>NC_141069.1:56746093-57161093 GCF_041138505.1 Cibotium barometz
AAGTGATCTCTGTAGTATAGCATCTTCGGTGGAAGAGGCTGTGTAGGCGATATCCATGTCTCTCGTGTATAGAGCTGCCATAGATCCTGTCTCAATACTTTGTTCCTCTCACTATGAGAGAGACGGATATGTGGTGCATCCCTGTCATACTGGAATGGTGGTAGATGATCCATGTCTAGGCCATGCTGTGAGAACCAATGTGTGACCTGTGCATACCACGATCCTCTGTCTCCTGCCTCAGCCAGCTGTCTAGATGCCTCAAAAGCTCTGTATGACAATCTGTCCTGTGGCATCTCTCTGAATCTGTCTAGCAGGCATATAGTCTGAAATATGGCCTCTACCATCATAGGAGGCGTAGCAAACTCTGCTCGGATAATGTCATGAGGTACTGACGGTTTGCTGCGTATCATGCGTGCCATCATGAGGGCCTGTGGTCTCTCTATCTGTGTCCACCAATGGGTAGCAAGGCCTGGCGCCCATATTGCTGCTCCATACATCAATGCCAGTGTGACTAATGTGTCAAATAGCCACCCCTTCGTCCGGGGCTCCTGAAAATGCGCCTGGTGGCACTGTCTCTCTAGCATAGCCAATGCTGCATATCCCCGTGTCAATCTAGTTCTGGCTGCTGAACCCATGGTGAAGCGTGTGGCTGCTGCAGAGAAGGTAACCCCTAGGTACACGTATGATGTCACCACCTCCACCTGGCATCCTGCGAGAGTGAATGTGAACTCCTGCCCTGTCTCGATGTTTGAAAGACCATAACCTTGGTTTTCCCAAGGTTCACAGTAAGACCCCTTTGTGTGCAGAAATCATCGAGTGCATGTAGATGCTGCTGTAGACCACCTAGAGACTCAGACACTAATACAATATCATCAGCATAGAGCATAATATGTACTAAGGTACCTGCTAAATCAACTCCATCTCCGCCTCCCCGTGTAATGAAGTCAGCCACCTCATCAATGTATAACCCAAATAGCGTGGGGGAAAGTGGGCATCCTTGCTTCACACCAATGGTGCTAGCAATAGTCTCGGACATACCTGCTGGACATCTGACTCGCCCAAAAACCTGCTCATATAATGCATAGATGCCCCATGTCATATCTGCTGGTATGCCAAGAGACTGCAGGCGCTGAAAGAGCCTCCCTCGTGGTACTGTGTCAAATGCCTTGCGGAAATCCACAAAGCAGCAATAGAGCTTTCTCTTCCTCACTCTAGCCTAATCAATCATACATCTCAAAGTGAATACATGGTCAGTGGTAGAGAAAGCTCTCCTGAAGCCTGCCTGCCCTGATGAGCGTAAACCTGCTCGCTCAGCATATAAGCTAAGCTCTTGCTCCAGCACTGCACCAAAGAGTTTGGCCAGCACGTGGCCCACCATAACCATCCTATAGTTGCTCGGATCGAGCATATCCCCTGTTTTGTGAATCGGCACAATGGTGTGCATCGTCCACTCCGCAGGCAAACCCTCTGCTAGTGCCCTGTTAAACAGGTGTGCAAGAAAAGGAGCTAAAGAATCGACTGCATATATGAGATGCTCACCCTGCAGGCCCATATGGTCGGCAACCCGTCCATGCTGTAGGCAGTGTATAGCTTCCTGTACCATCGAGTGGGTAAAGAAGCTAGCTGTGGTAGGTCGACTGTGCTACATAGCACGTGATGTATTCTGTTCAGTCCTTGTTGTTACAGGCAGCTTTTGCAGCAGTTTCAGTCACTGACCATGACTGATAACAACAATGATGTATTCCGCATGTTGTCTGTTGATGACAAATTGGATGGGGACAACAATTACCCACTGTGGACACACATGATGCAGCATGTTTTGGTTTCAAAAGGAGCGTGGAACATTGTGCGGGGTTTGGATGTACGTCCAGGTTCTGTGGATGCACGATCTGTTGAGGATGCTGTTGCTCCCAGTAGCTCTACTACTACTTCTGTTACAGGTTCACGCAGCACTGCTACTGCTGCTGCTGTTTTACCCACTCTTGAACAAGCTCGTTGGGATGGTAAAGATGCACAGACTCATGCCTTGATTGCACTTTCTGTCAAACGAAATATCACCCCACACATTCGTTCAGCTAAAACAGCAAAACAGGCTTGGGATACTCTAGCTCATTTGTATGCACGTCGTAATGAGGCAAAAATCTCATACCTGCATAAAGAGCTAGAATCGAAGATTATGCAGAAAGATGATGACATGAATGTTTTTCTTGTTAAGATCTCAAAGAGCAGTTGATTGTTGCAGGTGAGAATATTCCAGACCATTCTCTTGTGCAAACTGTTCTTGATGCATTACCAGAGTCATATCAGACTTTTGCTTCCACTTGGAGACTTGTTACTGAGGACAGACCTGATGTTGTCGAGTATGATTCATTGGTAACCAAGCTTTTACAGGAGGTGCAATCTTGGCAAAACAGGGCTAGGCAACGTGCAATCGATCAGGCATTTGTTGCTGTACAGCAGAGAAGAAGTGGCGAGTCTGCCAACTCCAATATTTCTTCTCCTTCTAACAAGCCTACTACTGCATCTTCTTCTGCAGGTAACAACAATATGTCTGCAGGTGACAAAGGCAAGAAAAAGATCAGGTGCAATTATTGCAAGACAGCTGATCATGTCATTAAGAATTGACCTAAGCTTAAGGCTAAAGAGGCTAAGAAGAAAGAGTCTAATGCAGCCACCATAGCGGATGCAAATGTCGTGCAAGATACAGAGTGGGCGTTTAGTGTGTATTGCCAATATGACCCATCTGATGCCCGACTAGCCCCTATCTCCTCTGGATCCACAGGGTGGAGGATCTCCATGTCATCATAGTCATACACCTCACACTGTCTGCTCTCTGTGTGGGCATTGAAGTCACCCGTAAGAAATACTTCGCCTAGTGTAGAATAATGCATAATCTCCTCTGACAGACAAGTGTATGGCGAGGCTCCTGTCTCCTCCTCCTGTGGCATGTCCTCTGTAATGACATAGGAGGATCCTGATGGAGAAAAGTAACATAGAGCTATATATATAACCGTGTCCTGTGAGAGCTGTAAGCTAATCCACATGCCTCTGGATCCTGTGCTACCACTCTCAGTCTCCCCTGTAGCTCCCGTCTGAATAGGACTGCTACTCCCCCCGACCCTCTCAAGGTACCCTGGCGTGTGGTCCTCCTGTATGCTGACTCCCACTGGAATCCCTCTACTCGAGGTAGCCCTCTCTCTGGACTCTGATGTGTCTCTGTCAGAAGTATGATGTCTCTCCCCACCATAACATGCTCCAGTCGTCCAGGCTGCACCCATATTGAACCATTACAGTTCCATACTACTATGTGTATCTCTGTCAGTGGCCTGGTCTGTGTCCCATAGGCCCCAAACCGCTAATCCATGGGCCGGTCATCAATGATGACCCGACCATCTCGATAGAAGGCCTTCTTGCCTTCTCTCCTCGCGTGTAAGACTCGTGGCATGCAAGTTCTCCTATGCTCAAGCTGCATCCTCGTGAGATCATCATCCAAGAAAATAGGAGCTCCCTCTAAACTACGTAGTATGACCCTCTTCCTCATGAAGGTGACCCTCTCCGTCTCTCCTGCAAACTGTAGGATGAGGGCTCGCTTGCGTGTTGAGTCTTTCTCGGCTCTCCATGCTTTGGTGAAGGGGAGAGGGTGCTCTTCCTTGTAGCCGAGCTTCATGCATAGAAGCTGTCCATCTTTCTCGGGAGTCGAGTCGGGTGTCTCGACTAAACCTGTGACTCGAATGTTGAGGCGGCGGGCATGCCTCATCTTCTCCTCCTCAATGGTGGTGTGAATGATTTAGTGTTCTTCCCTTTGAGTCTCCTCCCTCACTTCTTTACGGATGTTCTTCTTCACCACCTCGACCCATCTTGACTGCTTGGCTTCGAGCTTTCCCTCCATGTCCTTTGTGATCTCCTTGGAGATCTCTTCTTTGATGGCCGTGAGAGTGTTGTCATTGATCCCCCCTTCTTCCTTCTCGGCATTCTTGATGGCTACCATTTCCACTTTCAATGCACTCACCTCCTCCTTGAGTGCCGTGTTCTCTTGTTCGAGGTTCGTGACCCGTGCTTCGAGAGCTATGATGTGCCTGTGTAGTTTGTTTTCCACCTCATTGAGGTTGGAATCGGATATCTTCTTGTTCTCCTTGATTAGTGCCTTCATTGCTATCTCGAGGGCCTCCAGTTTCTCTTGGAGACTCGGGGCCATTCCTCCAGATCACTCTGCAGTCCTTCCCACAGGCAAGAAGGAGAGAGAGAGAGAGAGAGTTATGTTGCTGCCTTGGGGGCCTGACCAGAGGCGAACTGGCGAACAGAGGCGAAATGGTGGGCAGAGAGGCGAAATGGCGAGGGGGCAGACCAGAGGCGAAATGGTGGGCAGAGGCGAGATGGCGGGCAGAGGCGAACTGGCGAACAGAGGCGAAATGGTGGACAGAGAGGCGAAAGGGGGCAGAGGAACTGGCGAACAGAGGCGAAATGGTGGGCAAAGAGGCGAAAGGGAGCAGAGGCGAAATGGCGAGGGGGCAGACCAGAGGCGAAATGGTGGGCAGAGGCGAACAGAGAGAGAAATGAAATGATATATTAACGTCCTCAAAAGGCCAAAATGACCTATGAGAGAGAGAGAGAGATGAATTACGCACACCTAGTAGTTGTTTTACAATGCTTGCACACACACAAATTAATCAAACAACACTGCTACGAAAAACCAAAACACACACCAAATAGCCGCACCGGGCACTATGACAACCAAAATGACAAAGAAAGCTTGATTATATTGCTTGTATGTACAAAGGGCCCTCCTAGGCATCACCATTCATCATCTCCATTCTCAAACTCACACACTTTTGCACTCTCCTCCCTCAACACACTTAATTGCACGAGAAAAAATACTCCACACCCTCTTATCTTCCTTAATCTTCCCTCCTTTTTCAATGTTTAGCTCCACTCTCTATATCTTAGAGATGTGGATCAAACTTCAAATAATAATGTGCAGTGCATGACCATCCACACATGGCAAAATTTGAGATACACATAAATGCCACGTGTGTGGAAACTGTCTAGTTCACTACTATAACTGTCGGGAGGTTGTGTGAGAAGAGCCTCTTAACTGTGTGTACCCTTATTACAAGAATAGTCGAGGACGACTATGATTTAAGGGTAGGGTAATGTCATCAAAATTAATGTTGATAAGCTACAAATGTTTGTGGATCATCAAAATAATATTTTGATCATACACAAAGGTTCCTGTGTGGTTAGAATGCAAGTTTGATGCATACAACATGATTTTTTCTCTCTAGGATAGGAACATTTAGAAGCTGTTAAATGAAGCATGAACAATGATTTTCTCTCTCTAGCCTAGAGAGAGAAAATACTCCGAAAGACCATAAAGTGAGCAATGCATCTAATGGGAATGGCAATGCCAGGCAATGAAGTGCCAAATGATCAATGGAACATTCAAAAGCCGTTAGATAATCTTCTAGGGATCCCGACGTGCTTTCTCGGGATCAAAATGACATAGAAATAACCGCGAAACGGACAATTTGAATGCCGAAAATCACCCGAAAATGGGGGAACAGGGCCTAGACTGTGGGGATAAGGTGGTGTGTGGATAAGAAGGCTCAGATGACCCACTCAAGGGGGAAAAGTAGGTACCAGGAGAAAAAATAGGACAAAAAGCACCATCTTTTCCTAAAAATAGAGGGAGCCCTTGCTTTTTCTACTCTCTCTCTCTCTCTAGTTGGTGCCATCTCTCCTTTCTTTCTCTTGAGCTCTCTATATATATGGGCTCGGGGGATTCACTATATGTAGATCCTCTATATCATGTGCATTCAAGGCCTATTTTAAAAACCCCTTATCTGTGAATTTTTCATGAATAAAACACTCCCTTTTCCTATTCAAACTGTTAATACCCCCTTTTAATGGTACCCTTTTGTATGTAAAAAATATATAAAAATGGGATTTTAAAAACTCCTTCTGTTGAACCCACGTGCTACGCTTACATATTTATGAGTGACTAAGGCTAAATCAAGGATTTCATGTATACAGGAGCAACTCTAGCAAAGATAGAGTCTAAAACTCACCAAATTGGGTGCTGCAGGCAAAAGAAAATCACCATTATGCTTTTGAGGGCATATGGGGTGTATTCAAGGTGCACACTATGATGCTGGCTAGTCAGAACTTCAAGATGACCTTCACAGCTCCAGATCATGAAATTTGCAAATTTCATAGAAACAAACAGAGAGCAACTAAGCTGAAACAGTGATGTCCCACAGTGTTGGCAATAACCTCATCAGCCTGGCTTCATCAAATTCTACCTAGAATGCAAGATATGAATGGTTTTTGGAGTGCTGCGAAAACTTTATGACCCTTTCTGGAGGATTCATGAATCCAATTGACCTGGGGTTTCACTTGTAGCATCCTCATGGAGTATACATACTGCATATGCACTAACATGCAAGAAAAATTGACAGGAGTACTAACAATAGGCTAAATATGTCATTCTTGGCTATTTTGCACAAAAAGCGCTAAATTAACAAACAAGTTTTGACTCTATCCAATGGAGTGACTAATGAGATCACATTATGTTCTCATGGTGTGAATGCAGGAAGCATATCCACCACAGAGTCACCTGGAAAGAAGGACAAGGGCAAGACTAAAGTGCAGGAGGACAAAGAGGTTGATCCCTTCAAGCCCACAAACATCAAAGTTATGGGCACTTGCTTCGTCGATCTAAATGTCCTTGAAGAAAATGCTACATGCATCTTCCAGGGTGAAGAAGAACAAATGCAGTTACATGACTATGCCAGACTCCATCACTAAAGTCCATACTCAGCCGGAATGCATGAATGTCTTCAAAAGGGTGGGCTTAGATGGCTATTTCAATCTTCCACCATGGGGAGTGGATATCCAGCGGAGTTATGAGCTAATGACATCCATCAGCAAGGACGGGACAGCCACCATCACCAACCTTGATGGTGAAGAAACACAAGTGTGGATCGATGAAGAAACACAAGTGTGGATCGATGAAGATATAATCAACGAAGCATTAAAGTTCAAGAGCAAGGGAGCTTTGAAGCTACCTCACCGATTGAATGACAATGAAAGAAGGCAGACCTTCTTGAACATCTCAGGGAAGGCGAAAACCTTCAAGGACTTGAACAAAGAAGATGTGGTAGTGCCATGCATGCTTTTTAGCCAACATTTTCACATCGGCAAGCCACCGAAGTACACCATACTGAATAAGCAGGTAGCAAGCTTTATCACTACCGTGCTTCAAAGGGGAAGGAATCAGCCAGGGCAATATGCCAGATTGATATACAATGATCTGGTTGAGCACCCAAGTTCAGCCAATGTCAAGAAGAACCCACATATTGGGGCCAGCCATATGTTGACAAGGATAGCTTACCAAGCTTTGGGAGCTATTGATAAGTTACCCCTTCCTATTTCACAAAAGGGAGCATCTGGACGTACTTCTACAACATCTTCACCTTCCCCAAGAGGCATTGTTTCCCCAAGGAAGAAGGAAGGAGCATAAAGGAAAGAAAAGTTTTTCGAAGAAGAAGAAGAAAGTGTGCAAGAGGAACAAACTAAATCAGACAGTGGACCAGAAGACTCCTCTGAAAGTGAGCCACCACCCCAAACAGATACCATGCAGCCTATCAAAAGAATCGTCATCACGAAAGAAAGAAGAAAGAGACCAAAGCACGACGGGATGCCGAGGCTAGGATTGTCAAGGAAAAGATTGTCAATCCAGAACAGAGATCAAAGAAAAAGGAAGATATACAAACAAGAAAAGCCCGTATCGACAGGGAACAGGAGGTTTTGGCTCAAGCGGAGCTCCAGACTAAAGGCGTAAACATCGCAAAGCACGCTTTGGGTAAGCAGCCTACCACAGGCATAAAGAGAACATCAGAAATGTTTCAAGAGGATCTGGATGCCTTCAGTGACAAGCTATAGAACATTGAAAATCTACTCCAAGGATCTGGATGCCTTCAGTGACAAGCTATAGAACATTGAAAATCTACTCCAAGGACATAAGAAGCAAAAGACCTCTCAAGACAAAGAAGAGACGGCCAAGAAAGCCGATGCTGCAAAGAAAGCTGATGCTGTGAAGAAAGACACTAAGGAATCGGACCCCAAAGAAACAAAGAAGTCCGAACCACTTAAGGTATACGAAAGCACGCATAAAGCTGCTCAGAAAACTCAAGGGATCAAACTAGAGAAGGAGGTGAAGAAGCCTGCAAAGGAAGATACAACTGCCTCTAAGAAGCCAGAGCCATCCCTAAGAGAGAAGTTTGCTGCCCGTAGCCAAGCTAAGTATACAAAATTCAAAGTGGTCGACGGAGCCATCATTTTGGAAGAACTGACTGCTGAAGAAATAGAACAACAAGCCAAAATGAGGTTTGAATGAGGTAAAGAAAAGAAAGAGAAAGAACAAAAAGAGAAAGAAGAAGCGACAACCACTCAACCCACCATAAGAGGACACGGAGACCCCTCCGTGGAATGAAGACTGGAATAAAGATCTAGAGTCTACTACTCAAACAACAGCAATAACTAGCCAAGCTGGCGGAAGCCAAGAGCAAAGACAAGAAGAGCCAAAGAAAGTGTCTGAAGAGCAACCGAAGATCCAGCTCATTCTGATAAAGAAGAACAACCTGAGGAGCAAGGGCAATCAGAAGATCCAAAGCCCGAAACCCAAGGAAAGCAAGAGCAAGAGGAAGAAAATTCTCCATCGGAGCTTACCACACAACAAAAGGGCAAGACAGGGTTACAAACCCTAATGGAGGACTATGAAGACGAAGATGAAGAGTCGCGATCAGGCTCTCTTTGGCTCCATTAAGTTTATGGAACATGAAGTCAAGTGGCTGAAGCATGCCACAAGAAAACAAATAGATATGAAGCAACAACTCCAACAGGATAACAAAGATCTTCTAGCTCAGAACGCAAGATTGCATGAGGAAGTAGACGAGCTTAATGTACAAGTGGCTACAAAGGACATCCTTTATGAAGCTGAGCAGTTGAAGCCAGGAGTTTATGCAAGAGCTCAATTTAGCCAGGCAAAGAGCAGTAGCAGCAGAGACACAAGTTAAGGAGAAAGACGACCAGATTGCCATAGTCTCTAAAGCCTTGAATGTAGCCAATGAGCACCGTCAGAAGCTTCAAGAAGATTATGATCAATATCTAGATGATCTCTTGAAAGTAGAAATGACGAGCGGCTCAGATGAAGCTCTCCAAAAGGAGAATATGGAGCTGAAAAGGAGAATATGGAGCTGAAAAGACTCTTGAAGGCCAAACAAGTGCAAGAAGACATCCTAGTGAAAGGATTCGTGGATAAGAAACAACAATTTGAAGAGCAAATGAGTGCATTAATGGCACGGCTAGCCAACCTTCAAAAGAGCATAGAGCAAAGCATTCCTCCGCCACCTCAGGCTATGCCCATGGAGACGCAGTTTATGGAAGTGGATAGTCATGAAGAAGAATTTCAGCAGGAAACAGAACAACCACTGCTCCCTCCACATGTCAGAACCTCTAAGGGAGTGCCATTCAGTCCACAAGAATTAGAGCTCATGGCATGGATTGATGCGGAATCAGAAAGGGTAAAGATTGAATTCCTAAACTAGGAGAGAAGAATTTTGCACTCCGCCAACCTTGGCTATCTGAAGTACGGAGATGCAACCAAGGAATACCATCAACCTATGCTCCCGTACCCTCTGATGAAGCATGAATCTATCAAATGCAGAGAGGGTTTCCAGCCAAATTGCCACCGGAGGAGATTGGTGGTTTTCACCCTATCACTCTAGCTAACTGGCAGACCAAAGCAGTCATGCAAAATCAACCGCAATGGCGAAGGACATTCTTTAAGAAGTACCCAGTCTCAATGACATTTTATGCGCAAGCACCAAGAGATTTGCGAATAGATCCGCTCTTTTGTCCATGGCGAAGAAGGCGTAGCTGGGAAAACTTCCGCCAGTATAGTAGGACAAATCCCCAGTGGCTAAACTTCCCAGTGCTTGATGCACCAGAAGAGGGCCAAGAACCCATAGAGACATACATGCTAAAAGTGTGCAGGGTAGCAATAGAATAATTCGACGCAGTCCCCGACTTAGCTTGCAGAATGCTAGTCAAAATCTTGAAGATGCTAGTGGACTGCATTGATGCCTTTCCCCAAGCACTGGACAAAGTGAAGGCACCATGGACGAGGTTCCTAGAGGGCAGTAACGGGTTATGCTGGAACTTCCAGTCATTCCCGACATCGGAAATCATCATGGGATTATTTGCAAGGCTTCAGTTTTTGCAATCCCATTACTTGATGACGTTTGAAGAGGTGCATTATACAGGATTTTTTGAAAGCAATAACCGGATGTTCAGACCTTTCATGGCCGATATCCATGCTCGCTTTGTCGCCTTTCAAACTATGGAGCTCAGAAATCCTCTCCAAGCTACCCTGGAATCTGCGGAAAAGAAACGGCTAAGGCAAAGATACATCGACGGACTCAAGGCCATCAATAAGCTTGAAGACTTGGATAGAAGGCCATTCCGACTGTAAGCCTATTGTGATTTGTAAGCCAAATACATGAGAAAAGCTCATCATCACATTGTATATATCTCATTACTTCCTAGTAAATAATAAGAGCGTCACTTATGATCTTTTTTCCTACTTAAGGTTTTTTATCATAAGTAAATATGCATTCTGATGCACCACCAGTTTTGTACTACATTAGCTACAATGTTAAGTATTCGGCCTTACCATTTTATCATTAAGCCCTTGGACAGCTCAACAGCCAATGTCCAGAGACGGAGAGTGAAGTAGGTGTGGGAGAGTGTTCCGGGAGAACAGGACAAGCCCAAGAAGAGAGCTACAAGCGGAAGCGGTTTACAGCTACTATTTTTTTATGGATTCCCGTAAAATGAATCCCGATAATTATGTATAGTCTTATGAAACCGTGTAATTAGCCTATGAATGGGCCAAGAGCTTCGAACTTGTATCAAGACGTAACCCACAATTAGAGATTGACTGAAGAGAGCCCTAGGGTTATAAGCCAATTTGTTAATTTGTGGAAGGATCCAGTTATTCGTTATTATCACTGTCTACAGAAGAGCTCTTATCAAAGAGAAGAGAGTGTATCTTGCGGCGCTTCCTACGCGCACACCTTGTATACAATCACTCCATTGATGAATGGTAAAGCTTAGCATTGCCATTGCCATTGTTTCTATGTGCTTGTGTCATGCTTTACTATTGAAGAAACTATGAAGTTCATGATTTTTGCCTCTTGTTGAATGTGTCTAAATCGAGCATTTGAGTAGTGTTTTGAAGTCTTTCTTTGTGGTTTAAACATTGGTTGGGACTGATTGAGATAGCTCTAGAGTTGGGTAATTGAAACGAGACCCAAGCAGGGGTCACCCCTTCCTGGACTCACTTCTCCAGTTAGCACTTTAATATACACTCTTAAAAGACAATAGCACAAGACAAAATAGCAAAAAGTAATTAACAACTCTGAGCATAGATAGATGACACCACACTGAGGCCGGAACGGCCGGCCCCCCCCAAGGAAATGATATTATTACTTGGGAGAATTTGTTACAAGTACACGGGCCCAAGGCCAGATTTCCAATAAGCAATGCACAATGAAAACAAAGTATCAAACCCAAACATGTTTGTTGATGCCGAGTCTGCAGTCACCAAGGGCTGCCCCGTCCATAGCACCTTCCAGAGTCACACTTCGCGTGCAATCCACCCGTCCCTGGCACTACGGATCACGCCGTGCCAGTCCTAGCGATGGGGCACCCTCACGGAGTTGACTCGGTGAATGGAAGAGGAGTCCAGACATAGGAGAGCAGGAGAATTCCTCATTCTTCGCGATGAAAATCTTCTGGAGCCACCGTACAGCCAGTAGGAAGAGTGAAACAACCTGGGCCACTTGTAGGAAATGCGTATGTCCTAAATCCACGCGGATAACCCCACTGGTTTGACCTGCTATACCTGCTGTACCTGCTGCTGTACCTGCTGTACGACCAAAATCAGCAAATAATGAAGATACTGTACCTGCTGTACCTGCTGGTGTACCTGTTGTACCTGCTGTACGACCAGATTCAGCAATTAATGAAGGTACTGTACCTGCTGTACCTGCTGTACCTGCTGGTGTACTTGCTGGTGTACCTGCTGTACCTGCTGTACGACCAGAATCAGCAATTAATGAAGGTACTGTACCTGCTGTACCTGCTGGTGTACCTGCTGTACCTGCTGTACGACCAGAATCAGCAATTAATGAAGGATAATGAGTGCTCCAGCCTGTTTTCTCTAAATCCCAGCCAACAATTGTGTTTTCTTCCTCCAAAATGCAAGGGAGAGGGCTGGAAGTGAGGCGCCTTCCTCCCATGCAAAAGATTGGGTGTGGTAGGTGGGGTAGGTGGCCAACCCCCACCCCACATGCTATAAAAGGGTGCCCAGGCCAAAAGAGGGTGCCCACACTTATAAAGTGTCCACCTACTTTTAATGAAGTATGAAACCTGTAAGTTATAAGGCTTATAACTTAAAACTCTTATTTAAATAAGGATTTCCCACCTGTTCACACGCCACAAAACCTGTCAGAAGACAAGGCATTCCACGGCTCACAGGAGGGCGTCCCCGACCCCTGAGCTAGACACACATGTCAGGCATGCAAACGAAACCAGTTCACGCGAAAACATTTCAAAGGCAGGCAAACATGAGTGCACAATGCAACATTGTTAAAGGATAATCTCCGTTCATGTACTTGCACAATACTTGACATTTCCGGGCACAAACAGGCCCACCGGAAAGTCAATTCCAGGTACACACACAATGTACAATCCACCCGTCCCTGGCACTACGAATCACGCCGTGCCAGTCCTAGCGGTGGTAATCCAGAAACATACACCGTGTGCAATCCACCCGTCCCTGGCACTACGAATCACGCCGTGCCAGTCCTAGCGATGGAGCACCACTACGGAGTATGCTCATCCAGAGCCCAAAGCTCACACAAGAAGATAAGAGGACCATTAGATAGCTCAATGGTGACATCTCCCCGTCTTCTAAACAGTTGTCCGCAACTGAAAAGCTTCCAAATAGTCATGGAGAAGCTGCGGATAATCTTTGAAGTAGTCCTCATCAACCCACTTAGCATCAATGGGGAGATAGTTCTTGAACTTCACCAAATAGCGTCTTACAAGCTTGCCTGCAGATAGCTTACGCTCTTTATGAAACACAATCTGCTCTGGTTGTAAAATCTCTTCCAACTCATCCACTTCTGGTGGATCCTCAATGATAGGAAGACTTGGTTCCGGACCCACATACTTTCGTAAGAGGCTAACATGGAAAGCATTATGTATCTTCCAATGGGATGGCAATGCTAAACAAAAAGCAACTTCATTGATCTGCTCAATGACCTTGAAAGGCCCATAATACCTGGATGAGAGCTTGGGAAACATCCTTTCCTTACCAGATCTCTTACGGAGTCTAGCTTTTTCGAATTTCAGCAATACCCAATCATTTACCTTGACATCCAAATGCTTTCTATGCTTGTCTGCAGCCTTCTTATGCTTCTCTTGAGAACGGGCTATGGCTGTCCGTACCTGTGCAAAGGCAACATCCAAGTCCCTGACAAAGTCATCAGCAGCAAAAATCTCATCCTTAGTACGTAGGATGGGAGGCAATACCACTTTGCCATAAACTATCTCAAAGGGAGCCTTCCCAGTAGAAGCATGCACCGTGTTATTGTATGCAAACTCCACAAGTGGCAAATACTTTTCCCACAAAGTCTTTTGATCAGCTACATAGCATTTGAGAAGGTCCAATACGGCTGAATTTGCTGCTTCACTTTGACCATCGGTTTGAGGATGAAAAGCGGATGAAAAATTCAGCTTTGTGCCCATATTGTCAAAAAGTGCTCTCCAGAAGAGACTGGTAGTTCGAGGATCACGGTCACCCACAATAGATTTAGGCATACCATGATGCTTGAATACCTGTGATAAGAAAACTTTTGCCATATGATCTGCCTTGATCGTTTTCTTGACCGGCAAGAAATGAGCTTGCTTGCTAAACCGGTCAACGATAGTCCATATAGCATCATTACCTTGCTGAGTGCGAGGCAAATCCATGATGAAATCCATAGCTATACTCTCCCATGGCTGCGAGGGAATAGGCAGTGGTAGAAGCAACCCAGGAGACTTCTGACGATCAAACTTGACCTTTTGGCAAATGAGGCAAGCACGTACATAAGCCTCAATGTCCTTCCTCATCCCTGGCCAAAAGAAGTAGCGTTCAACCATATGAGTAGTAGGTAGAATACCTCTATGTCCTGCATACGGTGGAGCATGGCATTCTTCCAACACTTTTTGCCTCAAATCTGTGAGCACACAAAGGCAATTATCTTTAAGGAGATACCCATCTTTGATCACATATGATGCATGAGTATGACCAGCCACCAAATCAGCCCATAAATCTGAAAAATCAGCATCTATATGGTACTTATTTTGCATAGACGACAAGTCTCCATGAGAGGCAATTGAGATAGAAGCTACATACGGCCTTCGAGACAATGCATCGGCCACGACATTCTTCTTTCCCGGTGTATGCACAATCTGAAAATGAAACATAGAGAGGAAATTTGCCATCCGCATATGCTTCTCTGAGAGCTTAGTTTGTGTGAGAAAATACCGTAAGCTTTGGTTGTCGGTCTTCACCATAAACTCTGCACCCAGAAGATAGTGCTTCCAAATGGTCAATGCATGAATCACTGCCAATAGCTCCTTCTCATAGATCCCCAAAGAAAGCTCCGTATCACGCAAACGGCGGCTCTCAAATGCCACGGGGTGTCCTTCCTGGTTTAGGACAGCACCTAAACAATCTCCACATGCATCACATTCCACAAAGAATGGCTTGTGCAAGTCAGGAATGATCAACACGGGCCCAGATATGATTGCATCCTTTAGTGAATAGAAAGCTTTGCTTTCCAATGAAGTCCACTGAAAGGAGACTTTCTTCTTTGTCAACTGATGAAGAGGGGCAGCAATCAAAGCAAAATGCCATATGAACCGTCTATAGTATGAGCATAACCCAAGAAAACTACGAACCTCATGCACTGACTTGAGTTCAGGCCAATTCTTGATAGCCTCAATCTTGGCGGGATCCATTCGTATGCCATCTTGAGAAACAATGTGCCCAAGATAATGAATTTCGGAGAGGAAGAACTCACTCTTCTTAGCATTGATGTGAAGTCTATGCTTTCGGAGTTCTTCAAAGACTATGGCCAAATGCTTTCTGTGCTCTTCTTCACTCTTGGAATAAACCAAGATGTCATCGAAGAAAACTCCAGTGAACGATCGATGATCTCTAAAAATCTTGTCCATCATACGGTTAAAAGTGGCAGGAGCATTTGTAAGACCGAAAGGATAACAAGATACTCGTACAAACCAAATGTTGTCCTGAAAGCGGTCTTATGCACATCCTCTGGTACTACCCGTACTTGATGATATCCACTCTTCAAATCAATTCGGCTGAAATATGCCGAGCCATCCAATCTATCCAAAATATCATCAATACGAGGAATAGGAAACCTATTCTTGATGGTTAGTTTATTTAGAGCCCGATAATCCACACACATACGATAAGAGAGATCCTTCTTCTGCACTAGAAGTACGGGAGAGCAATACGGTGAAGAGCTAGGGCGGATCAAACCTTTTTGCATGAGCTCATTGACTTGCTTCATGATCTCCTCCTGCTGTGATGCACTCACACGGTATGCCGGCCTATTTGGTGGAGAACTGCCAGGCACAAGGTCTATACGATGATCCTCCGGCCGTGGTGGTGGTAGCTCCCCTGGAAGTGAATCTGTAAAGCAATCTTCATATTGTTTCAAAAATTCCAGCCTATCACATGTGAGAGAATCAAGAGAATGATCAACATGGTCTACTCTATCACGAACAAAAATCATGTACGAGCAAAGACCCTTTCTCATGGCTTTATTTATTTGAATGTGGGATACAATAGGGATAGAATTCCCTTCCACACCGGCATCAATAACATGCTCTTTGCCCCTATGCATAAATGTGATCCGGTTGGTCTTGTAAGCCTTGCGAGGATCAAGACGGGAGTGCCAAGGCTTTCCAAGCAATACATCACACCCATTTAATGGTGCAATGAGGAAGTTCTCATGGTCCAAATATCCCTGAATATGCATGCGAAGCTTGCCAATAAGGGGTGTGACCTTGACTTGCTTGCCAACAAATGCACTTCCGGCCTCAATCTCCGGTCCCATGTCATCCACACTAATGCCCAATGCTGTAGCCATTTCCAATGATATGAAGTTGTCCGTGGCACAATCATCAAACATAAATAATGCGGGTTGATCTTTGAGCTGTCCCCATGCCTTGCATACCATCCTATCCAAAGCATCATGGGCTGTCCCCCCTTGTACATCAGGCACCATATGCACATTAACCTTGGTTTCCTTTGCATCCTCTTTGCCTGCTTTCTTTGGGCATTGCCGAACCATGTGACCTTTACTACCACAAGAAAAGCACTTACCGTCACGTATATATTGCACCCTTTGTTCCGGAGTAAGTCCATAGTTAGGCCTTTTGTTGGGACGCTTCTTCTCTGAGGTACTTTCAGCTTTTGGAGCTCCCTTAACTTCATTTGAGTCCCTTTTAGGTGGCTGTCCACCCTTATGCAGATTTGGGACAGCCTTGTCCTTCCCCTTTTGAGCATGTCCATCTCTATAATTTTGCTTCAGCTTTTGCTCCAATTGTTCGGTGGCCAAAGCAGCTGAAATGAGCTGTTGTAGAGTGTGGTTTGGGTACAACTCCAAGCCCGATTGGTAAACCGGTTGGAGTCCCGATTCAAACTTTCTCTTGCGTTCCTCATCATTTACCTGCATAATAGGGGAAACTTCCAAGAGTGTTTTCCAAAACTTGGATACATAAGCATGAACTGACTCACCTTCATTCTGCTTAACCCAATCCCACTTCTTGCGGATGTTCTTCTTGGCATTAGGGGGTAAGAATTGGGCATAGAATCTAGTTTTGAATTCAGCCCAAGTGTCCACGGGAGTGCCTGAGAGCTTTTCTGCAAGCCACCAATGAGCGGCCGTGCCCTTCAAGAACATGCTGGCATGCCTCACCTTGGACTTTTCTGAAAAATCCTCATCACTAAAAGCAATGTCAAATTGGGAAACAAATGACATAACCTTGGAAGCATCAAACTCACCATGATATGTCTCGAACTTGACGGATTTGTCCCCGGCTTTGAATTCCTTTTGCTTATGAACATGATGCTCATAATCCCCATGCGTCCTCTTGATTCCACGTTCATGTGGATCAGCCCTGGCATCCATAGATGCTCCTGCATACTTAGGTGGCATACGTGGACGTGAACCATGTGCTGTACCTGCATGCATGTGTGTAGCCCCACCACTTTCTCTTGCAGCATAAGCATGATCCGGAAAGGATGTGGAGATGGGAGCATGAAGAAATGGCTCTTCATGGGAGAGTTCAACAGGTAAAGTAGTAGTACGGGGATGTCGGTGCTCTCTAAGCCCATGAGAAACCTGCAATGATGAAGAATGAGGCTTGTAACGATCATCTCTAGAAGTAATGTTACCTTCATAGGCATGGCTATGCCTCCCATATAAGGTAGAATCACGTCGGGATGTAATGGAAGGCTCCTCTTTATGGACAGCAGATTTCAGCTTTGGAGAGGCTATCCCAGGCATGTCCACCAATGGAGATCTCTTTATAACAAGCTCCCCATCCTGGCCCTGCAATACATCACCCTTATCCACTAAGAATGAAAGAGCTAGCTCACGAGGTTTCAGCCCTGATCCACGAGCCAAAGCTTCAAAGTCTTGAAAGACGGTTGCCTCCTTTTTCTTTGCATCTAGCACTTGTTGAATGTGTGGGTCCTCACGTAGGCTGGCCAATTCCATCTCCCTGGCATGGAGAAGCTCTCGCATACGCTGAATTTCTGCATTCATGGCACTTGGCTCTTGCTCTTGCTCCTGCATTTTCTCCTTGCCACGGGACGGCTGTCCCAACCATACATGATCACGGGCATAAGGCATCCGTCCACTTGCTTGTGTTCCACTGGAGTGCCCCTTTGAATTTGGCACTTCCTTGCTACTTGCTTGGCTAGCCATAATAAGAGTAAAGTCACTAATGGAGAGTGGTCAGGAAGCCTTTGGATCGTCTCCCAATGTAGAAAAAGGAAGATCCGTGCTCTGATACCACTGAAACGAGACCCAAGCAGGGGTCAACCCTTCCTGGACTCACTTCTCCAGTTAGCACTTTAATATACACTCTTAAAAGACAATAGCACAAGACAAAATAGCAAAAAGTAATTAACAACTCTGAGCATAGATAGATGACACCACACTGAGGCCGGAACGGCCGGGCCCCCCCCCCCCAAGGAAATGATATTATTACTTGGGAGAATTTGTTACAAGTACACGGGCCCAAGGCCAGATTTCCAATAAGCAATGCACAATGAAAACAAAGTATCAAACCCAAACATGTTTGTTGATGCCGAGTCTGCAGTCACCAAGGGCTGCCCCGTCCATAGCACCTTCCAGAGTCACACTTCGCGTGCAATCCACCCGTCCCTGGCACTACGGATCACGCCGTGCCAGTCCTAGCGATGGGGCACCCTCACGGAGTTGACTCGGTGAATGGAAGAGGAGTCCAGACATAGGAGAGCAGGAGAATTCCTCATTCTTCGCGATGAAAATCTTCTGGAGCCACCGTACAGCCAGTAGGAAGAGTGAAACAACCTGGGCCACTTGTAGGAAATGCGTATGTCCTAAATCCACGCGGATAACCCCACTGGTTTGACCTGCTATACCTGCTGTACCTGCTGCTGTACCTGCTGTACGACCAGAATCAGCAAATAATGAAGATACTGTACCTGCTGTACCTGCTGTAGCTGCTGGTGTACCTGCTGTACCTGTTGTACGACCAGAATCAGCAATTAATGAAGGTACTGTACCTGCTGTACCTGTTGGTGTACCTGCTGTACCTGCTGTACGACCAGAATCAGCAATTAATGAAGGTGCTGTACCTGCTGTACCTGCTGGTGTACCTGCTGTACCTGCTGTACGACCAAAATCAGCAATTGATGAAGGATAATGAGTGCTCCAGCCTGTTTCCTCTAAATCCCAGCCAACAATTGTGTTTTCTTCCTCCAAAATGCAAGGGAGAGGGCTGGAAGTGAGGCGCCTTCCTCCCATGCAAAAGATTGGGTGTGGTAGGTGGGGTAGGTGGCCAACCCCCACCCCACATGCTATAAAAGGGTGCCCAGGCCAAAAGAGGGTGCCCACACTTATAAAATGTCCACCTACTTTTAATGAAGTATGAAACCTGTAAGTTATAAGGCTTATAACTTAAAACTCTTATTTAAATAAGGATTTCCCACCTGTTCACACGCCACAAAACCTGTCAGAAGACAAGGCATTCCACGGCTCACAGGAGGGCGTCCCCGGCCCCTGAGCTAGACACACATGTCAGGCATGCAAACGAAACCAGTTCACGCGAAAACATTTCAAAGGCAGGCAAACATGAGTGCACAATGCAACATTGTTAAAGGATAATCTCCGTTCATGTACTTGCACAATACTTGACATTTCCGGGCACAAACAGGCCCACCGGAAAGTCAATTCCAGGTACACACACAGTGTACAATCCACCCGTCCCTGGCACTACGAATCACGCCGTGCCAGTCCTAGCGGTGGTAATCCAGAAACATACACCGTGTGCAATCCACCCGTCCCTGGCACTACGAATCACGCCGTGCCAGTCCTAGCGATGGAGCACCACTACGGAGTATGCTCATCCAGAGCCCAAAGCTCACACAAGAAGATAAGAGGACCATTAGATAGCTCAATGGTGACAGTAATCCTAATTTTAAGTTTTGTTGAGGGTCTGCATGAAATTCGTGAATTTTATACAACCTCAGAACTGTGTTTTCAGAGTTTTATCTTGTTCCTAGATGCATACTTAGTGTAAGGAATGAACCCACTACTTGAATTACTCTTTTGTCCACTCGATTGAGCATAGGATAAGGTTACGGTCTATGTGGCTTTACATGTCTTTTGCGGTTGTGATTATTGCATTGTACGCATGTTCCTCTTGACTTAGATTGTAGGTGCTGATTTCGTGGTGCTTGACACGCCTACGTAGTTTCCATGCACTAGTCGGGTCACTTCCCCGTTTCTGACATTTAGTGTTCGTTTGCGGTGAGACAGGATTTTTTGCAACCACGTTTTTGCACTTCTAAACCATGGGAACACACCATCTAACACCTTCATTCACACATGCACCAGCACAATAGCTTTTGGGTATGCACTATTGGCAGAGGCACTTAGCCACTGGGATGGGTAGAGCAGGCAATGGGTCACACACACACATACACATGGACTGTATGCACATGAGGGCATGCTTCAGGATGCATCTGAAGATGGTGATTTCTGAAAGCTGAAAGTCAAAGATGTCTGATGGCTGATCAGATATCAGATGTTAGGAAACAGATATCAGATAGCAGATATATCTGATACGGGAAAAGCTGATGAAATGGCGCGGCATGACATCAGCAGGATGTCAGCAGTAAAAGTGGCTATAAAAGGGTCAAGCCAAGTCATTTGTAAGCTTGCGAGTGACAAGTGCGTCAAGAGCAATAAGAGTAGTTACGAGTCATAAGCCTTTGTAAGCTTGTATTGTCTAAGCCTTGTAAATGAATCTAGTGCTGAAAGCTCAGATACTTGCTGTAGTGGAGTGATACAATTTTGGCAATTATCAGCTTTGTATTCTGTGACATCTCATAAATATCATGACTCTGATTATTTGCTCTCTTTGTTATCAAGTGTTTCTCTTATCTGATGCTGAATATCTGTCTTTACATACTCTTTGTTAGCCTTTTAACACTAACGAGTGTTGCTAATAGTTCAGACTATTACAGGTACTCAAAGAACATAGTATCTGGAAGCTGATAATCAGTACTCTAACTTAAGAGGAATCTGGCCTGATCAACCAGAACTTCTGATAGTCATCAGATATTCATATCTGATCCTGGCGGTGTCAAATATTGCCAGGAGCACTAACTGAAAACCAACCTTTCTATTTTGGCGATCCGGCTGGGGAGTGCCAAAAAGGTTGACAAACATGGATAGATCAGAAAGAGAGGTTCGCGCAGCTAAGAGAGAGGAGCGCAGAACAGAAAGAGCTGATGAGACAGACGATCAGATTCACCAGTATGAGACAGCTGAATCTGAAGGTGAGCGTGAGGAACGCACAACCAACAGGCATAGTGGAGACCACGCTGGGTGATTTAGGCAAAATTAAGCAAGGTAAGCTTGGAGTCAGAAAATTCATAGAGAAGCTGAAGGATCTCACAAAAAGCAGTTGGAGACTCAACCATCTGACAAAAGCATGAGGGCATGGTTCTTAAATGGCAGCAATAACAAAAAGCTAAAGGATGCTGAAATTACAAATCCCACGACAAGTTTTGATGACCTGGCAGCAAGAGCTCTGAAAATGGAAAAGAAAAGAAAAGTATCTGAAGAATCTTCAGATGAAAAAAAAAGATTCATCAGATAGCAATTCAACCACCAGCTCAGAAACGTCTGACTCTGAGGATACTAAAAAGAAAAGCAAAGCTAAGAAGCCAAACAAGAGATCTGAGGGAAGCAAAATACTGGCAACACTGACAAAGCAAATAGAGAAGCTGACAGCAGAAAGAGTAGCTGAACCGAGCAGAGGCGAAAAATGGTGTGTGAATTGCAAGATGAGCAGTCATGCAACAGAAGAATGTAAACAGTGTGAATTTTGCGCTGCTAGAGGACATCTATGGGAGAACTGCAAGGTCAGACTTCGCTTAATGATGAAAGAAGGCCAGGAGGTCAGAATGGTAACTAGTGCAGCAGACAATGCAAACACAACTGTAAACAATTCCAATGGCGGAAGAGGAACTGGACGCGGTTCCTGGAGAGGGGGCAGAACTAGGAGAGGTCCCAGAGTCTATACTTGTTTTTCCTGCGGCAAGGAAGGCCACTTTGCTGTAGATTGCCCAGATAAGCTGAAGCCAAAGGAAGCGGTTGCAGAGATCAGCATGGTTAGCACTACGTCTGACGTAAGCATTATTACAAGGAGCCAAGCGAAAATGCTGGCAATTGAAGACAAGAAAAGCAATGTTAGTGACGAGCTGAGAACCAAGGGGAAACAAGCTCTCAAGGATGAATTTGCGGAGCAGAGAGCTCTGGCGGCAAAAATCACTGAGGAATTTGCCAGGATGAAGCCAGAGAAACCTGAAAGTTCTTAGGCTCGAGAGATCACTAAAATATTACCCAAGGACAATGAGTCTGATAAGTCTGAAGAAAAAAGGCGGGGAAGTGTGGACCATCAGAGCCAGCTACCTGACCAAACAGACAAACTCGGAATGAATCAGAGGCGAGGAAGTGTGGACCATCAGAGCCAGCTACCTGACCAAACAGACAAACTCGGAATGAATCAGAGACGGGGAAGTGTGGACCATCAGAGCCAGCTACCTGATCGTGTGAAACATCACTAGGGATCTCTGAAGGATGAATCTCAGGAACCTGATGAGATGAGCAGACGTGGGTCTGCTGAGAGCAAACAGGATCGTCAGATAAATATATCTGATGCGATCAAAGAAGTGTCTGCTGAGGAGCAGAGGTGCAGCACTGGCAAAGAGCAAGGCGAAGACTTGAATCAAAAGCCAGTGAAGCAGGTGAGGTTTGATGATGCCAGCATCAAATATGCTGAGAGGAAGTAGTGGAAATCTGCTGAAAATAAAGAGTTGAATGAGAAGCCACACTATGAAAAGAAACCAGTGGCAGAGCGAGATCAACTCTTTAGGGAGAGAGCTGCTAAGGGAGTAGCAACAGAGAGCAGTGGTATGAACCAACTGCAAAAGGAACAAGCTGCCAAAGATAGAGCAGCAGAGTCAGAGAAGGAAGCTACCAAAAGTGAAGCAGTGAAATCTGAAGCAGAGCTTGCCAAGAATAAGGCATCAGAACAAGCTGCCAAAAATGGAGCAACAGAGTCAGGAAAGGAGGCTGCCAAGAGTGAAGCAGCAAAATCGGAGAAGACACTCGCCAATAGTAAGGCATTGGAGAAGCAAGCTGCCAAGAATGAAACGGCAGTAAACAGAGAAAACAAAAGATTAATGAAGAGAAAAGCAGTGATTAAGGATCAGATAAAAGAGAAAAAGGGAATGATCAGAAAGGAATGGAAGCGGGTCAGAGATACCAGCAACAGCAGTGCATCTTGCTGCACAGCAGCCACGATGAGAAAAGCGATGATGAGCAGGAACAGAGATCTGCCCTGAAAAATAATCAGATAGCAAAAAGGTCCGCCAAAAGTAAGGCCAGATGGGTACCAAAGCCAGCTATGGACACATCACTGTCAAATCCCCACGGATCTCCTCGTGATCGATCTTGGTTCGAGACTCGAAACCTACAAACAAACGAACAAACAAACAAGCAAGGGGGTGCAGGCCTGACTCACCTCCCAACCATGACAGCCGTGGACAAGCCCACAGTCTTGGCTGAGCAGTGACCAAGTATACTAGGTAGCACTTGTGAACATTGCTAGGTCTCAACTGTGCTAATTAGCTTTGACTAGGTCTATTAGTTAGCGCTCATATGTAGATAGCACCCATACGCTAGTGCAGTCAACTACTCCCTAGACTCATATGTTAGATAACAAATGCCTTCCGGTTTGTACTTATGTTTTCTAGTTGGTTTGTCCATTTCTGCAGCTCCATTGATATCATGGAGCTCATCAAGATGAACAAATGCCCAAAATATGTTTTCATTTGGAATGGAGACTAGCCTAAGAGTAGGTCATATCCAGATGCAGGATAACGGTGGTGAAGACAACGGCTCTTGGCTCTTCTGTAGATTTGGCCAATTTGAAGAATGCTACTGATAGTGTCGGTGTTGACATACACCCTATTTACAACATGTCAAATTTGGAGCACAAAGGTGACATACAGGACCTGGATTATAGTGAGACACAAGAGCTAGAGGAGGAAAAGGTACAGGATGAATCGGACGACCTGCAAGAGGATGCACTACTGTCTGCCCCATATGAAGAAATTATTGATGTCCTCAATGAGTTGGAAAGTCAAGCGTATGACCCAAAGTTAATGATGTCGGAGATGACTCTCCCTTGGGCCACCTTCTAGGTCAGACTGCAAGGAAGAAGGGTTGCTAGCACATGATGAGCTGAGGATCTCCTGCAAAGAAAGGGAAATGCACTACAGGTACAACAAAATCCCAAAAACCAAAATCACCTAGTGTAAAAGTTGGCAGAACTTGTGCATGCAAGAAACTGTGATGTCACAAGGCTAGTTTAGGGTTTTGTCCATCCTAGTAGCTACATACCTCATGGAGCTTTATTTTGTAGTCCTATGTTTTGTAAACCAATGATATAATAGGAAATGTCCTTTTTTTATCCATGAGTTCCAATTTTTTGTATGAGTACCCAAGTACTACAACTTTGTTTGCAGGACACTTTGTTCTAGTGATATGGGTACCTCCATTTTTATGCATTACAGTTGATTGCTCAGTAGGGGGTTTAATGTACATTCTTTGGTTGCCTCAAGTTTTGTGTTTGGATGCAAGTTTTCAAGCCTGCAATCAGTTTAGTGAGCTGTTTACACATCTACACATACCCATCATAGTTGATGATGAGCAATTAAAGCCATTGTTGGTCCCTGGATCCCAGCCAGTAAAGAAAAGGAAACAAAAGAAAAGAAAACAGGTAGTCATGAAAGTGGAAGAAATAGAAATCCATCGAGTGCCACCTGTGGTAAAAATTGAAGAGCTAGATTTGAACCAAAAACCAGCTTCACAAGAGAATGATCCCAGAGCACTGATACTAGATCTTAATGGTGTGATGTTGTGCCATTTCGGGGAAGCTGACAAAATTCCAAGGTTTACAGAGTAGATGAAAGAGGTGCAATATGCCCCTAGAGAGTGAGTGTTTACCCACGAGGAAGCCTCTTTATTTTTGCAATGGTGCATGGAGAACTTCACTGTGTTTATTTGGAGTTATGCCAGTTCACATAATGTAAGTAGGCTACTAACGGAAGCATTTCCAAGTCTGCAACCAAATTAGCAGGCCAAATTTTTTCCCAGTAGCACTATCAAAGATAGGAAGATGACAAAAAAGCTCCATAAACAGAAAAGCCGATTTGTTATAAGTGCCTATCTAATTTCTGGAGCCACAAGCAGCAGTTTAACAATTCGAACACTTTGATCATTGATGGTTCAGCTTACAAATGTTCCAAAAACCTATGTTACTATTGTTTAATCATTCCAAAACTTGCAGACCTGGAACTGTTAGAAATCAGAGAGTTTCTTAATGGCAAGATTCTTAATTAGATTTGGCGCTTGCAGAGAATCGTCCACAGTATGCAATCGCCAATCTAATGCGTACACCGTTGTGGATAAAGAGAGCCTGAAATTGTTTCACATGGTAACCAAAATGTAGCTTTAGAGGGCTTTTGAAAATTTTTGGCCCAATATGTAATCAATACTTCTTTTCACTTCTTGCGGCCTTTTCGAGGGCTTTTGCAACTTTTTGTAAATTTTTGGCCCAATATGTAATCATTACTAAGGTGGCCTTAAGAGGTCGATTGTAATTTTTTGTCCTACTGATTATACAATGAATATACATTCAAATAATGTGCAGTCTATTAAAGTTTGTATAAACTAATATGTATAGTTTATGAAAATGTTTTGTTTGTTCAAATGAGTCGCTTGTTGATTAGTTACAACGTTGATTAGTTACAACAGTCACCTACTCTCTCTAATTAGTCATTATGTTTAGCTAACAGTCACTTGTATGCTAGTTAATAAGTGCTAGTTTAACAGTCCCTGGTATGCTAGCTAACAGTCACCTACTCTCTCTAATTAGTCATTATGTTTAGCTAACAGTCACTTGTATGCTAGTTAATAGTTATCAGTGCTAGTTTAACAGTCCCTGGTATGCTAGCTAATAGTCACTTGTAAGCTAATAAACAGTTACCAGTGCTAGTTAACAATCCCTAGTAAGCTAGTTAAAAGTTAACAGTTAGTAGTATGCTAGAGTTAACAATCCCCATTATGCTATTTTACAGTATACCAATCTTCTTTTCTCTGGGAAAACAAAGAGGCACCTATTCTATTCTCTCTAGTTAGTTAGTTAGTTAGCAGTCACCTGTATGATAGCTAATAGTTACTAGTATGCTAGTTAACAGTCATCACTAATTCTCAATGATCACTGGGAAGAGTTTACTTTCTGTGTAACAGCTGCTGAAGAGTGTGCTCATGACATCATTTTGGGGAGAAGCTGGATGCACAAACACAAGTGCACCTTTTACTGGGACTCACACATGATCACATTGAACATCCATAACAAAAGGATCCCAATCAAACCATCAATGGGGAAATCAACTGTTGAAAGCAATAAAAACTACGTCGTACAGCCTCCCCTCTGCCAAAACAATACTCAAAGTCAACCAAGCGAAGCACCCCAACGCCAACAAATACAACATCCCAATCACGTCCGCTGGATTGCAAAGAAGCTCCTCAAATCACAAGGATACTATGAGGGCAACACACTGATTTGGGAGACCAAATGGAGGACAGTGCCATCAGCATCAGTCACCACAAGTCACCAACTGTCAATGAGGACACAAAGAAAATAGCTAAATCCACCATGGCAGCTCACCTACCCACTTCAGTCCCAAATCGGAAGAACAATAATCAAAGCCACATGAAACGGGTATCTACTGCTAAACTAGTAGTAGTAATGGCTCTAGCTACTACTTCTTTAACAAACTATGAGGCCATGTCACACTATCTCAGCTCCATATCTATGTCAACAAGCGTCATAATGCCGAAGTGTTGTCTCTTGAAGTGCACTAACAATAACAATCCCAATGAGATTTTGAGATACGAGCTGCTTGTAAATAGTACTATGGATATGGAAAAGAAAAGCAAGTTGTCCCTTAAACTGAGAGATATTACCACGAAGCAAGATATTACCAAGAAGCTCTAGCTCAAGCGAAATTTTCACATGATTGCAACTAAGAGGCTCTCCCAAAAGCACGTGTTCTTGACTTGTCCCTTGGAATGAATTCATTGTGAAGCATCTTCAGCAGCCTAAGATGAAGAATCGATGAGATGTTTCTCACATTCCAACCCAGATGCTCTGCAAAATAAAAAGAACACAGTATATTTCTGAAACCCAACATTAGAGCACTGCCCTTGCACACATCAACCTTAAGCACATGAACCACACCAACCTTGAAACAACACTGGTTTGTCGAGGATGTCGGCACCCAAGTTCAAGGCTGAGTAAAAGAATAGAAACTGAATGATATTCATACTCTCTAGCTCGATGAAGCTGCATCAACTGCAAGTGTGGCAAAATCTGCAAGCTGAGCGCCACAAGCGGCCATCCATCATATCTAACCCTGTAGTGGCTGCATCAGCCTTAAGCACTGCCCTTGCACACATCAGCCTTGAGCACATGAACCACACCACCCTTGAAACAACACTGGTTTTTCAAGGATGTCGGCACCCAAGTTCAGTAAAAGAATAGAAACTGAATGATATTCGTACTCTCTAGGAGGTCGATGAAGCTGCATCAACTGCAAGTGTGGCAAAATCTGCAAGCTGAGCGCCACAAGCGGCCATCCATCATATCTAAACCCTGTAGTGGCTCTAAAAGCTGCCTGTCAAATTGTTTTGCCATGGTCAAGGCATCACTGAATTTGTGACATGGTTTTACTTAGAGTACTTGATCCTGCTGAGTACTAGGTGATAGGTACACTTGCAAAATCACCTCGATAATTAAGACTACACACGCACATCACACCCTTGAGATTTGACCATCACACCCTTGAGACACACGCACATTGCACCCTTGAGACATGACCATTACAATCTTGTGCTCTGTCCAAATCACTTCTGACTTCTTCTCAGTAAATGGTGCTGCTTGCCCGCTTGCCCTTCAAACAAGTACACATTTGTCAAATGGGAAGAAAATAAGAGGCAGCCACAGCAACCATGTGTTTTAATATAGCATTTTGTGCTTGTCATGACAAGTTTTAAACTCATGAACTTTCTGAAATAAGATTAAAAACACCCAGATCTCCTTCATCTAGCTTACAATACGCTTATCAAATACAAGCAAGTGTTTAGAAAGCAATACAGTTAAAAACAACGAAAGTTTAAAACTACTAAAAACAAAGAACTGACATACAAGAAGCCATGGCCTATTCTGCGGACCCATATGAAAGAATGCACATATCATTCAGGGCTATTCTGCGGACCCATATGAAAGAATGCACATATCATTCAGGGCTAGTATCCACAAATGTTACTCAAAAATCTTTATTCAATTCACAACAAACATCTTTGGATATGGAAAAAAAAGTAAACTATTGCATCTCTCTCTCTCTCTCTCTCTCTCTCTCTCTCTCTCTCACACACACACAGAGCACAATACAAGCATACGAGCATCCACTAACAGAAGGCAACAATCTCTAAATCGCACCGATATATACACCAAGTGTCTCAAAGTATATAGCATACATGGCCAAAAAATGTCTCGCCAAATGAGAGAATGTCATGAGAAAATGTCTCGCCAAATGAGAGAATGTCATGAATGACGATGAGAGTCCTCCATAGATACCCCAACAAAAATGGCATGTGGTTGGAAGAGCCTCGCCACACCACATTCGCATGATCATTGCACATGGCACCATCAATTGTATCTTCCAGCATGTAAGGTGAGCAGCATGGGAGGAGGGAAACCATGGATTCAAAGAGGAGTGGGGTCCCCTTCACCCTAAGCCAACACCAGTGTACGTGCGCATAGAATAAAGTCCTCCCACACAAGAGCGTACGGCTAATATACAGGCAGAGGACACGCCAATGACCCGCAATAGATTCCCCGTGAGAGCGTGCATGCAAGTAATCTGACGCCGTCAGAGGTTTTATTGTGCAAGTGCGCATATGTGAGTCTCTCACGGGGTACGAACCAATACGGCCCCTCCTCGTATACAGATTTCGGCCTATGTGTGGCTGACTTTATAGTGATAGTGCCTAAAGTGAGGGATGGGTAAGGTGAAGGATGCCTCCGCACCTCTTCTACTACCATGAACAACCAAAACCTCTAAATGTTACTTCTCAAAAAAGGAAAAAGTCCCTTACATGCTTGAAGAGAAAGAAGGGTCATATGCGAATGAGGGCTGCGATGTGGAGAAGAGGGCTCATCCCAATCCACATGCTCACTGGTGATAGGTGTCGGGGCTGGCGTGCCAAAGACTAGAGTGTGCCATCTTCTGCACCTGCTTGTTGTAGAAACTGACGAGGCGTTGGAAGTGCTTCTTCTTCTTCTTCTTCTGGGCCGAAGATGCCTCTACACCTTGGAGGAGAGGAGCAGCGGCGGCCTCCTTTTCACGCTCTTCACTTGCTGTAGAAGACGCCATGCAGATAGCAGGAGACCACTCACGGCGAAGACGACGAGAGCGAGAGAGAGAGAGAGAGAGAGAGAGAGAGAGAAATGAGAATTGACCCCGTGACCTAAAAACGCCCTTTTAAAGCAATTCCAAGCATAAAAATTAAAAAATTAGAATTTTTTTCCAAATAATGT
This sequence comes from Cibotium barometz, assembly GCF_041138505.1. NCBI lineage: Eukaryota > Viridiplantae > Streptophyta > Polypodiopsida > Cyatheales > Cibotiaceae > Cibotium > Cibotium barometz. The sequence goes on from NC_141069.1 coordinate 56,775,755, forward strand.
TGATTATTGACCTATTTTTGAATTTGATTTTCTACGAGTAATAAAGCAAAAGCTGGTTGATGTGTTATTTAAGGAATATAAATGTTGATATTGACACCAAACAACAAACTTAACATAGATGTGTGTGTCTGCATGTATGCTTAGAAGTAGTGAGATTTGGTACCTAGCTTTTTCTTTTCAAATTGGCCTCTCTTTCTCTCCCTATTAAACAATAGAAGTTTTGTGTACCTTAATACTGTCACCTTGTGGCATCCTATGAAGTTGACAAGAGACCTATACATGTTTGCAACCGGTGGTAATCCAACATTGAGCTCTCCAATATGGAAATCAATTCTTTGAGAGTTAAAATAGCTCTGGAACTCCACACAATGAGGCAATAATGGTAGATTTACTCAAAAGACATAAAATCCATCAATTTAGCAATGTTTAATGGTATGGCCTTTACTTATCTTCCCTAAAGGGTGTAGGAGAAGATGGAATATCTATTTCATCAATAGGATCATGGAATACTTCTTAAAATTCCCAAAATTTATACTTGGAATAGAACTCTCTTCAAGAATGACATTAGAACATTTAATGGCTTGCATCCATTATGGAGCTCTATGTGGGTAGGGTGCAACGTGTGTAATCTTCACATGATTAGATTTTGGCTCTAACCTCTCATGAATTTTATCAACTAAAATTTGAAATTCTTTTACTTCATGAGTAGTCTCATGTTTGGAGTTAGGGAAACCTCCTAGTTTTGTTCTCTTAAGCTTGTGTCTTGATTGATTTATAGTCTATGTCATTGGTTCCTTTCCATCTGTTCTTTAATGGTGTCTCCTTTGATATTTATTTGAGTTTTAATTGTTGGGTCTCAATTCTTGGTTTGGTTTTCAGCCCACAGTTTACGAGTTCACTAAATTTGGACCATTTTTTGTATCATTTTGTCAATCTCCATGCTCACTTTTTTACTTGAGTTTGTTTTAACATGTTTTAGTCCTTTTTCCTTCTTACTTTACTTTTTAACCTTAATGCATTGAAGTAGCTTTCTATTTTTCTAACGTTGCATTTTTGCCAGCCATCAAACATGTTATAGCACTTGAGTAGCATTTACACATGTAGTGGCTGTACTTTTAGGTCAGGTTATCTCAATTACATCACTCCAATCATGTTTAATGGTGTAATTATTTATGCACTTGGTGAGTTTTCAATCCTTAGTTTGGGAGGACAATCCTTTATAGGATGATCAATATAACAATTATAAGGAAATACAGGTTGGCTAGAAGTTGTGGCTTGAGTTGTTTGCAAAGGTTGTGCGATGTTTGGATACTACAATGGGTATTTAGAGACACGATGTGGTACTCCAAAAAAATAACACTAAAGCGCTAGCATCTTAGCTATCTAATTTTTGTCTCAATATCTTCTTAATACTATACCCTATTTGTATACATTTTTGTCTCCATTGTGAAGATCCTCAATATAGTACTTAGGGTACATCTCACGTTGTTCAACTATGTATGGTTCTCTCTCTCTCTCTCTCTCTCTCTCTCTCTCTCTCTCTCTCTCTCTCTCTCTCTCTCTCTCTCTCTCTTCCACTTAAATGCAATCTCTATCTCTAACCCACTTGCACTCCCCCCCCCTCTCTCTCTCGTTAGACTCGCCAAATTTGGCATCTCTGGGTACATCTCACGTTGTTCAACTATGTATGGTTCTCTCTCTCTCTCTCTCTCTCTCTCTCTCTCTCTCTCTCTCTCTCTCTCTCTCTCTCTCTCTCTCTCTCTCTTCCACTTAAATGCAATCTCTATCTCTAACCCACTTGCACTCCCCCCCCCTCTCTCTCTCGTTAGACTCGCCAAATTTGGCATCTCTGGGTACATCTCACGTTGTTCAACTATGTATGGTTCTCTCTCTCTCTCTCTCTCTCTCTCTCTCTCTCTCTCTCTCTCTCTCTCTCTCTCTCTCTCCCACTTAAATGCAATCTCTATCTCTAACCCACTTTGCACTCCCCCCCCTCTCTCTCTCGTTAGACTCGCCAAATTTGGCATATCTCTCTCTCTCTCTCTCTCTCTCTCTCTCTCTCTCTCTCTCTCTCTCTCTCTCTCTCTCTCTCTCGTATATGGGCTCCACCGATCCATGATGATCCAAATTTGGCATCTCTCTCTCTCTCTCTCTCTCTCTCTCTCTCTCTCTCTCTCTCTCTCTCTCTCTCTCTCTCTCTCTCTCTCTCTCTCTCTCTCTCTCTCTCGTATATGGGCTCCACCGATCCATGATGATTCACAGTTGTATCCAGACACATGCACACTTTTTCTTTTGTTTCTTTTCTTCCGATGAGACCGGAAGAACACAGTTGTATTATTTTTTGTCTCGTAGGCCGACTTTGGCCTCTCGTAGACATTAATATATCTTTCTTTCTTTCTTTCTTTCTTTCTTTCTTTTCTCTCTCTCTCTCTCTCTCTCTCTCTCTCTCTCTCTCTCTCTGTGTTAAACATTCCCCCATTCTCTCCTGTCCATGTGGTGAATTTTAAATCCCCTTTTCCCTGTTTTATACATTTTTTTCTAAAAAAGGCAGAAGAAAGATAAATATCTCCCCCCTCTCCTTATAGCTGGTGCAGATAAAAAGAAATGTTAGTCGTGAAAAAAGAAAATGTCATTTTCATGATGTGTACTTATGAAAACAAAGTAAGATTTACAAACATCCAAACAAAGAATGCTAGGTGTGAAATCATGTTTTGATCTAATTGTATGTACTTTTCAATTAAACTTTCTTTTCTAACACAAAAATAAACATTGACTACCCGTCGTGAGGAAAAAACATATCTTCCTTGCAATATTAATTAAAGATAAAGAGAAACAAGTCATTTTCCCATGCACATTGGTACACATGAAGCAGGATCAGAACACAATAATCACGAGGACATCACTTTATAACTTCCAAGTATTTTCATCCTAGCAAAACAATCAAGTCCAAGTATTTTCATTCTACTAAAATAGAAGGCATTAACATATGACATGAAGGCGTTTAATTTATTTTTATTTTAAATGATACTATTATATTATACATTATCTCGATAATCGGTAATTTCAAAAGAAACAGGGCAAAATTACAATGAAGAATGAAAAATGTGGTACTACTTTTACCTTTTGTGGCTGAGCATCTTGGCCAGGGCTCTCAATAAGGAAAGCCCCAACAACTGAAGCCACCTAGAGAGTGTAAGTAACGAGCTCGTCATCATTAGTGGTGCCTGTGTGGGTTTGCCACAAAGATTAGTGGGCACGAGGTTGTATTATCTCAAAGTTACTACCTTTTGTAAGGAGTGCTAGACAATAGAAGTTGCTATCGCTTGGGGCACTCAAAGCCCAGACTTGTGTTTTGGTGTGATAGTGCCAAAGCACCAATTTACAATGTTCATGTAAGAAAAGCTCATACCTAAAAGATTATGCATGTTAGATAATATTTATTTATATAAGGAGAGCATGACGCTTGCATATTAAGTAGTTATTGTTGTTGTGGGTTGCGTAGGAACTCGCCAATTGATAATGCACTGAGCATCCTACTACAGGTGTTGAAAAGATAGCGTGGGGATGGTCTACATATTATTTCATGTTCCTCACCTATAATATTTCAAAGAATGCTGTTATGTGTAAATTACTAAAAAACTAGGTGAGGGGACCGGTAACCCGCTGTCACCACATTTGCTTTTCCCTCGATTTTCTCTCTCCCCACATATACACACACAAACACAAAACACCGACACACACTCTCTCTCTCCTACATAACAACCCCCCACATATACACACACAAACACAAGACACCCACACACTCTCTCTCTCTCCTACACACACAAAAAAATGCACCAATATGTGTGGGTGGGGTTAGCTCTTCACTCTTGGCACTAGCACAAATGACCTAAAATCAAGTGTAGCTCCAGATTTTCTGTCCCGTTACTCCATCAGCACACTCCGTTGACCGCTAATTTTGACCCCATACTAATACCAGCTATAGCTCATGATGTTGTGCACATGTCCCTATTCTCAAAAATGCAAAAAAGTTTTTCCCCTTCAAGATATTTTACTCCATCGACAACCTAGTTGTCGATGGAGTAAACCGAGATGACCTGCTCTGATTAGACAGAGTATCTGCAATATGTAAATAATATGGCCCAAGTGTTAAAATTGTGATGTGATGCCTTAAGTGAGAGATATGGTCCCTGCATGCTTCAAATTTACTCTCGAAGACTATCTTTTAGCCCTAAACAAGTGTCTGATGCATCCACTTAGCCCTAAACAAGTGTCTGATGCATCCACTTAGCCCTTGGGTGATGATCTTTAACTGCTAACATGTTCCTGCTAAGCCTGGAGTTTTGTCTGGATGCATCAATCATGATCAAATGTTTGATTTCCTCTTCAAAACTCTACCTAAATGAGCTTGCTCAAACTCTGCCTGAATGAGCTTGCTCTTCTCCCCCTTGTCTGCTGCTGCTGCTGGTTTGCCACTCCTAGGGCAATGTTGAGGATAGGGGTGAAGGATCTTGGGGATGGGTGTGGTGAAGTCATGGTAAGAGCTCCACGAAGATAGCTTCCAAAGGGTGGATGAGCTACGAAAGTATGGTGGGATGAGCCGTGATATGGTAAAATGAGGGACTCCCCCTGTCTAATGGGTTATGGCATTGTGGAAGGAGACGTGAAGTGCTAGAGTTGGTGAGTGCCAGGTTGTGTGATGTGTAAGTGGTGAGTGTTTGAGGGCATGTGAGAACAAGTGCCTTGTGTGTGTGTCGAGGCCATTGCATGGTGTTGCAATGGTACTCGAGGCATTAAGGGAAGGACAACCAAGAGCTTTGGTGGATGCATGTCCAACCGTTAACAAGTCAAGGGGCATTTGGAGTAGAGGATCCGCGCTCGTCCTCTGAGTAGAGAATCCGCACTCGTCCTCGCAACTGAGTCCTCACTAAACACTCGTGTGACATAAAAGTGCGACAAGCATGTGTTACATGCAAGTGCTATGGTGTTGGTTATACACAGTAAATAGCAAGCAAGAAAGACATGTGTCATGTATGTGTGTGCCATGGTGGGTAGTTTGAGGTATGGCGGAGCACACTAACCATGCGAGACGGTCCGCGGGCTCGCATCCATACGATAAAGTGGCTTTTGTTGTTGAAGCTGAGTTTGTGTCAGGAAAAGCATGCAGTCGTGAAGAGTGCATATGGTTGTGTACGTGAATGCAGTGCACATTGGAGGGAATTGAAAAGGTGTCTCGAGGTACAAATGCAGTGCATAGACCATAGGAGCTGGTCCATGAGCTCGCATGAGATGTTGATATGAGGTGACCTAAAAACGCTCTTTTAAAGGAATTCCAAGCAATTCTTGATATGGGATGGCCTCTTTTACCAAAAAAAAATGTCTTTGGTAAGGGGCTTACCTAAAAGAATTGGCAAGCCATTAATTCATACTGGCCAATACTCGATGAATTTGAAAGATTTTTTAGTAATACTTTTTATAAAAAGTGGTAGGTACGCTGATGTTTTTAAGTTTTTAGGTCATACAAAAAAGTATCTTAAATACAAGAAAGGTTACGTTTAACAAAGGAATAAGCTAAGCATTTTGAAAATCTCACAGTACCACTCGTGTGACATAAAAGTGCGACAAGCATGTGTTACATGCAAGTGCTATGGTGTCGGTTATATACAGTGAATAGCAAGCAAGAAGAACATGTCATGTATGTGTGTGCCATGGTGGGTAGATTGAGGTACCGAAGCACACTAACCATGCGAGACGGTCCGCGGGCTCGCATCCATACGCAAAGTGGCTTTTGTTGTTGAAGCTGAGTTTGTGTCGTGAAAAGCATGCAGTCATGAAGAGTGCATATGGTTGTGTACGTGAATGCAGTGCACATTGGGGGGAATTGAAAAGGTGTCTTGAGGTACAAATGCAGTGCATAGACCATAGGAGCTGGTCCACGAGCTCGCATGAGATGTTGATATGAGGTGACCTAAAAACGCCCTTTTAAAGGAATTCCAAGCAATTCTTAATATGGGATGGCCTCTTTTACCAAAAAGAAATGTCTTTGGTAAGGGGCTTACCTAAAAGAATTGGAAAGCCATTAATTCATCCTGGCTAATACTCGATGAATTTGAAAGATTTTTTAGTAATATTTTTTATAAAAAGTGGTAGGTACGCTGATGTTTTTAAGTTTTTAGGTCATACAAAAAAGTATCTTAAATACAAGAAAGGTTACGTTTAACAAAGGAATAAGCTAAGCATTTTGAAAATCTCACAGTACCATGCCTTTGTGGGGATGATAGATTGTATATAGCTCTGACACACAATTATACACACACACACAGAGGATGATAGATTGTATATAGCTCTAACACACAATTATGCACACACACACACACATACACACATATACACACACACACATACATGCATACCACACATACCTATATGTATGTATATATGCATAGGATGCTTATATATATATATATATATATATATATATATATATATATATATATATATATATATATATATATATGCACACACAGGATGATAGATTGTATATAGCTCTAACACACAATTGTGCACACACACACACACACACACACGCACGCACATATACACACACATACATGCATACATGAGAACTACTTACATGCATCCATGCATACCACACATACCTATATGTATGTATATATGCATAGCAAGCTTCTACACACACACACACACACACACACACACATATATGTATACATATATATATATGTATACATATATATATATGTATACATATATATATATATATATCTATCTATCTATCTATATGTGTATATATATATATATATATATATATATATATATATATATATATATATATATATATTTGTGTGTGTGTGTGTATGTGTGTGTGCCCATGCTGTCCAAAATGTGGGTTTGAACATTGCACTGTCCCTTGGGTGTGCTAGGTATTGAAGGCGGAATGACTCAAGAGAGACGCCACAGAGGAAAGGCCGCCTAAGAAGGTAAAGACCATTTATACTAACGCAAAGGACACCTCGCGACCCCCGACTGCTGGCTATGTAAGAAGCCTCTTGTTGCAAGACAAAGGAGATCCCATAGGACTTTAGATTGGAGGAATGGCATAGCAACTTCTTACCAAGCTTCTTATCACTCAGGTGTGTCTAGTGCTGAGGGCTAAAATACCCTCACTATGAAGAATCCCCCCTTAATCATAAACTTACCCTAGAAGCTTCTCCCTGCCTCGTGTATCACTCAAGTATGTGAAGTAGTAGAGAAAGGTTGTGAGGTTCTGCCAGACTGTGTGTTCACGGTGCTAGGATGGCGACAATAATCCCTTGCTTCCATTTCCCTCCCCTCTAATCTCTCCTCTCATGTCATTAAGCGCGTATGTTGTGTCTTAATCATGGTCATAATCATAGCATCTTTTATCATGTGTTAGTTTGGGTATTTCTCTTGTTGAAGTGTATTTTGACGCATTAGTCATTTTAGCTTCAATAGTGACCAAAAAGCATAGAATTAGACTCATTACTTTCAAAGTATTGACCATTTTTGTTAATAGTATTTTCAACAACTAAGTTTTGTCCTTATTATAATATAGGAGCTTTGTTTACCTTGATAGTGTCACCTTGTGGCATCCTATGAAGTTGATAAGACTTATACATGTTTGCAATGGTTGTAATCCAACATTGAGCTCTCCATTAACACTAGTTTGGTAATAGGAAATAAAAGTGTCCTACTTTCCGTCTGTCTTTCAAAGATTTTATTTGGAACATTGGTATATCATTTTATAATTTAAATAATTGAAATGGTTAGCTTATATCTTTTAAAAAAATGAATTTTTTTAATTATAACAAAGATCATTAACTTTTAAGTTTAAAGCAAGTTTTCAAGGTTGAAATGCTGAAAAAATCAAAGCTGTTTTCTTGATTTTTACATAAATTGGCCTTAATTCTTGATAAATATGTGAAATTTTAAAATTTTAAAGTCTTTTTTATTACCGTAAGGTCACTAGTTATTTAGCTCTCTTTGAGCCAATGTTGAAACCAATTTTACAAGCTATGGGCTTAAGAGTAAATCTTGAAAAATGCTGATTAAGAGCCAAAATTTGATACTTTTGGATTTTTTCAATATGAGATAAGATCTAAACCAAGACATAATTTTATACATGTTATATATGTTGTTATGGATTAAATTGAAAATTTTTGGAGCCTAATATAATATTTAGCACCAAATTTATATCATAGAAAGTTTTTAAGTTATGATGAAATTGTGCTAATTTTCAAATACAAGAACTAAGAGATGATACATATGGATTTAAGTGTCTAAATTACGAGAGAGAGAGAGAGAGAGAGAGAGAGAGAGAGAGAGAGAGAGAGAGAGAGAGAGAGAGAGAGAAGAAGAAGAGAGGGAATGAGATAAAGAGAGAGAGAAAGTGAGAGAGGTAGATAGAGAGAGATAAATAGAGAGAGAGATAGAGAGAGATAGAGAGAGAGAGAGGTAGAGATAGAGTTAGATATAGAGAGAGAGAGAGATAGAGAGAGAGAGAGAGAGATAGAGGGAGAGATTGAGAATTAGAGAGGGAGAAGGCAAACACTCTTTCGGTCCCAAAATCGTGCCCAAGCTCATATCCCCAAAACAAGGAAATCACATAACCAAAGTACACGTCCACAAGATAACCTGCATGGCATGAGTCCATCAAGATCTTCCGTAAGTTCTAGCAGTACTTGACAGTGAGAGTGGACTCCAACGCCGAGAATCCCTTGCTATTTACCCCCCACACAAGGAGCATCGCCAAAACTTTCTCATCGAATCTTTCCGCTGTTGATTCTTCTGAAAAATATCCTGCTAAGAATCATGCACAAGATCTTCTGGTGATGACTAGAACAATCCACGGGATCGTAGCCCATACGAGAGGGTTGGAAAAAGAAAGTGAGAATGAAAAGAAGAGGTAGAGAGAAGAGAGAGAGTGAGAAGTTAGGAAAAGAGATAGAAAGAGAAGGAAAGAGAGAGATAGAAGGTTAGAGGAGTTTAGAGATAAGATGACTTCTTTAAGAGTATCCAATTTTCCCAAAATAACAAAAATGAGAAATTAGGTGTCACCACTAAAATTCACAAGGTGTCCCAAGACACATGTCAAGCTTTCCAAATACCAAGTGTCACTTTGCTATATGCATTCCTTCACAAGAGAGTGTGCCTACCACAAAAATATCAGGGCTCCAGAACGCTAAGCACTCACGCGCTTGGATCCAATTCTATCAATACAAGATGAAACTCGCTCAAAAATTACGCACGAGGTCCATGACATTCAAGATTAAGATTATAAAACAAAATTTTTACTGTTTCCCAAATTTCCAACTTAAGGAAGCATTCATGTGAACAAGCCAACAAATTTCCCAATTCAAGAATTAGACGATCTGAGAGAGACTGCCTTTATTCAACTTGATCTGAGGAGAAACTTACGAGAGTTAAATAAGGGCCAGGGATGGCTCTTACAAGCTCCCCAACCAAAAGATAAAGCTGTCCTCAGCTTGTTGACCAATATGGAAACTTTTAAAATGAGCTAATTCCAATATTCCCAAGAAGCATCTTCAGTCGGGTAGTCCTTCCATTGTACAAGCACCTCACGAATGATGCGATTACGCAGGGTCCTTTCCATTGTTTCCAAGACTACTTCCGGTTCCGTCAAGAATTCGTCCTGAGAGACAAAATCTATGTGATCATCGATCCATACATGCTGAATCCCTAGAACATATTCTTTAGACTGACATGAAAAACTTTGTGAATCTTGGGATGAGAGGGAAGAAGGAGTTCATAAGCTTGAAGCCCTATCTGCTTAGTGATTACGTAAGGCCCGTAGTATCTGAAAGCCAATTCTTAAATTTGCCTAGCCGTCGTAAAGAACTATGCTTGGGCTTCACTCTTAAAAACACCGTATTCCCCTTCTTTGAGTTCTCTAATTTTTCTCTTTAAATCTACATAACTCTTTAGCTTATCACAAGCTATCTTAAGATTTGACTTGACGATCTTTAATTACTTGATCTTCCAAGTACTGGATCAATTGCTTCTTTAGCTCTTTGTCTTGAAGACTTCAGAGATACATACTAAAATGCTCGTCTGATTCCATTGCTTGACGTATTTCTTCTGGTAGAGAGGACTAAAGTATTGAGATGGCCAAAGTTTTCACCTTCCTGCATAGAGCACCAGTCACAGTATTTTATTTACATGGACTGAACTTGATCTTGAATTGGAACTCTTGTAGAAACTCTACCCACTGTCTTTAACGCAAGTTTAGGTGTGAAGATCCCCTTTAAACTCTTATGGTCTGTTACTAACTAGAACATCTGACTTAGCAAGTAGTATCGCCACTTCTTGAGAGCATAGACAACAGCCAGCAATTCCAAATCATGGGTGGGCTAGTTCTTCTTGTGAATCCAAAGCTTTCTTAACTCGTAAATGACAGGATCTCCTTCTTACTTTAGAATCCCGCATATCCCTTGTCCACATGTGTCTACTACAACCTCGAATGGCTGGGAGAAATCAGACAATCGTAGGACACAGAATATGGCGAGGATTACCTTCAATTTCCCAAAGCTTTGCTGACCTAAATCGGTCCATGAGAATCGTTCTGCCTTCCTTGTTAATTCAGCTAGCGAATCCACTATCTTGGTGTAATTCTTGTAAAAAATCCGACACCATCCAATAAGCCCTAAAAGATCTTGACTTATGTCATGCTCTTCAGAATCAGTTGATTAACTAACGTTGCTACCTTCTCATGATCAGGAGATAATCCTTCTCGCGACCAAAACCAATGGATGGGTAAGTTGAGCTATCATCACACCTTACCGGATTGAGTCTTGCTTTGAATATCCAGGCATTGGTCCCCTTATCATTACTAGGAAACTCATCTTTGGAAGTTGCTGCTTAACCAAATACATGCACAAACAACCTGCCAACTCTCTCATCCTTAGAGCCTTTTTTGTCAAATAGTTAATGTTGAAATCCATTTGAATTCCACATTTCAAACATCCCCCTTTGAGTAAATACCATTTTTCAAGTTTTGAAGCACGAAATTTGTCCAATGGGACAACACAATCTGTCTAGAAAATTTCCATGAATCTCATAGAAAATCTTCAATCTCCACCCCCAAGAATCCTTTGACTTGACGTTATTGTCTAACCATATCTCATATCTGAGTTCTCTTCTATCGACGCGTTCTCCAAGGTCATGTCATACTTCGGAGCTTGTCAAATAAAACTTAAACATAACGGCTTCTGCAAGAACTACCCCCTTATCTAGCTTGAAAGAGTACTACAGCTTTGCCAAACAAAGCATCCCCTATCGTACCCCGAAGCAATCATAAAGACAATGAGGGATCAATAGGAGAAAAGAGTGAGAGAAGATGGTGCCCTCTTGTCTCATTATCCCGACTTACTGTTTGCTCATCAAGCTCAAAATCTACCACTCTCAGCTAGCCATGTATCCGCAGCACAACTGACCAAGTGTCTACCTAAGCCGTGGCGCTACAGCCACTCCTTCCAGCTTGGAAGAGGTAATTCCAATTCTTCTAATTATCAATAAGATTCTCTCATGTAAAACACTATACCTAGGAAATAAGCATCTCCCTACTCTCACAAGACTCCCACAACTGGTCCCTTTACCAAATTCAACCTATCCCCTACCTGAAGATCGCAGATGCACTACCTCCAATTCTAGCTATATTGATATCCCTAGCCCCTAACTCTTCTATTGGATGCTAGAAGAAAATCCCTATTCTTATTCTATGCTACTGGTGGCTAACTTTAGAAATCATGCTTTTTCCCAACTCTAACTCAGATCCGCTCTTGGATCTAATAGTAATCTACGGACATGACATCCCTTTCTCTTCGATATGCAATTGTCGTTCTCAGAATCTTGTAAGAAGAATCTTATTTGCAATTTGAAGCAGGGTATCATGCCAAGTCTAGCAATTGATTACAAAATCAACCCATAGGGTCAACACGGCCATCCCATCCTAGAATTATAGAGGCTAAGTCTATCTAACCCAACTAGGCCTTGGACGGATTCGATACTTGAATTTATTCCAAGAAGTCAGAAGAGGCAGTTACTTGAATCCTAATGGATTCAAGACTCAAGAATCTCTTAGCTCAAATCAAAATCTCGGCTTTAGAACTCCCAATCTGTCGTACAAAAAGTTAAGGCTCAAAAGATCCAGAGTGAGTAGCTTCCCACCACCAATCCTTGTAGGTGACAAGACTCTACGTTCACACAGTTACACCATAACCTTACCTTGTTAGGTCCGGTTAGCCACATGCTTACCTTCTGGGAGTAAAATTGCAGCTTTAATTAAGTCCCACTTGAGTGAGTACCCTCAATGCAAGTACTTACTAGGATAGGCATTGAGTACCCTCAATGCAAGTACTTACTAGGATAGGCATTGAGTACCCTCAATGCAAGTACCTACTAGGATAGGCATTGAGCACATACTTACAGCGTTGATGAGTGTGGATTAGAGCTTGATAAATTCTCACAGGGAGACGTCCGGTTAGGATAGCGGTTTTACAGACTCTTACTTCTGACATTGAGATTCCAACTATGAGGATGTGGCCGAGAACCCACTTAGGGCCAATTGCCTTCTTACCAGCAGGCAAATCACATAATGACCAAGTCTCATTCTTCACAATAGCATCATATTCAGCTTGCATAGCAGCCATCCAATTTTCTGAATTTTATGCCTCATTAAATGTAATAGGTTCTTCTTCATCACACATGCTAGAAACAACCAATGCATAACAATCTAATGCATAAGAGGCATGCTGAGAACCATAACGAGTACGACTAGGCAAAGGTGCATCCAATTTACTGTCACGTAAAGTCTGCACCAGCCATTTAGGCATAGACCTAGACTCTTCAATTTTTGTCCTCTCCTCATCAAGTGCATCATGCACATCAGCATTAGTAAATGGCTGATCTGTGGATTCATTAGAAACCTGCATAGGCTGAATACATGCCTCATTTGGTTCCACATTAGACTGCACCATTAAACAGAGGCAACAAAGTATCATACATGTCCTGTGAGCGTACATTTGTCTCTTTGGTACATGAAAGCAAAGGCTGCACAGAATCTTCCACAAATACAACATCTCGACTGACCAAGATCCGTTTACTTTGCGGCTGGTATAACCTGTAACCCTTACTTTCAGAACTGTAGCCAACAAAAATACATTTTACAATCTTATCATCCAATTTCTTGCGATGTTGCTGCGGCACAAGAGCATAGGCCAAGCCACCAAAAACACGCAAATGAGAAACGGAAGGCTTCTTGCCATGCCAAGCCTCATACGGAGTGATAGACTAAAATGCTTTGGTGGGACACCTGTTCACCACATAGGTAGCACACATAACAGCCTCAAGCCAAAAAGAGTGTGGCAAAGATTGACTTTTGACCATACATCGTGCCATCTCCATAAGAGACCTATTTTTCCTCTCAGCAATACCATTTTGTTGAGGGGCGTAAGGCACTGTACATTGGTGTCTTATCCCACGTTCAGCCAGAAATGCATTAAAGACTTTAGACATATACTCCCCCCTCGATCAGAACAGAGGGTGCCCACTTAACATCCATATACATTTTCAGCCATAACAACAAACTATTTGAAGCACAAGAACACTTCGGACTTAGCTTTCAAAGGATAAACCCATGCATGCCTGGAATAATCATCTATGAAAGTCACGAAGTATAGGTAGTTCCCAAAAGATGGGGTCTGCATAGGACCACAAACATCACTGTGCACAAGCTGCAATTTGTGAGCAGCTCTCACTTAACCATCTTTAGGAAAAGAAGCACGTTGCATTTTACTCAGAATGCAGCCTTCACATACATGCTTTGATGGTGCCTCAAGATGAGGCAATGAAGAAACCATCTCAGATTTCTGCAAACGCAGCAAACTAGCAAAATTCAGATGACCAAAATGTGCATGCCAAAGTTTTGCATCTAAAACTGCTTGTAAATCTGAAACTGCACATGCCACATCTTCCACACATTTTACATAAGCATTCAGCTTATATAGCCCACGGCTTAACGAACCAGATACCACAATTGTATCACCAGAACTGAGATCATGAACTGTACATTTGTCATCCACAAACTTAACAACTAGGCTGTTCCTCGAGAACAAGACATGTGCAAATTTAGGTACGGTAATGGTAAACAGGTGCAGGTACAGGTGAGGAGCCATAGCCATGGATACATGTGAAGAGTGGAGCTGCGTGCGGGAAGGACACATAATTTTTGAAGACTTTATTAAAGATTTCCCGCGAAAGTGCAATGTAATTATATGTTTAGCTGACATATGGGCTTTAAAGAGTTCCACTTTGTATTTTGCAGCACATCCATCTACTAAAACCCACTTATTCTTAGCGGTGTCCGCCCACATGTGAAAAGCCTAGTTAGTTTTAGCCCTAGGTATATAAGTGAGCTTCACTAAAGATTTGGGGCTTTTTGATCATTTGAAGAGTAGAGCTCTCCATCTCTAGCCAAGCCTATCTAAGCCTAGAGCAAGCTTTCCATAGCTTATGCTCTCTTTGTAATCATCTTTCTAAGATTAATACAATGGCTATGGCTTCTCTCCATGGTGCTCTCTCTCTCTCTCTCTTTCTCTATTGATGCATGTGTGAATGAAGATCAATGAATCCTTGCCCATGTGTGATTGGGTAGTGGATAAGCTCTCTTTAATCAATGCTTGCCTATTGATTTAATGGTTGTGAATCTAGTTAATCAAGCTTGTGGGTTTACATTAAGGGAATGGGAAGCATGAATGGGTTTGTAGACAAGATTAATGCTTGCTTGCTTGAAAGAATAGATTAGAATCATTGAATGTGTAGCATTGCTTGCTTAGCACATGCTTTGTTCTCTTTATTGCTTTGCTTGTGTGAATGAGCTTATGTTGAAGGGAATGTGTGTGTGTGTGTAGCTTAATCTAGAGAAGAGAAGAGGGTAACATAGATTGGAGGGTGAGTGGGTTTAGCATTTCTTTGTTAAACACATTTGATTAGCTAAGTAGGAGATGGATTAGTGACTAACTAGCTACCCACAAGCTAAGTAGAAAGCTCCCTTGCCTTGACAAGCAAGGTTTCCTTCATGAGCTAGCCGGGTTGAGCTTCCCCGCATTGACCTCTCCTCATTTCCATTGAGTTGAGTGTTGTGTGGATGCTACTACGCTATGGTGGGCCTATCAATGGCACGACTGCCGGGGAGCGGTAGCCTACGCTAGTGAGTTTGATATTTAGCTTGCGGTGGTGATTAGCTCCATAGGTCGCAAAGCCTTTGGATTAGGTAGATTGGATTGGGTGTGTGATCCCAATGGCAAGCAAGTAGAGAATAGGATTTAGTTTTTGTTTACTAATCAAGAGTGTGGGCTCTTAAAAACTCACATTAGCAAGCGGTAGAGCTACTCCCGCATCTCATTTTGTTTGTTGTTTTGTGAATTTTTAGCTTGTTTATGCTTTTATGAGATTTTATGTTCATTTAGCATATGCATTGTAGGATTTTTTGCATTTTTGTAATTAAATTTTCACTAACACATAACATAGTTTTTGTTTTGGTTGTGTAAGAGCTTGGTTCTTGCATCATTGATCTTGTTTCCTTATGTCCTACATTGTTTAATTGTGAAGTATTTGACACAAGCTCCTAATCTAGCGATTGCCGGGTCCAAACCTAGCCTACGGATTGGCTTGTTAGTGTCATTATGCTATCATTCTTAAACCTTGTATTGCAAACAAAGAAGCGGATTAACAGTGACTTGAGCTAGGTAAGCAGGATAGGTACAAACCGATTGCGGGAGAGGTAAGGGGCCTAAAAAGCCCATTTTACTGTTTTATGTACATGTGCCTGCGGATGGCGTTAAACCGCTAGAGATTAGTTGTTGACAAAACTACCCAAGGGGTGTGTTTTTTTGTGTGCCAACAAGTAGCTTCTATCACAAGCTCCTAATCTAGTGATTGCCGGGCGGAAGCCTAGCCTCCGGATTGGCTTGTGAGTGATAGAGACCAACTTGCTGCATAATTTTTGGCACCGGAAAACAAGCTCCCAGGTGAGTTTTTGGACAAGCTGAGCTTGCTACAGAGCTGAGGACTGCTTCACGGTAGTCCTGGGCACCTGCATAGCTTCTCAGACAGCTCTCTGGACAGCGCATCGACAGGTGACTGTCAATTTCCTGCTTCCAGAGGCAACTGAAAAGTCAGCTGGAGGTTTTGAGCATACAGCTGTAATCAGCACACCTAGGCCATCATCTGGGAGCAACCTCACCTCTTTTTGAGCTGTCAATGCACTGATGTCGATGCGCCTTTCAGAGGGCATTTGGAGTGCTGCAGCAGATTACAGACCATCCAGAGCAAGGGAACAGCTCCCAGTAGCACTATTATAGACTCAGAAACTTAAGGAAGTTAAAAAGTTGGAAAAATTTGATTAAAATCTGACATTAAGCTCCTGCAGCTTCCACAAGCAACATAGCAGCACAACTCCATCCCAAAACATCAAGAAATCTGCAAAACAACCATTGCATTCAACCTCACTGTACAAACACTAACCAAACCTAGAAAAAAATTACAAAAACATTAAAAACACCAAAAAATTACAAAAAGACACTCAAACAGCAGCACAAAAAGGTGCACTCCATTTGCATTGCATTACAAGGCTGCATCATTTCTACCAAAGGTGCACATGCACCTAAGGTCCGGGAAGTCCATAGCATCAGGCACAAGTAGGGCTTCTAAGGTATCCACAGAGGAAAGTTGGGCTCAAGCTCGACAGCAGCCGCTAGGGCCTATTGCCGAAGAGACTCTATCTAGCTCACTTAGTACCAGCACATCCACTGCCGGTGGGTCATCTAATACCATGGGTGATTCAAGCAGCAAAGGAAAGCAGGGAGTACAACCTGGTCCATCCCAGGGAGGTAACAATGCCGGGAACAAAGGAGCTACTAGGCTAGTGCACATAGGACAAAACATGCATGGTGCTCATCTATACATGGACCCCAGCAACAAGATTGCTGTAAAAATGGAAGACATATTGTCTCCCTTAGAGTCGGAAGTGTGGGTTACCTTCCAGGGTGACCGATACATGAGCTTAGGGGGTATTGTCACGGAGCGGTGATCTCGGGTCGCGTTCTGGGCGCAAGTTCCCGCTCGGGACTAGAAAATCCAGAACAAAAGTGAAAACAGCGAGCACTTGCTGAATGCTGCACCTCAAGACCTATAGCTCGTCTCGAAGAGGACGACGAGCCGGTCGTTTTGAGTACTAGAACTCCGAAAACGGAGTTCGTATGAGAGAGTTATGACCAAAAACGTGCAACCGGCAATGGAAAACGGTGTCACTCAAAAGCGGGCTTCCAACCCCAAAACTTATATTGATAAAATGCCGACAAGCGACGAGATTACAACGGGATCACAAGAGTGATGAGAGAAAATGACTTTGTGACAAACAGTACAGGAGCACCATACGGTGACTTGCTGGAGCGCACCATGCCATTTTCGGCCAGTTCATTCAACTGTACCTTGAGCTCCTTGAGCTTAGTAGCATCCATTCTATATGGAGCTTTAGTTGGAGGACAATGTCCTGGCAAGAGTTCTATTTTGTGATCCACTGATCGTTTTGGCAGTAACCCGGCTGGCAATTTCTCGGGCAAGACATCTTGGAATTCCTTCAGCACTTCGTGTATTTCTGCCTCGCCAATTTTGCATTTTGTTGGACGTGCATCATGTGCCTTCATTATGCATAAGTGTATTTGGCAACCTTGCTTGGCTGCCCTCTCTGCCTGCTTTGCACTGCACCATTCTGGCGCTTTGCCACGGCAATCTGTTACTGTGCGGGCATTACCTGCCCCTGCTGCATACATCGGCGTGTTTTGGATTTTGCTTCCAACGTTCCTGCTGACTATTCTATCCCCCGAGTGAGGGCGGATACATGGCACATTGACTCCGGTACCCTGCATATCCAATATCATGTTATTTACACCTTTTCCCATAAAGGCGATGAGATATTTGTCGACCCAAGTGAGCCCGACAATCACCTCAAAAGCATCCATTGGCACAACTATAAAATCCAATCGCGCTTTCCATGCGCCTGCCTGCACCTGCACATTGTATGCCATCTTTACATTGTCATCCTGTCCTTGTGCAAACGACACTGACAACTTGGTGGAGTCGCACACCTTCACTCCCAGCTTTCTAGCACATTTTGGGGTGATGAAATTATGGGTGGCCCCCGTATCCAGCATGATGTTTTGTTCCAGGCCATTCACATTGGCCTCAAAATAGACATTCTGTACTGCCGCTAATTGGGCTGCCATGCATTTTGGTACTGCTTGCACTGCACCTACCCTTGGTGGGCTATCGCCTCGACGAGACGATGTTTCTGCGTCCTCAATCTCAGTAATTCTGAGTCGGTCCATCCGTTCATAAGTCTCTTCTTGCCCTTGGGCCTGAACGGTGGTAACCCGACTTTGTGCAGGTCGCCGAGGGCATTCACTGTCATAATGATTGCCTCCGCACCCTCTGCATGGGCGCGTTGGGGGAGGTAGAGGGTGTCTAGCAGTATTGGTAAATGCCCCTGTACTGGTCGATTGGGACGTCCCCCTTCCCGGCACAAAGTTTCTATTCCCAGAGTTGCTCCCATAGGTTCGGGGTACAATAGATCCACTCGACCTTGTTCCGCTTGTATTAGTCCCAGAGCTTTCTCCTTGGGTTTCACTGGAGGAGTTCTCATTCCTGTTTTGCGGTTTGGCACCATTCCATCCCCCTGTTCCTGCTGCATTGCTTTTATTCTGCCACTTTCTGCTCTCAGTGTCTGACAGCCGTTCCGCCATGGTGAGTGCTGCCTCATAATTTTCAGGCTCTTGCTTTCCAATTTCTCTGCGGGTCCAATCACGCAGCCCAAACAAGAACCCATGTAGTCTATCAGTAGCATGCATATCCATAATCTGCAGCATAAGTTGTCTGTACTTATTGATATAATCTCGCAGTTTTCCATCTGCATGTCTGAGATTACGCCATTCATCCCGTACCCTGAAGACTTCGTTTCGTGGTACGAAATACTCAGCCATATCCTTGGTAAAGTCATCCCACCTTGTCCACGGCCTCTTTGCATCATCTGCATGTCTGAGATTACGCCATTCATCCCCTGACAGCAGTCGCGAGGCCACCCGGATCCAGTGCTTATGAGATACTTTGTTCATGGTGAGGTAGTCCTCTGTCTCACGGATCCATCTTGTCAACACAAGCGAATCTCGTTGCCCAGTATACTTTTCCGGGGGTAACGGCTTATACTTCCCGTATCCCTCATCCGATGACTTTGAGTCCCGCCTATCATGGCGTCTTCGGTGTTGCCGCCTGGGGGGGGACCTCGACCTCATTTGTCTTGGTGACGAAGGTCGGCTGCCATCCTTCTTGTGTAGTTGATCGACTAAGGAAGCCAACATGCCTTCTAGCCGGTCTAGTCTGTCATTTTGGTGATCTTGCCAGCTCGGCCCTACATCCCTTAGATCATCCATTTGGTGTTCTCGAGTTTCTATTGCCCTTGCCTCGAGACGTCTATTGTGTCTCTCACGCCGAATCCAAGCTGCTACTTCGGCGTCAAGTTCCGCCTGTCTTTCTTGCCTTGCTTCCTCCTCAATCCTCGCGGCTTCTTCCGCGTCTAGGTAGCCACCTTCTGTGGTCTTCCCTTTTGGCATAAGTCTTGACCAAACTCACCGCGTCGCGGCATTTCCTGCTCTGATACCAAGTGTCACGGAGCGGTGATCTCGGGTCGCGTTCTGGGAGCGAGTTCCCGCTCGGGACTAGAAAATCCAGAACAAAAGTGAAAACAGCGAGCACTTGCTGAATGCTGCACCTCAAGACCTATAGCTCGTCTCGAAGAGGACGACGAGCCGGTCGTTTTGAGTACTAGAACTCCGAAAACGGAGTTCGTATGAGAGAGTTATGACCAAAAACGTGCAACCGGCAATGGAAAACGGTGTCACTCAAAAGCGGGCTTCCAACCCCAAAACTTATATTGATAAAATGCCGACAAGCGAGGAGATTACAACGGGATCACAAGAGTGATGAGAGAAAATGACTTGCGGGTATCCGAGGCACGGGATCCCTTGCCCACAAGCTGTCTTGTATCTAATCGTAGGTAGGAGAGGTCGGGCTAGGCCACATTACTCCACCTCAAGGTACTCCCATATAGATGCAAAGAATTCGGGACGTCCAAGCATACCTCGAGAGCACCATGTGAGGCCGGATAGAAATCCCAAGAGTCCCACGCCTCACCGGGTATAGAGTACATGCTATCACCAGCTTTTGAGTCTATGGACAGGTATGGAAATGTACACCCAAGAAGACCCGACCAAGGAGCGAGAACAGAACCATTACGAGGTCAACAAAAAGGAGGACAAGGATCTCAGAGACCAGTGCAGAGTGGGAGTGCCATCCCTGGAGCGCAGCCGGACACATCAAATGCACCCAGGAAAGAAGCAACAGCTCCACCGATGCCAGGAGCAGGAGCGGGACCAGCACCCACGGAGGAGGTAAGTTCCGATGACCATGACATTGTATTGTACAGTTTCAAAGTTTCTAGAGTTCATGTTGATAATCCATACCTACTATACACGGGAGCTCTAGGGGTAGTCTATAAAACAATGGTGTATCTGGGAAACACCTACCCACAAGAAACAACAGTACACGCATGGGGGAATAAGAAAAGCCCTAAAATAACATTGCTAGATGAATGGGGCAAATCTTACCATAGAATTCAGGAAGAGACATTAGTTCAATACACATTTATGGGAAAGCCTGTTTTCTACAAGGGAGGGCAACCACCGATGCCATTCCAAACACCAGCTGACACGGCTCAGCCTGAGGACACAGCCTATAGGGCTCAGCCGTTGTCGAGAGCACCTACACCTACATACGAAGAGCTTTTAAAAGCTCAATTCACAGGGATGGGACTAGATCAACCAATGAGGGAAAAGCCAACCACGGATCCGAGGAAACCACTCGGAGGTGTAATGTCTTCAGGAGGGTTTCCGATGCCATCACATGAGGGACCAGGAACCCTACGGAGAAGTGCAGAATCATAAATCCTCTAAAATGGTGTGAGCACTGTAGAAAAATGACAAACCACGAGTCCAATGATTGTTATTACCGACCGGGGTATAACAGAGGACAAAACACTGCACAAACGTCAAATCAAGCCAATCAAGTGAATCAAATGAACGTGAATTCACAAGAAAGGGCTAGACCGGTACTAGGAACACAACCTATGCCACCAGGAACAACACTGTTCAGATATGTGGAAGATCAAGGACCTTCTCTTGAGATGGTCCCTGTGACGCCATATTACGTAGAGGAACCTCAGCAACAACCATCGTATTCAGACCAGCCTCAAGACTACGGTTATGAAGGCTCGGACCATAGAGTGAGCATTGACGCTCAGACTCTTATGATGATTGCGAGGGGTGACTTCAGACAACCTGGGGGTTACAATAATAACAACAACAACAACAACAGGAGGCCTCCGTCGTCAAACCAAAATCCAAACTATACGGCAGGCCCATGCTTTGAATGTGGAAAAGACCATTGGATAAGAGACTGTCCAATTAAACAGGAGAAAGATAATCAGGCTAGAACTGTAGCTCAGCTTTGGCCGAGAGTACCGAGGTATTGTGCTGAATGTTCAGTATCTCATTTATCTAAAGACTGTCCTGTAAAGGCGGCTGAAAAGCCACTTACACCTACTTCCTTGGGTATGATTGGGGTGATACCATCTCCTTCTTCATCAGAGAATGAGGGAGAACCCACTCCTCTATTTGTGGTAACTCAGGCACTAGCACTAGAAGCTAAGGCAGTACTAGATAGATTAGTGCTAGAGAGCCAGGAAGAACCTGTGCTCAGAGAGCTTTCTCCTAAGGAACAAGACGAAGCAAAAAAGAAACAAAAGGGGAAAACAAAGGGCAAAAAGGTTGACTTTGTCACCAACAATGGGACAGACAGCTCAGATACTGGATCTTGGGATTCCATTATCTTAGAGACGCCAGAGGGAGTCAGAAGGGAGTACATTATAAAGACTTCCGACGAGCCGAGTAACTCTGCAAAGAAACCAGCACCAGTGTTGGTTATGACGAGAGCAAAAGCCCGAGAGGAACGAGAGCGCAAGGTAGATTTTTCAAATCCAGAGAGCTCTAACTCTCAGAAAACTAAACGGAAAATACGAAGGGCTAAAAGATCAAAGAAATCCAATGGCTCTCCAGACTCTGATTCCGATCAGAGTATGAAAAGTGTGTTGGAATCGAGACAAAAACAAACGAAAGGAAACACACAAATCCCAAAACCAACCGAGCAACCACGAGAAGAAGAGGTAGAGAAATCTACTTCAGAATCAAAGAGCAATGAGGGAGGGTCAGTGATTGTCGACAAGGTTAATGAGACCTTAGACGCACTTTTGAAAGCCTGGAACCGTCGACTTACAGCGGAAACACCCATACCTTCAAAATTGCTAGAATATCCAGACCCCCTGCAAGAAAAAATCAATTTGGTCAAGCATCAACAGTTGATACGGGACACTCAATCTACGATTGAAGGACCACTCCCGTGTCAACCGAAGAAATTGCAAATAGTACCACCAGCCTTAGAGCCAATCCAAGAAACGGTAGAAATAGAGGCTGAAGAACGAAGTTCAGAACCAAGTCCAGAAATCCGGGTGGAGGATTCTGAAGAAGAAGAGCCTGAGGAGATCATTGAATCTACGCCTCAAGTAGTGGCTCTAGAGGAAAAGACTGCCGAGGAGCTTTGGCAGCAAGTCAGAGAGCTTAAAGAGAATGACAATCTCTCAGAGAAGTCAGCACCACTCTCCAAAGTGGGACAAACCGAGTACCTGGGAGTAGCGAGGAGCGTATCAGATTTTCAGAGGAATGAGGACGAAGAAGACAAGGCCAGTGAGGCTAACACTTTAGCCACACTACCATCATTTTTAGGAGAGCACGAGGATAAGACAGAAATTATCCAAGTGCCACAGTCTCTTCAAGTCACCCCTGAAATGAAGGAAACGGCTCACTTGCAAGCCATTTTATCCGCTCCTGTCACAGCAGCAACGCTTCCATTAGCAGACTTTCTAAGGGTCAAACCAAAGTTATGGGAGTACGTGGCTGACATGATGAAGAGCAAGGGATATACTCTGACTAAGGATATGTTGGAGAGAGAAAAGTCCAAAGACGAGAAAAGTTTTATCCGGCAAGTGCCTTTCAACAAGGTCAGTGCCTATCACGAACCGAATAAAGACAAAGGGAATGCTATGCTTCCTCTCGAGTACAATGGTGTCAAAACCATGGGTATATTAGACACGGGAGCTGGT
Source organism: Cibotium barometz (assembly GCF_041138505.1). NCBI lineage: Eukaryota > Viridiplantae > Streptophyta > Polypodiopsida > Cyatheales > Cibotiaceae > Cibotium > Cibotium barometz. The sequence continues at coordinate 56,799,138 of NC_141069.1, forward strand.
ATTGGAATTGCAACAAAAGCCATGTGGGAGAAATGGGGTAAAAAAGCGCTACGGAAAACCCGCATGGAATTGCAATTAGCTGACGGGAGCTTAGAGCGACCATTGGGTCTATTAGAGCATGTCATAATCAAGGCTTGCGGAATCGAATTTGAGCATACTTTTGCCATTGTAGATTTCGGCAAGAACCCAAATTAAGAGGTGATTCTCGGAAGACCATTCATGAGACAATTGATGGTTCTAGAAGACTGGGGCTACGATTATTTATATCTTCGTCATGAAGATGCGACTACGAGAGTCAGTCTTAGAGACCACACGTTTCTTGATGTGTTGAAAACCCCAGTGGATGAATTTGAATCAGCCACAATGAGCCGAACAAGAGGTGCAAGTACATCATCTACAAGTGTTAAGGGTGCTTGGATCTGTGAGACACCAAGCTTTGACATATTAGAAGAGGATAAGAGACAAACAGACCGTTTGATCAACATAAATGATTATGTCTCTATGCCGTTTCCAGAGGACGACATAGATCCATATGAGTGGAATCAGACCTTAGCCACTATAGATGTAAGTGCTTTGCCACCGCAGACTCAATTCTGTGACGAAGAGGGCTATGAGATAGTCCCGGTAAGGATGATATCGGTAATAAGAGACAACGAGAGGAAGATCATTGACTCCAGGCTTTCTTCTCTACCGCAGCTAGAAAAAGATGACATGTCTATTGTAGACTTGTCTATGGAGCCACTAACAAATAAGATGCTTGAGTGTATACATGCAGCCAAGAGCAGGAAGCAAGCTACTCAAAAAATGAAAGACGATGCCATAGCTGAAGAGAAGGCGAGGCAGGCTAAAACGAAGACTAAGCGGATACAGATTTCTATGGTCCCGATGCAAGAAGAAGAAGACGAGGACTATACAGAACCACTCTTGGTATCCATCGGCATTTCTTCTCCAAATGTTCCTTGCACCACTATATGTGATTCCGGAGCCGATGTCAATGTACTATCCGCCGACACCTACAAAAAACTTGAAGCCAGCAAGCTGCTACCGTCTACAGCAACCTTCAGCAGCTTCACCAATGACGAGTCAGACTGTCAAGGCTTGCTCACAACAACCATCTACCTTCAAGGACAGCAAGAGCTTTGTACATTCTATGTCTCAGCCAATGCGGACTGCGCAAGTCTATTAAGCGTTAGCTACGTCGGAGGAGTCCAAAGCACTTACACTGCACACAAATTTACAGACGTTATCCTCTACAGCAAATGCCACTTGACCGTACGAGTGTGAGCCCATGTACCGTCAATGATGGTTATTGTGCTCCGTTTTTACCTCAAGTATCATTGCACACCTAACATTAGCACTTCAACTCAATACACTGCACTGCAAAGAACACTCACTCACAAGCAAGACTACAAATAAAGATGAAGGCAATTTTCCCCAAGTGGTTTTTCCCTTCATCCAATCACTTCTTGTACATACATCTTAATAATACACTGCACCATCACACCGGTACATCACATCTTGCACTCACCCATACACTTCCCAAGAACACGGTGAACACTTGCTTCAGGAGCAGCAAAACACTAGGAAGGGGGGAGGGGTTGCACACAGGTATACAAAGGATATCCTCGTCAGCAGAAGCCACTTAACCGACTGCTTTGGCATGTCACTTAAGTACCCTTAGGATTTGTTTGCACAGCATAATTTTTTGCCATGCATACCACTGTGAAAGCATATAGGGCTCAGACAGCATTGCATTAGGCACATTTCTAGAACCCTCTACACTTGAGAGCGCACAAATAACAGGTACAAATCTACAGTCAAAGTTTGACACCATCTCCGGTCATCAACCGTTGAAGCTCTCTTGGCCATAATTTCGGCTCAGATGCATGTGACCATTACAAGACCACCGAGCATGGGAATGTGGAGTTGATTTATTCATGTTTACTAGATACCCTATAGATAATTCCTACCAAAGGGCTCCTCAATCAGGGTCCGTTTTCTCACCTCGCTACTAAGTTTACTTTACAGTGGTCCAGAACAGTGAAAAAATGGGGAAAATCTACACAATATCGAACCTCTTGAGAGACACATGGGTCTATTTTCTTCCAAAAGTGGTATGGAGGATCTTGAGAAGCTCAAGTATATCCATGTAGGTGGGCTCGTCAATCGAAGTTGAAATCACCTATCTATGCATCAATTTTCAGCAAGGTCATCAGCCGCCACAACCGCCATAGCTTGTCAAAAGCTTACTTTCACGCACCTGGGAAAATTTGTGCAAATGCCCAATGACCAATCTAACCTTATCACCCTTTTCTACCCATGTTCAACAATGCTGGTATCAGATTGTGTCCAATTTGGGATAGGGATGTTACTTCTTTATAGACAGTCAATAGGGCAGGAAATCATTTGTGATATTCTCGCATTCCCCCTCGGGCTACAGATTTTGCCAAGACAAAAGTTGTCTGTACTTGATCACCAGGAGATAATTTTGGGAGATGATTTTACCATGTATTAGAGACTCCCTAAAGATCATGTCTACCAAAGGGTTCCTCAATCAGTGTTCGTTTGCTCATCTCGCTCACCAATACTGTATACACTGCTCCAAAAAATGGCCAAAAATAGAGTAGCGTTTTCCATTTCTTCATTCTACCAAGCGACACATTGGTCAAATTTTATCTCTAAGTGGTCGAGCCAATCTTGAGATGCTAAGGCACAGGCCTATGGAAGGACATGTCAATCGGCATCCATTTCATGCAGGTTCGCAGCAGTTTTCAGTGGGGTCATTCAAAACTGTCAAAACGGGCTTATTTCCTATTTTTGGAGAGCTGGGATAATTTATGTAAAATCCCAAATAGGAAACTCACCTTATCAAATTCTTGTCAAAGTGGTCTACAATGTCAGGATCCAATCTTGTTCAATTTGGAGTCCATTTACTAATTCTTTTGGGGCAGACAATATGGCAATAAATCATCCATGAGGGAGTCACATTTCTTTTGCTGCAAACACAGTTATCCTTTCCATGCAAGAACTTTGGCCCAGATGACCAAATCCAGGAAGGGGGGAATACCATAGTAACTCCAGCTCATACGTGAGGCTACTGTAAGTACAAAGGAGTTGAGGAGCACTTAAGGACAATGCAGCTTGACAAAGGTCCGCTAGGCCAAGCCGAAGAGCCAAGTACAGAGCTAAAGGAGCACTCAGGTTAGTTCCCAAGTCATGGACATACATTTTCAAGTCAATCAAGCCATAATCAAGTTAGGGAAATAAACAGTCAGAACATAAGGGCAGGACAAAGTCAATATGCAACCAACTTGATAGCAAAACAGGAGCCAATTAGAGCAAAAATGGACAAATTGAACAGGTAAGGGTAAAAAGTGCAACACTCCAACACTTGAGTGACAAGACATGGTTACAGATAAGCTGGAGTGAAGTAGATGCAAAGTCAAGCAAGATGAGCAGTCTGGGACAATTTTGCTGCAAATTTCAAGATAAAAATTGAAATTCAGGTATATTCCAGTCATCTAAGGCAAAAACCAGCGAGAGGAACATGTTCTACATATGCTGCAGATCCCAACTATGCATCTGGCTAATCTCGGGTTGGCGCATCGACAAGCGACTGATGATTTGCTGAAATATCTTGAGCATCAAATGTCTAATTGAAAAACTGAGCACACAGCAATGATCCCCTCATCAAGGCCATCAAGCAGGAGCAATATGGGCAACAAATTCACTGTCGATGCACAGCCTGTTGATGCACCGGCGACTGAAAAATCCAAAGAGTTACCTTAAGTAATTCATTATACAATGTTGTGAGTGGTGAAGGGAGCATACCTAGGGTTTCCATAGCTACTTTGTGCACTTTGCCGGCCAGCTACTTCGCGTACGGTGAGTCTCCCTGCCATCCTTTTGACTTTCTGATATACCGGGCACAGCCCCGTGGTACAGGTACAGTGCCAGGATTCATTCCCTAGAGCTCGGCTCTCCGTAAGGAATACGGCAGGATTGGCACTCCCAAAAAATTCCCATTTTTCATTTTTGCGGCAAAGCCCTGCCAAAATTTTCAAAGAAATCAGAGTGATTTAGCTTCTTCGAGTCCATGGCTTTACCTCGCAAGCGAAACAGTTGGGATTGCCATTTCCACATAGCCATTCTCATGCAGGAGATCTCGAATATCCCATGGAATGCTCTGTTGTATCCTGGCATTTACAACGGTGACAGAATGGATCAGCTTGGGACGTTAGGTGATAGGCTGCGATATAATCAAAATGATGCAGAAAATCTTTTTTGGAATTTCAGAGTAGCTGCACAACGCAACCCACCTACAGTAACTGAAATACAAACTTTCTACGGATCAATGGCACAATTCCATCAAGACAGGGTAGACATAATTGAAGAATTACTACGCCATGAGTATGTCCCTGCAAATCTCAAATATGAGATTGTCACAAATCTTCCACGATTGATCTGTTTAGAAGATCCAGATTTCTGGGAATAGCCAGTGTCTGAAGAAGGAGTCAATTCCTTTTTGGGATTTTTTTGAGATCGACCATGTTTTGGGCATGTGCATTTACCTTCGGCAGTAGCAAACGGCAATTACTCGCAACGATAATCAGTCCACCATAAACCTCAAGGATAGCCTGTTCGAGGACGAACAGAGTTTAGGAAGGGGGGATTGTTCCCCGGGAACAGGACATGTGCAAATTTAGGTACGGTAATGGTAAACAGGTGCAGGTACAGGTGAGGAGCCATAGCCATGGATACATGTGAAGAGTGGAAGAACACATAATTTTTGAAGACTTTATTAAAGATTTCCCGCCAAAGTGCAATGTAATTATATGTTTAACGGACATATGGGCTTTAAAGAGTTCCACTTTGTATTTTGCAGCACATCCATCTGCTAAAACCCACTTATTCTTAAGGGTGTCCGCCCACATGTGAAAAGCCTAGTTAGTTTTACCCCTGGTTAATATAAGTGAGTTTCACTAAAGATTTGGGGCTTTTTGGTCATTTGAAGAGTAGAGCTCTCCATCTCTAGCCAAGCCTATCTAAGCCTAGAGCAAGCTTTCCATAGTTTATGCTCTCTTTGTAATCATCTTTCTAAGATTAATACAATGGCTATGGCTTCTCTCCATGGTGCTCTCTCTCTCTCTTTCTCTATTGATGCATGTGTGAATGAAGATCAATGAATCCTTGCCCATGTGTGATTGGGTAGTGGATAAGCTCTCTTTAATCAATGCTTGCCTATTGATGTAATGGTTGTGAATCTAGTTAATCAAGCTTGTGGGTTTACATTAAGGGAATGGGAAGCATGAATGGGTTTGTAGACAAGATTAATGCTTGCTTGCTTGAAAGAATAGATTAGAATCATTGAATGTGTAGCATTGCTTGCTTAGCACATGCTTTGTTCTCTTTATTGCTTTGCTTGTGTGAATGAGCTTATGTTGAAGAGAATGTGTGTGTGTGTGTGTAGCTTAATCTAGAGAAGAGAAGAGGGTAACATAGATTGGAGGGTGAGTGGGTTCAGCATTTCTTTGTTAAACACATTTGATTAGCTAAGTAGGAGATGGATTAGTGACTAACTAGCTACCCACAAGCTAAGTAGAAAGCTCCCTTGCCTTGACAAGCAAGGTTTCCTTCATGAGCTAGCCGGGTTGAGCTTCCCCGCATTGACCTCTCCTCATTTCCATTGAGTTGAGTGTTGTGTGGATGCCGCTACGCTATGACGGGCCCATCATAGGCCAATCCTAATAAGCGCAGAAACTGACAATAAGTTCTTCTTGATCCCAGGAACATATAATGCATCTTTCAGTGTGAAAGCACTACCATTTGCAGCAATAAAGCACAATGGTACCAACTCCTTTCACTGGATAAGAGGAGTTATCTGCACATGTAACAGCATTTCCTGTAGGAACAGATTCAAGAGAAGTAAACATATCACGCTACGAAGTGATATGCTTTGTGGCACCACTATCAAAGTACCATACATCAGAATCCACAACAGACATACAAGAATTATGCAACGATGGGTTTTAGCTGCAATGTACACTAAAAGCCCATTCTGCATCTTGTACGACATTTATAGATTCAAAACTAGAAGCTGCGGCATCTATAGCAGCCATGCCTGCCTCCCTTTTCTTTGCCTCTTCTTAGGACAGTTCTTAATGAGACGATCATTGGCCTTGCAATAGTTGCAATGCATCTTTTTCTTAGGCTTTTCAGCAGCCTTCTCAGACTTAACATTACTCTTGGAAGAGGATGCAGCTTTTGGCTTACTACTCGAAGAAGCAGTTGCTTTGTCTCTTTGAGCAGCCACAAAAGCCTGATCTGCAACACGTTGTCTAGACCTGTTTTCCCTAGACTTAGCTTCCTGTAAGAGTATAGCGACTAACTCATCAAACTTGATTGCATCCAGATTACCCTTCGTCACAAGTCTGAGGTAGAAGCAAAGCTCTGATAAGAGTCTGGCAAGCCAGCAAGAATAGTCTACACATATATCTGCTAACCACTCCCACTGCAAATGCAATGTCTGGACGTGTAGCAATCATTGCATACATCAAACTACCCACTGCAGACGCATATGGTAGCTTATCCATCTCAGCCTTAGCCTCATCAGACTCTGGGCAATCTTGCTTGCTAAGTTTCACATATGACGGCAATGGCGTCAGCAATGCCTTTCCCTTCTCCATATTGAAACGCTGCAAGACCTTGTCAATATACTCCTGTTGAGATAATTAAAGCAATCGCTTCTCTCTTTCTCTGCGGATACGCATACCCAGTATATGACTTGCTTCACCCATGTCTTTCATGTCAAAAGTCTTCGCCATCTTTGACTTGAGTGCTGAAATCTCTGCCAACTGTCTACCAGTAATTAACATGTCATCCACATAAAGAATGAGAATCAGCAAGCTACCATCCCTAGCTTGCTTGGTGTATAAGCAGTGATCAATCTCACTTCTCTTGTAACCTTGAGAAAGCATGAACATATGAAACTTTTGGTACCTCCCTGGGTGCCTGTTTCAAGCCATAAAGACTTTTCTTCAAATGGCATACCATGTGTTCTTTGCCTTTCTCAATGAACCCTTCTGGCTGCTGCATGTATACCTCCTCATACAAGTCCCCATGCAAGAACGCCGTCTTGACATCCATTTGGTGTAACACCAAATCTTGTTTAGCAACCAAAGCAAGTACGCATCACAAAGTCGTCATCTTGACCACCGGAGAGAACACCTCATTGAAGTCAATGCCCTGGTCTTGCTTGAAACCCTTCGCAACAAGCCTTGCCTTGTATTTTGGTTGCCCATCATGAGGAGTTAGCTTATACCTATAGACCCATTTAAACGATAAAGCTTTCTTGCCCTCTGGCAACTTAACCAGATCCCACGTCTGATTCTTATGCAGTGCCTGCATCTCTGACTGCATTGCCAACTGCTAGTTACCTGAATCTGCCATCTGCAAAACGATTCCTTGTAACACGAAGGCTCTCCGTAATCAGTCAGCATAATGTAATGTAGAGGTGGAGCGTAACGATCAGGTGGATGCGAGACACGCTCAGATCTCCGCAACACAGGTGGTTCCACCACTGGCTCTTGTTCCACTCTAGCATTTCCTTGCTCAACTTGAGCTCTAGGTTGCTGTCTTGACGTGCTTGGTCCATCTTCTTGAAAGATAACCCATCTTATCTCCTTAGTCTTCTCTGGTTTAGCATGAAACTTGGCCTCATCGAAATACACATCATTGCTACGAATGACCTTTCTGGATTTTGGATCCCAAAGCCTGTATCCCATCTCTCCAGACTCACCATAGCCAAGAAATATGCATTTCTTGCTCTTTGGTTCTAGCTTGTTCCTGAATTCCTTCGGAATATGGCTGTAAGCCTCACAACCAAAGACTCTGAGATGCTTGTATGAAGGTGGCTTGCCTGACCATACCATCTCTGCCACAGCTTCCTTCTCTAAAACTCTGCTAGGAGACCGATTAATAAGATGAACTGCCATAGCCACTACTTCTGCCCAAAAGTGTTTAGGCAACTCTGCGTTTGACAGCATACTGCGGACTTTCTCCTGAATTGTGCGATTCATTCACACCATTCTGTGAAGGATTGTAGGGAGTAGTCAATTCACGCTTTATGCCTTTTGCATCGCAAAAGTCCTGAAAAGCCTTGAAGTGTACTCTCCGCCATTATCAGTGCGTAAGCATTTAAGCTTCTTGCCACTCTGATTCTCCACAAATGACACAAACGTCTTGAACACTGACAAGACCTCGTCTTTGTGCTTGAGAAAATAAACCCAAACCTTGCGAGAATAGTCATCAATGAACGTTTGAAAATAAGAGGCTCCCCCTAGTGACAAGCTAGGCATTGGACCACAAAGATCACTGTGCACGAGTAACAATCTTTGATCCCTTCTGTTACCTCATATCACATGCGGTTCCTGTGTTTGTTTGCCGTACACACAGTGTTCACAGAATTCGAAATCTTGAGACAAAAAACCACGCACATAACCAGAACGCGATAGGAGTTCCACTCCCTTCTTGGACATATGTCCCAACCGACGATGCCACAAGGAAACACTTGGCTGCTCGGTTACATTGATTACATTGTGCTTAATACTGGATACGGGTAGCATGTAAAGATTCCCTGACTTTACACCATGTGCAACTGTTAGTGACCCTTTGGAAATCTTCCACGTGTTATTGCCGAACACTGTCACATAACCTGCATCATCTAGTACTCCAGTGCTAATCAAGCTTTTCGTAATCGATGGAACATGTCGCATATTCTTCAGCATGAAAGAAGAACCATTCTGGAATTTTAACTGCACATCTCCAACACCTAGAATCTCACACGTCTGCTCATTACCAAGCCTGACTAGATCCTTAGTGGCCACGTACGATGTAAACCACTCTTTGTGCGGAGATACATGTAGAGAAGCACATGAGTCGATTATCCAATCACTCAGCGCATAATCATCCTTTGCAGTCAAAAATGCAAAATCCATTGTGTCTGTGAGGTAGATCTCTACGGATGCTACCTTGCATGCATCATCACCATGCACATCCTCATGAGCATCAATGTCTGTCACATTGATCTCTTTGATCTTCACTGACGATTTCTTCTTCTCAGCTGAATCACTGGCCTTTTCTTTGCCTTTTTTCGCTTTCCATTTTGAACAATCCCTTCACATGTGACCCGTTTTACCACAATGGTAACACTCTATGTCACTATTAGCCTTCGAGTCACGGGATTTACTGCGTGATTTGCCTCTGTAACCCTTCTTCTCCTTCTTGGCAGTCCTCCCTGTGACCACCAAAGCGCTATTGCCTTTGTCCTTGTCATTGTTCTTCTTGTTGACCTCCTCTGTCAATAAACTGCCTTCAACATTGGTGCTCGTGAGACCATATGCTGAAACGGAGTTGCTGAGAGCTGTCCTAAACGTATCCCAGCTGTCTGGCAATGTGATTAGCAAAAATGTAGCTTTCACAGAATCTTGAAACTGTATGTCTTGCGCAGTTAACTGACTGAAGATCGTGTGAAACTCGTTGAGATGATTGGACATCGACGTCCCCTCTTTCATCTTCAAATCCACAAGCTTCTTGAGCCAGTATATCTGAGATGCAGCACTCTGCTTCTCATACAAATCACATAGCTTCTGCCATACTCCATATGCCTTTGTCTCTTCTGCCACGTTGAAGTAAACATTCTCAGCCAATGTCAGCATGATTGTCAAGCATGCTAACTCATCTATCTCATCCCACTCATTCTGTGACATGGCTTCAGGTCTCTCTCCTTTGAGCTTTATTAGCTTAAATGTTTCTTCTGCACCAACACTTGCCAGATCTGCTTCTTCCAGAACGGAAAGTTTGTGCCATCGAGCTTCTTTATGTTGAACAGAGCATCTTGCGAGGACGTCGCCATGACCAATTTCACTATCTACCTCCTTGGGAAAAATCCGACAGAGTTTCACCTGTAAACTGGCTCTGGAAAACCAAAAAAGAAGCACTGCTAAGCAGTCGAACCGCGTGCGTATAGCACAACTGAGCTCTCGAAAAAATCCGACAGAGTCTCCCCTGTAAAACGGCTCTGGAAAACCAAAAAACCAAGCTCAAACTTTGAGTATCCTGTCAACTAGCACGACTGTCTATACACATAGATTGAAAACCACTGTCACTGTATGTCTCTGGGCATGGCCATCACCAACTATGCATATGCCAAAACAATGCCTCAACGGTGTCAACAAGCACAAGATGCAATCCAATGACTATCCACAGTCACATACATCCAATGTCGATGCTGAATGGGATGCTCGAGGGATGCTCCAGCGGTACCTAATCCACCAGTGTGTCCTGCGCCACGCTCAGCACACACCAGCTTCAAAAAACCTCACGCAAGACCCTCACAATATGGCTATGCAACTACCCAAGAACATAAGCTGACCACAAACTCTGTAATACATCCACAATATTCAGAAAAACTGACAACCGCTGCTACGTCGACTGTCCGCTAGCGTGACTCACAACCAGCAAACCCACAATACCGTACATATATAATTGCTCAATGCATGCCAATGAGCATAGCCGCCGAATGGCTACACTCGCCCTGCAACCTGGAAGAGCAAAAAACAGGTCTAATGTGATGCCGGAGCCGTGTACCTGGTGCCTGGACTGAAGGATGTTCTTGTCAATGCGAATGTGCACTAACGAGGTAGATGTAGCTGTCGTCGATGTCGATGTCGTCACCGATGCCGATGCCGATGCGGAATTGCAATGCCAATGCCGAATACGCAAGCGAAAACGCCTCCGCCACGGGCGTAATCGTAGGCGCGGGCAAAGGCATTGTAGGCGTTGAGAGCGTGAGCGGAACTACACCCTTTGATGCTGGGATCGCGTCGTGGGTAAAATGCTGAGAAAAAACCTTTTTCGCAGCTGCCGAATGTGAGAAAATGTTGCCGAAATGGGGTGCGTGGGAGCGAGCTCTTATAGCCTTATTAATCAATTTTAATTAAAATTAATTAACAGCGATAATGCTGGAAGAAAATCGTGAGCAGCAAAAGAAACACAGGAGCTCTCTCTCTCTCTCTCTCTCACGCTTGCGCAGATGCTTGGCGCAGAGGCTGGAGATTTGCAGATGCTTTCTCTCTCTCTCTCTCACGCAAGGGGCTGAAACGCGCTGGCTGAAATTTCTCTCTCACGGCTGAAAATGCAGCTTTGTGTGTGTGTGTGTGTGTGTGTATTGCGCATACACAAGAGCTCTCCTGCTCTCTCTCTACTGCAAGATGCAAGCTCTACAGCAGCCCAAGCAAAGCTACACACCTCCTCCTCTCTACACACAGAAAAACGATTCTGTGAAGCTCACCTTATCCACACACTAAGCGCCGATTCTCACGCGGGTAGTGCTAAGACCTCGAGCCGAAGCTCTGATACCAATTGTGGGCGCTGCGGATGCGTGTAGGAGCTGCGGGAGCGATGCGGGAGCACACACGGTGAAGCTTGAGCTTGAGCACACACAGAAGATAGGGTTAATAGTTAGTTGTATTCACAAAAGAAAGTAAGATATACATGAGCTATCGGCGCCCGGCCACTATCCCGACCATATGGGCTTTATACCCCAACATATGTGAAGAAGTGTGTTGAATGTAAAATCAAGACACCAATGCCGCATACCACATTGTTTCAGGTTTCTATAGCACCCAAGTGGAGCAAATATATGCTTGAATATTTCACCAACAGGACCTTTTCTGAGGGTATGAGCAAAGCTCGCTAAAGGACTATTGGTGTGGGGCGCTGAGCAGAGGGCTAAAGCCGATGCGCTGAGGACGGCTGGTGTGGGGCGCTGAGCAGAGGGCTGCACCCGATGCACTGAGCAGAGGACTGCACCCGCCATAGAAGTTGACAGCAGTCAACGCACACCCAATGACGGCGAGGGAGACGGCGTGCACAAAGGTGTGAAGGGGACAGAGGGAGGTACGGCTTGGAAAAGCTTCCCTCTCCACTAGAGATAGAATAAGAGTATCCATGCCTAATTCTAGAGAGACGTGAAGTTTCAAAAAGTTAGTGGAGAGAATAAGGACCATGTAATGTAGAGAGAGGAGATGCATAAGCGTCAAAGTCTAATACATTAACCGGAATGGAAGCCGGGGAGAGTCCTTCCACTCACTCAGTCACTCACTTTATACACTCATTACTCAGCCTCTCCACCAAATGCCTCTCGACTATACTCATGCGAGGTCGTGGACCAGCTCCTATGGTCTATGCACTGCATTTGTACCTCGAGACACCTTTTCAATTCCCTCTGCATACGTACACAACCATATGCACTCTTTACGACTACATGCTTTTCACAACACAAACTCAGCTTCAACAACAAAAGCCACTTTACCGTATGGATGCGAGCCCGTGGACCGTCTCGCATGGTTAGTGTGCTCCGCCGGTACCTCAAGCTACCCACCATGTCACACGTATGCATGACACATGTCTTTCTTGCTTGCTATTCACTGTATACGACACCATAGCACTTGCATGTAACACATGCTTGTCACACGAGTGTTTAGTGAGGACTCAGTTGCAAGGACGAGCGCGGATTCTCTACTCAGAGGACTCAGGACGAGCGTGGATCCTCTACTCCAAATGCCCCTTGACTCGTTAACGGTTGCCAAAGCTCTTGGTTGTCCTTCCCTTAATGCCTCGAGTACCATTGCGACACCATGCAAACGGCCTCGACACACACACAAGGCACTTGTTCTCACATGCCCTCAAACACTCACCACTTACACATTGCACAACTTGGCACTCACCAACTCTAGCACTTCACGTCTCCTTCCACAGTGTCATAACCCATTAGACAGGGGGGAGTCCCTCATTTTACCATATCACGGCTCATTCACCATACTTTCGTAGCTCATCCACCCTTTGGAAGCTATCTTCGTGGAGCTCTTACCATGACTTCACCACACCCATCCCCAGGATCTTTCACCCCTATCCTTAACATTGCCCCAAGAGTGGCAAACCAGCACAACACAGACAAGGAGGAGAAGAGCAAGCTCATTCAGGCAGAGTTTGAGCAAGCTCATTTAGGCAGAGTTTTGAAGAGGATATCAAACATTTGATCATGATTGATGCATCCAGACAAAACTCCAGGCTTAGCAGGAACATGTTAGCAGTTAAAGATCATCAAAGAGCCATCCAAGGGCTAAGTGGATGCATCAGACATTGGTTAGGGCTAAAAGATAGTCTTCAAGAGTAAATTTGAAGCATGCAAGGACCATATCTCTCACTCAAGGCATCACACATCACAATTTTAACACTTGGGCCATATTATTTACATATTGCAGATACTCTGTCCATCAGAGCACGTTATCTCGGTTTACTCCATTGACAGTCAGGTTGTCGATGGAGTAAAATATCTTGAAGGGGATTTTTTTTTTTGCATTTTTGAGAATAAGGACATGTGCACAACATCATGAGCTATTAGTATGGGGTGAAAATTAGCGATCGATGGAGTGTGCTGATGGAGTAATGGGAGAGAAAATCTGGAGCTACACTTGATTTTAGGTCATTTGTGCTAGTGCCAAGAGTGAAGAGCTAACCCCACCCACACATATTGGTGCATTTTTTTGTGTGTGTAGGAGAGAGAGAGAGTGTGTGTGTGTGTGTGCGTGTGTGTTTTGTGTTTGTGTGTGTATATGTGGGGGGTTGTTATGTAGGAGAGAGAGCTCAGAGAGTGTGTGTGGGTGTTTTGTGTTTGTGTGTGTAGGAAAGAGAGTGTGTGTGTGTGTGTGGGTGTTTTGTGTTTGTGTGTGTATATGTGGGGGGTTGTTATGTAGGAGAGAGAGAGTGTGTTTTTGTGTTTATGTGGGGGGGGTTGCATGTGAGAGAGAGAGAGAGAGAGACAAAGGGGTTATAATTGTAGCTCTGTACATGAGAGAGAGAGAGAGAGAGAGAGCCGGCCATTGGGGACTCCGGTCACAGTTGTGGTGTTTGCATTTCTGTTAGCTCATCCTTTGTGGCCTCGGTACTTCGGCATGGTATTCTGGTACCTGGTAGAGCGATGTATGTGATTGTGAGGATTGCGGATTCTCGGATTGGCTTCTTGTCGATCTATGCCCCGACTCTTGCCAGAGCTCGTTCAGCTTTCTGGAGCCTCTTAGTGGATGCATTGTGTCCTCTGCTTTCCTCGGTAGATTCATGGGTTGTTGGAGGTGACTTTAACAACATTGAGTCTGCCCGTGACTTCCAGGCAGAGGTTGCCCCTGTGTTGACCTCTATCGCACCTTCAGAGCAGGATGCTTGGGAGAGGTTTCTTCTATGCATTCGAGCTGTTGACGCGTGGTATACGCCTTCTTTTGCCCACCTGCCTTGCTCCTTGGCCTTTTCTTGGGGTCTACGCCGTCAGCAGGGCCGATTACTGGAGAGACTGGATCGATTTTATGTTGGCAATTGGGCCTCCTTCCTGGGCGGCTCCACTTGCATCTGGCGTGGCACCTCGATGTCGGATCATAGCCCTGTCACTTTGACTATTTCTTTTGAGCGGCCTCATGCAGCTCGCCGAGGGTCTCGCATTCCGGACAGGCTACTCTCTGGTAGCGATCTTTCTGCTTCGGTTGCTCAGATCTGGGGAGCCGATCCCACTTCACAGTCCTCTGCAGTGCAGTTCCTTCATGCTGAGTTCCTTGCCTCTTGTATCAGGGAGTCTAGTTTTTCTTGCCGGGAGACCGCCTCCGCTTGTCGTCGTGAGGCGGCCCAGCGTGAGCGATCTCTGCTTGCACCATTAGCATCGGTGCAGCGTCTCTTGCAGTCCCATCCAGGAGATGCACATTATGCTGGTATACATGCACAGTTGCTTGATGAGATCCGGTCAGTTCAAGAGAGGAGGTCTGAGTTCTCTGGTCACGCAACTGCGGCTCGTTGGGTAGCGCTCGGTGACCGAATAAACAAAGACTTCTTTGCATCACATAGAGAGCGACCTTGTGGGACTGCTCTTCGTGCAGTTTTGGATGACCATGGGCATTTACAGACTCACCCAGATAGAGTCCTAGAGATTGCTACAGTCTATTATGCTGATCTATTCAGTGCTGATCCGTTTTTGACAGATGACATTCAGGTGGCCAGAGCTACTGTATGGTCCCACACGCGACGTTCAGTCACTGCGAACATGGCTCGTTCCCTTTGCTCTTTGTTCACAGTCCAGGAGTTACGTGAGGCGGTAGAGGCTCTAGACCCTGCTTCTTGCCCAGGGGATGATGGTCTCTCTAGACAGTTCTTCATTACTCATTGGGATGCAGTTTCAGGACCCTTGCTGAGAGGGCTTCAGGAGATTTATGATTCTGGGACCATGCCTCAGTCTCTTTGCTCTGGGCTCATATCTCTTATACCTAAGGGGGGGGATGGCACACTCCTGCGACAGTGGCGCCCCATTACTCTCCTTCCTACGGTATATAAGATATTAGCTTCCATGCTGGCAGTGCGAGTGAGGCCCTTTCTTCCAGACATCATTCATGGATCACAGACTGCTTTTATCCAGGACAGATGCATCCTGGATAATATCTTTTGCTACCATCAGGCGGTAGAGTGGGCTCAGTCTACTGGCACTCCCCTAGCATTGCTTTTTCTTGATTTTGAGAAAGCATTCGATAGGGTGGATTGGTCCTTCCTAGAGGGTACTCTTGCTCGCATGGGGTTTCCGCAGCAGTGGATCACCGGAGTATCTGCACTTTACAGATCAGCAGCCAGTGCAGTGACTATTGGGGGTTTTGTTGGCAGATCTTTTGACATCTCTCGCTCTGTGAGACAGGGATGCCCCCTTGCAGTCTTTTTGTACTTATTTGTGGGAGAGGCACTTTCTGACTTTCTTCATGCCCGGCAGAGAGACATACAGGGAGTCACCTTGCCACTTACAGGCGAGCGTGACCTGATTGATCAGGAGTATGCTGATGATACTTTGCTCATGGTCCGTTATGCCATTGCTGTCCTTGATGTGACGCGTTCAGTTCTCGATGTTTATTGCTTGGCCAGTGGTGCTCGCATTAACTGGCACAAGTCATATGGTATGCTGGTTGGCTCTGAGGATGTCCCGACTTGGGGTGTGGGCAGAGGGGTTTACCTGGTTGCAGCGGGGTCAGTCCTGTCGCTATCTGGGTTTTCAGGTTGGACTGGATATCACCCCCCAGCAGAGCAGTTTGCGCCGGTTTTGCAGTCGCTTCGCAGAAAGCTCTGCCACTGGTCTTCCCAGCACTTGTCTCTTGCAGGGCGGGTCCTTGTGGCCAATCAGGTTCTGTTGGCATCTGTTTGGTACATTGCTTCCTGCTGGATGCTTCATTCGGGAGTGATGCGGCAGGTTCGCCGCCTGATTCGCAACTTCCTGTGGAGTGGCCGTGATGGCACTGTTGACACTAGAGCTAGAGTCCGTTGGGAGACGATTATCCGGCCCATTGCAGAGGGGGGCCTTGGCATTATTGATCCAGAGATGCAGTGTCGTGCTTTGCTTACCAAGTTCATTGTCTGCGCCTTGTTTCCGGGCAATGAAACTTGGAAGCTTCTTTTCAGATCGGTTTTGCACACAGTGACCCCGCAGTTGGGAACCCGCGATGGTCATACTTGGGCTGCGTGTATACGCTATATTTTTTCAGATTCTCCTCTGCGTACAGCTCATCTATCGCCCTTCATGCGCTCCATTTTACAGATATGGATCTCCATGAGACAGGGCATGCATAGACGTTCTCCTGCCTCTCTGCCAGAGATTGAGCGTCAGCCCTTGATCTGGAATCCCCATGTGTTGGATACTGAGGGTCGCCAGCTTGGCCAGAGGACCCATATTGACTGGGCGGCTTGGGATAGCGGCCCGGCTGCTTCGATGCATGCTTGGTCGCAGACACGGCAGCTTCCGGCAGATTTTATTGGGGAGGAGTTCTCCATAGGCAGGGGTATTCTGCCTCGGATTGCAGAGATTGATGCAGCTATTCCAGAGCTTTGGGATCGTGCCATTCGGGGTTTACATGAGATGCCTGAGCACTCAGGATGGTTATGCATGTTTGGTACTGCAGGTACACCCTTTCTTGTTTGGAGCTCTCATTGTTATTGGCCTATGGTTTTTATCCCTATGGGCACGCCAGATGCTTTTGGCCATGTCAGATTACAGTTTCATGGTTTGGGTTGCCTAGAGGAGCTGCGTCAGGCTGACTGGACTCCCATCCGTGTTGTTGGCTCTTTCAGGAAAAGACGGGAGGTGGACCCGTCTTTTCACATTGGTATGGCTGCCCGTTGGCGATTATGGATCTGGGAGGGACGGCCTCTTTCGCAGCTGACTTGGGACCCCGGGGAATGGGAGTGGCCTGCTGTGGAGACCGGCGCTCGCTAGGCATACTTCCTTTTTCGGGTATACTGTTCGGATTGGGAGGCACTGCTTGCTTCGACGACAGTTACATAGACCTACGCGTTCGGGCACTTGGCTACATGCAGGTCTCTCTCATGCCTTCTTGGCACAGTACTGGGTATCTATTTGGAGGCTGAGGATTGCTCGGCGGATCACTCTCTTTTTTTGGTTGACTGCTCATGCTGGTCTTGCCGTTGGCACTTGGGGTGCCTTGATGGGCCATGATCCCGTTTGTATATGCTGTGATCATCAGGTTCAGGAGTCTCAGGCCCACTGCCTCTGGTCGTGTCCTATGGCTTCCTCTGTTTGGCGAGCAGTGGCTCTTCTTCTCAGCAGAGCTGGTCAGCATGCAGGTTTCCTCAGTTGGGGGTCTGTGTTATGGCTCCTTCCTTGGCCGGGACCTCATGTGTTCTTTGAGGGTGAGGGCACTGATGCTGTGCTTATGCTTACGGCGACGGGGTATCGGAGGGGGTACCTCAGTATGATTCCTCCTGACGCCTTGCACATGGAGCATTGGCATAGGGATGATGTTTTTATGGTGATTGCTGCGATTGCGATGTGGAACATTTGGAGAGCTCGTTGTCTCCATGTCCTCAGTCACACGCGGCAATCGACACGTGATACTCTAGTCCTGATTTGGCTCGATCTTATCCGTGCACTGCGTTCCACGTATGATGATTCCTGTCGGCCTTCACAGACAGCTCAGGACAGACTCCAGGCCTTCATTCGTCGTTGGGGGCGCACGGGTCTCTTCTTCAGGATTGTTGGAGGACATGCTAGATGGGAGTACACTCCCCCACAGTGGTTCATTTTGCACACATCACATCATCCACCGTGATGTAGCACCGACTGCTCACAGGCTTCACGCCTCTCACTGTACAGTTTGTATGCCCCCTCAGTAGGCCACCTCTGGCACTTTGGGGGGGTTTTTTTCATACTCAGTATTATAGCTCTGTGCTTCCTCAAAAAAGAGAGAGAGAGAGAGAGAGAGAGAGAGAGAGAGAGAGAGAGAGAGAGAGAGAGAGAGAGAGAGAGAGAAAGGGGTTATAATTGTAGCTCTGTACATGAGAGAGAGAGAGAGAGAGAGAGAGAGAGAGAGAGAGAGAGAGAGAGAGAGAGAGAGAGAGGGATTGAGTGTGTCTGTGGGTGTGTGTGTGTGTGGGTGTTTGTATTTTAAAGAGAGAGATTGCTACAATATGCATGCTAGGTTGAGAGAGAACCAAGAAAGAGAGAAATTGAGAATTGAGAATTTTGAATTATGTTTTGTGTATGCATGCTAGGTTGAGAGAGATTGCTACAATATGCATGCTAGGTTGAGAGAGAACCAAGAAAGAGAGAAATTGAGAATTGAGAATTTTGAATTATGTTTTGTGTATGTTTGCGAGAGAATGTGTGTGTGCACCGTGTAAAGAGAAGGAGGGAGGTAAAGAGAGAGATTGTTTGTGTGTGAGAGAGATAGAGAGGTCATTGCAGGTGAGGGAATAAGGGGGACGAGAGAGAGAGAGAGAGAGAGAGAGAGAGAGAGAGAGAGAGAGAGAGAGAGATTTTATGTGTGTGTTGGAGGTACTAGGATAGAGAGAGAAAATTGAGGGAAAAGCAAATGTGGAGATGGCGGGTTACCGGTCCCCTCACCTAGTTTTTTAGTAATTTACACATAACAGCATTCTTCGAAATATTACAGGTGAGGAACATGAAATAATATGTAGACCATCTCTACGCTGTCTTTTCAACACATGTAGTAGGATGCTCAGTGCATTATCAATTGGTGGGTTCCTATGCAACCCACAACAACAATAACTACTTAATATGTAAGCGTCATGCTCTCCTTATATAAATAAATATTATCTAACATGCATAATCTTTTAGGTATGAGCTTTTCTTACATGAACATTGTAAATTGGTGCTTTGGCACTATCACACCAAAACACGTCTGGGCTTTGAGTGCCCCAAGCGATAGCAACTTCTATTGTCTAGCAGTCCTTACAAAAGGTAGTAACTTTGAGATAATACAACCTCGTGCCCACTAATCTTTGTGGCAAACCCACACCGGCACCACTAGTGATGACGAGCTCGTTACTTACACTCTCCAGGTGGCTTCAGTTGGGGCTGTCCTTATTGAGAGCCTTGGCCAAGATGCTCAACCAAAGGTAAAAGTAGTACCACATTTTTCATTCTTCATTGTAATTTTGCCCTGTTTCTTTTGAAATTACCGATTATCGAGATAATGTATAATATAATAGTATCATTTAAAATAAAAATAAATTAAACACCTTCATGTCATATGTTAATGCCGTCTATTTTAGTAGAATGAAAATACTTGGAAGTTATAAAGTGATGTCCTCGTGATTATTGTGTTCTGATCCTGCTTCATGTGTACCAATGTGCGTGGGAAAATGACTTGTTTCTCTTTATCTTTAATTAATATTGCAAGATATCTTTTTTCCTCACGGGTAGCCAATGTTTATTTTTGTTAGAAAAGAAAGTTTACTTGAAAAGTACATACAATTAGATCAAAACATGATTTCACACCTAGCATTCTTTGTTTGGATGTTTGTAAATCTTACTTTGTTTTCATAAGTACACATCATGAAAATGACATTTTCTTTTTTCACGACTAACATTTCTTGTTATTCGCACTAGCTATAAGGAGAGGGGGGAGATATTTATCTTTCTTCTTCCTTTTTTAGAAAAAAATCTATAAAACAGGGAAAAGGGGATTTAAAATTCACCACATGGAGAGGAGAGAATGGGGGAATGTTCCACACGGAGAGAGAGAGAGAGAGAGAGAGAGAGAGAGAGAGAGAGAGAGAGAGAGAGAGAGAGAGATGCCAAATTTGGCGAGTCTAACGAGAGAGAGAGAGGGGGGGGAGTGCAAAGTGGGTGAGAGATAGAGATGCCATTTAAGTGGAAGAGAGAGAGAGAGAGAGAGAGAGAGAGAGAGAGAGAGAGAGAGAGAACCATACATAGTTGAACAACATGAGATGTACCCTAAGTACTATATTGAGGATCCTCACAATGGAGACAAAAATGTATACAAATAGGGTATAGTATTAAGAAGATATTGAGACAAAAATTAGATAGCTAAGATGTCAGCGCTTTAGTGTTATTTTTTTGGAGTACCACATCGTGTCTCTAAATACCCATTGTAGTATCCAAACATCGCACAACCTTTGCAAACAACTCAAGCCACAACTTCTAGCCAACCTGTATTTCCTTATAATTGTTGTATTGATCATCCTATAAAGGATTGTCCTCCCAAACTAAGGATTGAAAACTCACCAAGTGCATAAATAATTACACCATTAAACATGATTGGAGTGATGTAATTGAGACAACCTGACCTAAAAGTATAGCCACTACCTGTGTAAATGCTACTCAAGTGCTATAACATGTTTGATGGCCGGCAAAAATGCAACGTTAGAAATAGAAAGCTACTTCAATGCATTAAGGTTAAAAAGTAAAGTAAGAAGGGAAAAGGACTAAAACATGTTAAAACAAACCCAAGTAAAAAAGTGAGCATGGAGATTGACAAAATGATACAAAAAATGGTCCAAATTTAGTGAACTCGTAAACTGTGGGCTGAAAACCAAACCAAGAATTGAGACCCAACAATTAAAACTCAGATAAATATCAAAGGGTCAATTCTCATTCTCTCTCTCTCTCTCTCTCTCTCTCTCTCTCTCTCTCTCTCTCTCTCACGTTGTCTTCGCCGTGAGTGGTCTCCTGTTATCTGCATGGCGTCTTCTACAGCAAGTGAAGAGCGTGAAAAGGAAGAGGCCGCTGCTCCTCTCTTCCAAGGTGTAGAGGCATCTTCGGCCCAGAAGAAGAAGAAGAAGAAGCACTTCCGTGACCCCATCAGTGTGGCAAAACTTCGCCAACGCCTCGTCAGCTTCTACAACAAGCAGGTGCAGAAGATGGCACACTCTAGTCTTTGGCACGCCAACCCCGACACCTATCACCTCTATCGTCACATTTTCTATCCTCGTGAGTGAGCATGTGGATTGGGATGAGCCCTCTTCTCCACATCGCAACCCTCATTCGCATATGACCCTTCTTTCTCTTCAAGCATGTAAGGTATGTCTATGGGACTTTTTCCTTTTTTGAGAAGTAGCATTTAGAGGTTTTGGTTGTTCATGGTAGTAGAAGAGGTGCGGAGGCATCCTTCACCTTACCCATCCCTCACTTTAGGCACTATCACTAGAAATTTAGCAACACATAGGCCAAAATCTGTATACGAGGAGGGGCCGTATTGGTTCGTACCCCGTGAGAGACTCACATATGCGCACTTGCACAATAAAACCTCTGACGGCGTCAGATTACTTGCATGCACGCTCTCACGGGGAATCGATTTGCAGGTCATTGGCGTGTCCTCTGCCTGTATATTAGCCGTACGCTCTTGTGTGGGAGGACTTTATTCTATGCGCACGTACACTGGTGTTGGCTTAGGGTGAAGGGGACCCCACTCCTCTTTGAATCCATGGCTTCCCTCCTCCCATGCTGCTCACCTTACATGCTAGAAGATACAATTGATGGTGCCATGTGCAATGATCATGCGAATGTGGTGTGGCAAGGCTCTTCCAACCACATGCCATTTTTGTTGGGGTATCTATGGAGGACTCTCATCGTCATTCATGACATTCTCTCATTTGGCGAGACATTTTCTCATGACATTCTCTCATTTGGCGAGACAGTCCAATGGACATACTGAAAGGACGAATCAGACTTTGGAGGATATGCTGAGAGCATGTGTCTCCAATAGGCAGTCTGATTGGGAAAGGTACCTTCCACAATTAGAATTTGCCTATAACGGTAGCAAGCATTCTGCTACGGGATTTAGCCCTTTCATGCTGATGTATGGATTTGAGCCAAAATCCCTGATTGGTGTGGGCTTAGAGAAAGTCCAAGATCGCCAGGCTCGAGATTTCTTGTATGACATGCAGGAAATGCTCGAACTAGCGAAGGATAGTGTAAAAACAGCTCGTGATCGAGTTGCTACTTACGCTAACCAGAAAAGATCTCCCAGAGCTTTTGACGTAGGACAATGGGTCTATCTGAAGATACCCAAAGATTCCAAGACTATGCGAACTGGAAAGCATTATAAGCTTTCACCTAGATTTTGTGGTCCCTTTCTGATCACGAAGAAGATAGGCTCTGTTGCCTATCAATTAGCTCTTCCAGCACATGTGACTATGCATCCGGTTTTTCATATCAGTCGCCTTAAAGAAAAACTAGGCGAGACTGACAATGTGGTTCCAGTCGAGGAAGATGTTTGGGAAGATGTCCAAACTGATTACATTCCTCGTGAACCAGAGGCAGTTTTAGATCAACGTACCCGTCATTCTAGACGTAATACCTATGATGAGTACTTGATTAAATGGAAGGGCTGACATGAACGATTCGCTACTTGGGAATATGTTCGAAATTTGAAATCTCAATTTCCCCAATTCATTGCTGAGGACATCAATGATCCTAAACGGGGGAAGTATGTTATGTCCACGTCGTAGTGTCTTATGGCTGAGAGATCTAGCCTATGGCTGAGTCGGGACGGGAGTCTAGTGTCCGGGCGGGCGCCCGTGTGAACACGGCCAGTGTGGCCGGTCACTTATAAGAGGAGGCCCAAGGCCTCATTATGCAGGAGACCCCCACTAGCTAGAGAGCTAGGGAGTAGCCCGCAAAGCTAGCGTAGCACGAGGTCATCCCGAGGGGGTGAGGGCCGAGGCCAGGTGGTATGTGACGCCTTGGTCTTATTGGTGCAGGCGCTTGCCCCTGGACGCTGATCCCCAGCTAGGGGGAGCTGCTGGATGGTGGCTATGGACGGGTGGTTGGTCCGACTCAAGCCCTAGGTTCCCTAGTCGCTAGGAGGAGCTTCCTGTTATCCGTTTCACCCCCCCCCCCCCCCTGCCCCCCCCTGGACGGGTGGTTGGTCCGACTCAAGCCCTAGGTTCCCTAGTCGCTAGGAGGAGCTTCCTGTTATCCGTTTCACCCCCCCCCCCCCCCCTGCTTTGCTTACTCGCACGCCCACTGCCCTACCCACAGCCCCACCCCCCACCATCTCCTTCGCCTCCGTCGCCTCTGTCGCACCCCCTCTTCACAGGCAGCCCTCAACAGGAAAGGTCTGTGTTTTGTGACCTATCTTTAACAAAGGCCTCCTGCTCTCCCAGGCAAATTCAAGAGGTCCTCAGAGCGAAGTTGCGTTCTACTCCCGCTACCCCCCTCCTCACGCTCGTGTTTCTGCACCCCCCCCTGCTGCTTCTTCGTCATCGGGTCCCCCCCTAGCCCACTTCCCCTCTCTGCCCTCATGCCCACCCCTGCACGCGGGCGCCTCTGCCTCCCGCTTCACCTCACGCGGCTGCCCCCTATGTGCGGCAGTTTTTGGCTTTCGATGTTCTTCTTCTGCTACCCAAAGTTGCTTGGTCCATGGAGACTAGCCTTGCTTGAAGGCTTCTTGCTATTCTTGCTTCTTGGTTTGATTCAAGGACTTGAACAGCAATAGCTAGGTGAACTTACACAGCAAGAGGCCTTTTAGGTCATCTTTAAAGACTACTCTAGAAAGTGTTGAGAACACCCAAGAGAGCAAGAAAGTGTCGCGAGAGAGAAAAGCTAGGTAGGGGGAGAGAGAGAAGGGGAGAGAGAGGACCTCCCTCTTCCTCTTCCATCCACCTCTCTCTCTCTCCCGGGGGTGCCAAAGGTTGTACACAGGTGAGGGGCGGTAAGTGCTCCCCAATCCCCTGGCTAAGTGTGAAACTGTATCGTAGTCTCCTTCACTGTCCGCCGGTGTCTCGCTAGTAGCTCGCCAATCTGCCTCTGAAGTGGGCGAGAGGGTCAACATCCGAGTGGTCGTGGTCTCCTGGTGGTGCAGATCTCTGTAGTTCTCAATAAGCGGATACCCTTGGAAGTAGCTGTGGCAAGTGTGGCAGACTCCATGGCTCCAATGGTAGAAGGTTCTGTCTCTAGAGGCTGAAAAAAAGTAGTAATCCTAGTCTAAGCTAAGCTGGGCCTTTGATTCAAAAGTAATTGATCTCTGTGTCTACATAACTCCATCAAAAAGAGGCCTAAGCATTGCTGGTCTGGAAAATCAATCACTCTGCTCAATGGACCAATGCCATCTCTGAGTAGATAGTGGTATCTACCTCTAATATCACAATATACTGGACATTTGTAGATGTAATGCTCCTTGGACTCCACCTCTATGTGACATAACCTACATCATCTGCTCTCTCTGGATATCCCTGCTGCCCTCCTTGCCTCAATCTCTAGGGTGTGTGATGACACTCTAAGCACCAATAGTGACTACATCCATATAGCCGGGTCTCTGGATGAAGCCGTCCCCTGTAAGTCAGAGGAAATGATCCCTATGGTATTGCAGTTTGACTGGGAGAGGTCTCGCCGGGCTGATCTAGGTCTCATGTACATATCTCCATAGTAAATCAAGCCTGGTTTCTCTCCACATGCGATCATCTGAGATATGGGGAATCTGTCAGAATATGCAGCGGAGATGATGACCAAATCTGGGAACACAAGAGCAAAAACGCAGGCAGAAAAAACAGCACAAAAAGAGAGAGATGTAGGCGTGTAACTCTGCTCTGATATACACAAGAAGATCCCGAATATGATACAAATAGGGCATGGGGGCTGAGGAGCTATATATACTCCCCTAGAGGGCAGTCGGCCAGCATCAGGAAAGCCCACGACTGACAAAATGTCCACGACTGCTGAAAAACAGCAGTCGGCCAGCATCTGGTGCCCCACGTCTGCACAAAACAAGTCGGCCAGCACTCAGATAGCCCACGACTGCTACAGATGCAGTCGGCCAGCCTCAGAGTGGTCCTGGCATCACCTGGCAGCCCTCCCAAGCCTCAGAAAAATGGGAAAAAATAGGGGAAAATACGGAGAGTGGGGAAAAATGATAAAACACCTCATAAGGGCGGGCACACCCACAACAAAAGCCCTGGTGTATAAAACTAGACAGGAGATGACTTCTAACACCCCCTCTCAGCTCCTGGCTGTGTAACCAACCACTGGGAGCTGGGGTGCCGCCTGAGCAAATCCTGAGAGCGACTTCGTGAAGAGGTCCACCGTACTGTCCTCCGTCGAACAGAACTCCAGCAAGATGTCATCAGCAACAATCTGTTCACGAACAAAGTGCCTCTGGATGACCAAGGGTTCCTCCAGTGGAAGCCCAAACCTGCAATGTAACCTCCTCCTGCTCCGTAAAACTGCTCCTGGGGCATAAGTAGATCTCCTCGTGTCCGGATCTCCTCCCCAAACCGAGTCACTCCAACCGTGGAGTCGGACTCCATCCAACAATCCCCCTCCTGTGTACAAGAGTCCATGATCCTTCGCATGCCGCAGAAACCACAGGAAACGCAATCCTGCCTCACAAAGAGACATCTGCAACCAAGAGCTCAACTGCCTCATCAGGAAGCTCCCGTCCAATCCGGTGTCCATCAACCAGATCCATGAACCATACAGCTTCTGAATCACAGAGACATCACACTGCTCACAAGGATCAACACCTGTTACGGTGCACAAGCAAGTCCTGGAAACCTGATGAAACCTGTCAACCACCCCCTCTGAATCCGGAACCACAAAGCCTGGAGAAACCACCTCCTTCTGCAAGTAAGCACCTGCTACCTGCCTGGCTTTCCGAAAGGTCCCCGTGGAAAGAACATCCTCATCTACTGGAAGTTCTATGTCCCGAACACGACGAGACATCAGAGCATAAGTGACCTGTTCAGCTTCCTCTGACTCACGAACACAAGAACTACCAACCTCAGTACTGGAAAGTTCCTGCCAACTGCTGCCATCTACTGGCAAGCTATCCACCATCTGGTCCCGGAAAGCCCGCACCTGCAGCGTATCCACACCTGAGTAGCTATTACCATACTGCCACTCATCACAATCTTGAGGACCTGGGAGAGAGAGTGCTGAAAGCCTGTAGACTCCATTCTCCACTCCACCTTCCCAAACCACTTGGCCTGTTGCTTTGTCCCGAAGAGCAACAAAATGCTCATCAAACTCCACCCGTACGCCAGTCTTGCAAACCTGATGCACTGACAACAGATGAAAACCGAGTGCCGGAACATACAACACCTGGGAGGAATGCTTCCCCCCTCTGCCATCGGGAACTATCTCCATCCTGCCCTCACTGTGAACTGGGATAGTGGACGTATCCCCAGTAAGAATATGACCAGAAAGCCTGCAGAGATCCTGTAAACCGGAACGGGAAGGAGTCATGTGCCTAGAAGCACCACTATCGAGAATCCACTCCCGAGTATCCGTTGCGGAGAATCCTCCAATCTCCTCCCTGCCTGAAGAAAATGAAGCATCGGTGTCCATCACCTCGAGGTGCACAAAAGCCGGAGTCTTCATGATTGCTGAGGAGTCTTCACCCTTCTCGGTCTTCCGCTTGGGACACTGCCTCCAGTAGTGGCCTTTCTCGCCACAATCATTACAGGTCCTCTCTGCCTTAAGCTTCTCGCGGTCAGTAACGGACATCTTCTCAGAAGACTTCTCCGACGAAGCCTTCCCCTTGCCCGTGTTACGGCCTTTCGACCGTTGGCCAGTAAAGGCCTTCGAACCTCCACCCTGAGGAGGGTTCGTAAATCGTTCCTCCTGGTCCAGGACCATAGGCACAAGCTCCTCCCACGTGATGGTGCTGAGCCTGCCACTGGTAATCAACGACGAGTAGAATGCTGAGTACGAAGAGGGCAAATGTGACAGCAACGTTATGGCCATGTCCTCTGACGATATCTCCTTCCCAGCCTGAAGAACTTCCTGCTGAAGAGCCTGCAGCTTGTTAATATGCTCCCGCATCGTCGCCGACTTTGCAGGGCTCATAACCCGCATCTGTACTTCCAAAGAAATCCTCTTCATGGGTGATACCCTGTTGTACAGAGAAGCCAAATGCTGCCATATACCTCTGGCCAGCGTCATGTGCTTTACATGATTGATTACCTGTGGTGTGCAATTGAGGAAAATAAACGAACGGACCCTGGCGTTGACGCGATCCCACATCTGCGTCTGGGCCTCCCGGTCCTTTCGGGTTGACGGTAACTCCCCTTCCTCTACTTCCGGCCGTGGAACACCAACAACGACAAAATCGGCGAGGTCGTAAGACTCCAGAACGGATTCCATCATCACCTTCCATATGCCGTAGTTGCTCCCGTCTAACTGACGGTCCACCGGAAACGTGGGGAGTGTCGGGATCTTCACATGTCTCTCGGCCATCTCATACAGATCTGCCATAGCGGGGATGTACTCTGAAAAGGGTGGGTGGGTGGGAACAAAGAAGAAATAATACCTGCAAGTGGCTGTCCAGCAAATCAGCCCGCCTTCCTCTTGCTTCTCCTCTTCCCAATCAGCCCAAAACAGTCCACCAATCAGCCACAAA
Source organism: Cibotium barometz (assembly GCF_041138505.1). Lineage (NCBI taxonomy): Eukaryota > Viridiplantae > Streptophyta > Polypodiopsida > Cyatheales > Cibotiaceae > Cibotium > Cibotium barometz. The sequence goes on from NC_141069.1 coordinate 56,826,893, forward strand.
AACAGCCCCCTCTTGCTCACACAAATCCCAAGACCTATCTAGAGCCTAGGCTCTGATACCATGTCAGAATATGCAGCGGAGATGATGACCAAATCTGGGAACACAAGAGCAAAAACGCAGGCAGAAAAAACAGCACAAAAAGAGAGAGATGTAGGCGTGTAACTCTGCTCTGATATACACAAGAAGATCCCGAATATGATACAAATAGGGCATGGGGGCTGAGGAGCTATATATACTCCCCTAGAGGGCAGTCGGCCAGCATCAGGAAAGCCCACGACTGACAAAATGTCCACGACTGCTGAAAAACAGCAGTCGGCCAGCATCTGGTGCCCCACGTCTGCACAAAACAAGTCGGCCAGCACTCAGATAGCCCACGACTGCTACAGATGCAGTCGGCCAGCCTCAGAGTGGTCCTGGCATCACCTGGCAGCCCTCCCAAGCCTCAGAAAAATGGGAAAAAATAGGGGGAAAATACGGAGAGTGGGGAAAAATGATAAAACACCTCATAAGGGCGGGCACACCCACAACAAAAGCCCTGGTGTATAAAACTAGACAGGAGATGACTTCTAACAAATCCTCGTCACATTGAAAGGGGGGGAGTCTGTCAATATCAAGTCCATGCTCCAAGAAGCAATCAAGCACAGCAGCATACCAAGACCTATAATGGCCATGCGGAGCAATCATTTGTGATGACTCCAATGCATGCCTGGGATGGCGATCTGGGTCCATGTCTCTGACTCTCCGAATGAAGGCGATTGTCTGAAAAAGGGCCTCCGCTACTATAGGTGAGGTAGCAAACTCGGCACGTACAATATCATGTACTACCGATGGTTTTTTGCGGATCATCCTAGATTGCATAATTATTTGTGGTCTCTCTATCTGCCCTCAATCCCTTGGGATAGGCCTGGGGCCCATATAGGTGCAGCATGTGACTAGAGTGTCAAATAACCACCCCTTTGTGTGGGGCTCCTGTAAGTGGGCCTGATGACAATTCCACTCTAATAAAGTGAGGGCTACATATCCTCGAGACAGGATGCTTGTCTCGTAGAAAATGGTTCTCCAGTGCTAGTAAAAGTAACCCCTAGATATACGTACAAGCTGGTAATTTGCACATGACTGCCCCCGTAAGTAATCATTGTGCCTCTCATCATTCTCCTAGAAGTATGAAAGAGGATGACCTTGGTTTTCCCAAGGTACATAGTCAATCCTCTCTGAGTGTAAAAATCCATCAAGGCATCCTTATGGTGCTGTAATTCCTCTTGAGAATCGGAGAACAAGACGATGTCATCTGCATATAATAGCAAAATATCAAAAGTACTCAGTAAGGGGACTCCACTACCTCCTCCCTTGTCAATGAAATCTGAGATCTCGTTGATGTCGAGGCTACATCCTTGCTACACAATGATGGTGCTAGCAATCTCTCGTGACAATCCCCGAGGGCATGTAACTCTCCCTAGTATCTGCTCATACAAAGCAATGATGCCCCATATCATCTCTGAAGGAATCCCTGTGTCAAAGGCTTTGCAAAAGTCCACAAAGCAGCAATAAAGTCGGCGACTATCAATCTTAGCCTGCTCAATTAGGCTCCTCAGAGAGAGCAAGTAAGCCTTAAGGTAGACTTGAGACCGTAGGCTTGAGAGTTGAAAGCTTGGAAAAAGCTTTAGAGTGTGTTATGGGAGGGGGGAACGGGGTGGTTTTATAGCTAATGCCTGTTAGCTTGAGCCTTGGCCCCTTGGCTTTGTAGCCTTGCAAAGCATGCATGACATTATCAAAAATCATTTCAAAACAGTCGAAAACGGCCAGCACCCAAACAGTCAAAAAATGGCTAGATCTGGCAACGGTAAAAGAAAACGGACAAATTCTGTGAAACCGTATGGAATCATACAAATTGAACTGTACAATTTGGTTTATACAGCGTACGGAAACCATTATGGTCAGAGGACTTACTCCATCCCTGGAAGTGCTTGCTTCAGGAGGGGATTAGTCATTGTACACCGAGGTTAGGAGGGGAGCGGAGACCATCCATCAAATGGATATTTGCATCGGCCCTTGTGAGATCCCCCATATCCCACTCGTTGCATTCCTATCTCTGACAGAGGAGCTCATAAGTGTCGGAGGAGATGGATAGACAACCTATTATTTGGAATCCTATTATTCTGGATTCTCATGGGCATATGCTTGGAGCGTGTACTCATGTACAATGGGCCAAGTGGGAGAGAGGGCCCATTGTACTCATGTACAATGGGCCAAGTGGGAGAGAGGGCCCGCTAGATCTATAAAATCTTGGAGATGCTTGAGTAATCGGACAGATGATGTCCTAGCAGAGTACTTGGAAGACTCCTTGAGGAGTGTGTCAGTAAGGAGGGTAAAGTTTTTGGATGCTATTCCTGATGATTGATTCTTCAATTTTGATAGTGGAGAGAGTTGCATGTTGATCAGCCTTTCTAACAGGACAGTTCACGAGGGTCTGAATTCCTCTTATGGTTACCTTTGGGCTTGCTAGGAGCTGCAACTTGTTCTTTCACATTCGAGACAGAGGGACTTTGGTCAGAGTGGCCACTCCTAGTGATTCTGATATTGATGCTTACCATAGTTGTTGTCGTATGGCGTATGAATGCATTTGTACGGTTCGGTCCGTACGGTATGCTCGTATGGACCAGTCGTACGATTGTGCATTTTTTTGGCTGGTTTTTGAACATTTGGGAACTCCCAGTGGGTGAAATATAGTCCTTTTTGACTATTTTCCTTCTCTCTCTCTCTTCCAAGGACCAAGAGCTAGTGCCCAAGCTCAACAGTCAAGGCTTCAAGCAGTTAACTTTCAAGAGTCAAGCCTTTCCTCTCTCTCTTCCAAGTGACCAAGTCTCTCAAGCTCTCTCAAGTGACAAGTCTCTCAAGCCCTCTCTCTCTTCCTAGTCTCTCAAGCTCTCTATGATCTCATTTTGTGACGTATCACTTGTCTATCGCGCCTCGTGCACGCGGCACGCCGCATCCATTTGTATGATGCTTTTATGTACTTTGTGAAGTTCTCAATGGAATTTTGGTTTGTCACATAATACATTTTTCATTGCAATAGGTCTTTAGTATTTTTCAAGTATTTTCTAAAAGCACACCGTATTTTACCGTACTGTACGATATGAATTATAAACTACGGTAAATACACCGTACCGCATTTGTATGCTACCGCAACTATGAAGCTTACCCTAGGCAAAGAGTTAGAGTTGTTGCTCTTAGTGGCATATGGACCCCGAGGTTTCAAGTACATGCTTGTGTGATTCATAGTCGCAAGAACGGCTGTTTCAGGCTTCGGAACAGTGTTTCCCCATTTCAATAAGCCATGCATTTCCATTGCCATTTTCTTATTTTCCAAGAAATTTTGTCACAAGGAACAGTTGTTTCCCTGCCTTCAAACCCGTTTCCCGGTTTCTAGACCCCCATTGTGACTATGGTGTGAGAAGCGATTATGGATCTGGGAGAGATGACCCCTGGCTGAGGTTGACTGGGAACCTAGGTGAGTGGAATTGGCCCCCAGTTCTTGTAGGGCAGCCTCCTACTCTGTTCTTCTAGTATATTGCGAGGCTCTGCAGGAGATCCTTGTTACACATGAGGCCTCACACTCACTCGAGGAGCCCCCACTAGGCAAGAGAGGGCATTTCTGAGGCATTTCTCCACAGTTTTTGGTTGAGGCTTTGCGACTCATGGCACCCTTGGAGGACCACCTTCTTTCTATGGACGATTGTGCATCAGGGACTGCCTGTTGGGAGTTGGCTTACTCAGATAGGGATGCCAGGAGATTGTTCAAGATGTCCTGTGCCTACCTTGCAGACACTGAGCCATCGTCTTTGGTCATGCGACTTTGCACGTCTGGTATGGAGAGGCATCTGCAGGATACATCTAGATTCTAGATGTATCCTACAGATGCCTCTCCATACCAGACGTGCAAAGTCTAGACTTTGGCTTACTCTAGATTCTAGGATACATCAGTTGGGGTACATTTTGCTGGATGTTGCTAGGGCCTAGGAGGAATGTTTTATATGAGGCAGAGATTCTAGATACGGTGTTTTACATTAAGGGAGGCTCTTGTGCTCAAGAGGATGCTGGTAGCATTCCCTTGTCTGCCTTACTGGAGGACTCGCCAGAGACATGTACGGAAATGTTTGGCATTGTGGCTAGCATCACATGATGGTGTATCTGGCGGGATAGGTGCAGGTTGGCGCTAGGAGGTCAGGCCTCTTCTTAAGAGCACGTTATAGCTGAGATCTGAGGAGATTATCTACACTCTTCGTGGGGAGTGGGATTACCTCTTGACTCTTTCTTCTGGGGCCTAAGGGGAGTCACATCATGAGTAGTTCTTACTTGCTTGGAGTGCTCATCAGCTCTTTTTTCATATGAGAGTTGGTATCCCCAGATGGGAGTATACTCCTCTGTAGTGGATACTTTCACATATATCCCTGCCACTTGATTTCTTGTATTTGATTTTTCGCGCCCTCTGGTGGGACGTTTGGAAATATAATCAGACCTACTTTTTTTGAAAAAAAAAGACAAACAAACAAAAGACACAGTCGACTTGTGCGCATACTTATTAACTAGTGCTTCCCAAGAGAAAACATCCCAAGAAGGTAGCCCCTGAAGCATTTATCAATTTTGCAAGAGGAGCGTACCTTGCAAAAATCTCTAGCGACAAAACCCTATCGCTTCCCTTCAATCTTATCATAAAATATTTTCGGCTGATGATAAGCTGTTGCAAATTTCCACAGAGACCTCTCTTGTTCCATCCATACAAAACTCACTATAGCAAGCAACTGCCGTGCATATCTTGAGTCAAAGAGTCTCTCAAACATGCTTTCAACATACACGGCTGCTTTAATAAATGTATTGCTTTTGAATCTGTGGGTTTGAAGTCGATGTCAGCTCTCAAGTGATTAGCCTCTAAGCACACATGCTAAAAAGTGCATGTTTTTCCTTGGGTTCGTAGACTTTTGACAAAGCAAGTCATATTGTGTATGGTCGTGGAACATTAGTGCTTGCTTACTTGCGCACATGAAAAGCTTGAATGCAGAAGATAAATTGGCTGGTTATTTTGTATCTTGTACTTGGCATCGAGTGTATGAATCAAAGTTGTTTGGGTGGGGTGAACCAAGGAGACTGAAAAAGTGTTAAGTTCACTTTGAAGCCACCATTTGCCCAAAGCTAAAGGATGCCACCCCTCATCTTAGATATTGTCCTCTTATTTCAATGGAATTAGCTCACCATAGGTAAATGGCAAACCAATTCCTGCTAAGAGAAAAGAAGCTAACAAGGTCCCTACCTCTATTCCTAATCTCAACAAGTGATGCAGCTTCATCGAGCTAGAGAGTATTGATATCATTTGGTTTCTATTCTTGTTCTCAGCCTTAAACTTGGGTGCCGACAGCCTCGACAAACACGCTTAAGCCTGATACGTGCAAGGGCAGTGCTCATCTTAGGCTGTCGGTGATGCTTCACAGTGAATTTATTCCAAGGGATGAGTCAAGAACGCGTGCTTTGGGAGAGCCTCACAGTTGGGATATGTTTTCATATGAAGATTTTTGGAGAAGCTTTCAGTTGTTGGGAGAGCTCCCAAAGCACTTGCTTTGGTTTTGCTCCTATCTCGAGATCTCATTTGGATTGTTATTGTTAGTGCACTTCAAGAGACAACATTCCGGCGAGCACAATGCTTGACATAGAGCTGGAACAGAGATGGTGTTGTCTATAGACTTGCTTTTATTCTACACCATGGTGCTAGCAATGGTAATTGCATGTAGAGAGATGCTCTTGCACTCTCACTTCTTGAAGATTTAAGTGCTTGCTTGACTTGGACCTATTGCACCTCGTGCCTCCTGAGAGACATCCTTACACACGGGGGCCCCTGAAGCACTTATGAGCTTTTCCAAGAGAAGCTTTCTTTGTAAACATACCAAGCCTCACGAAAGTCCTGTATATCATGCATAGTGTTCCGGTGCAACTGTGTGCATGAGGTCCAATGAGAGTTTTAAAGTCGATTACGAGGAGAGAAGCGGTCTCCAAGCACAACCCTACATTATCCTAAAGCTAACGTGGTGCTCTTGAAGACTATTCACTCAAAACTATGAGGAGAGGAGCTCCCTGCAAGCACAACCCAACATTATCCTAAAGCCAACATGGTGCTCTTGAAGATTATTAGTTTTTGCCTCGTATGTTTCCAGAATGACGTTAAACCTACATCAGAAAGGTGTTTCTCATTTTTCCCTTTGTCTATGGTGACATGATACCCTAGGGCTAATAATAAGAAACCATGAAACACTAATGTTGTGGCATCAACTTTGTGCAGAGTAGATGCAAACAAGTGTGACCTGATAATAAGAAACCATGAAACATCAACTTTGTGCAGAGTAGATGCAAACAAGTGTCTTCGATACAACAATCTCATGGTGTATTTGTGCACCTCATGTGATGCATCTAGATAGAAACCCCCATGCTGCATCCCTTCATAACATTTTAGTACTAAGGACTTGTCGCACTCTCGCACCTTGCATACATACAAACAATGCATGTGTCAACATGCACACATAAATGATGCGCAGACCATGATAAAAAATCCATGCTTTGTTTTGTAATTTTGGATGGTGACTCGTTTCACCAAGACCCCTTGTAACCTTGTTAGTGTAAGCTCTTTTCTTTGATACAATTTATTGAAAGAAAGATTAGGCTCAAATTTATTTCGGTCGCACCATAACAAAGAAACTTGGTTAGAAGAGCACACGATGACTCAATATGTGAATGCAACCTAGTTGCTCCCTTTGTCAAGTCATATCTTTATACATGTCTTTTGAGCACTAAAGGCAAAAGCCCCATATTGATATCATAGAAGTGGCTAGGAGGCATTTAAAAGTGGCTAGGAGGGATTTAATCATCATCATCATCATATATTTTATTTGTATATTCTTATTGAACCCCCAAAAATCCTTAGTTGGTAGAGATTCGGAGACAATTAGGTACATGAAGGGGAGGAAGGAACCGGATTTCAAGTAATGTTGCATAAGATAAAACTTTCTTTTCATCTTTTTCACAATTACGGGTCTTAAATTAAATACCATGGCAACCCATGTGGTTGCCCTAAATTTGGTGAGAGATGACTTCAATTTCTCTTTGAAGCTTTCTTCTCTAGTGAACTTGTATGAGTGCAAATATAATTGCCTATTCCTAAAGCTCGTATAGCTTGGATCTTGTGGGATTTAGAATATTTGAGTTCGGGATTGGGCCACAAATCTAGAAGCTCTCTCTCCTCATATATATATATATATATATATTTGTGCATGCGCACACACACATGCGTGTGCGCGTGCATGTGTGTATATATATGCCGAAGTTTGTGTTTGTTCTTGTCTACTGACATAGATGTGTGTGCATGTATGTGACGTCAAACTTATCTGTGCATAAATTGGCATGTGTGTGTGTGTATGTGGTCGCTCTCTCTCTCTCTCTCTCTCTCTCTCTCTCTCTCTCTCTCTCTCTCTCTCTCTCTCTCTCTCTCTCTCTCTCTCTCTCTCTCTATATATATATATATATATATATATATATATATATATATGGGTGCACGAACAACTCTCTCTCTCTCTCTCTCTCTCTCTCTCTCTCTCTCTCTCTCTCTCTCTCTCTCTCTCTCTCTCTCACACACACACACACACACACACACACACACAATGAAAATCAAGGAGCACTTGAAGAAAGATTGACTATTGATAAATCCCTCTGTGAGGCTCTCTCTCTCTCTCTCTCTCTCTCTCTCTCTCTCTCTCTCTCTCTCTCTCTCTCTCTCTCTCTCTCTCTCTCTCTCTCTCAGTGTTTCAGGAAATAAGGTATTACTTAGTTGAAGAGAGAAACTCGCAGCGCTTAAGGAATTAAGGTGCTTGTGTTGCTGAAGAGCGCAAATATTACGTAACATGCTCTGGTCACAAAGTGTGGTCTTTGGCCAAAATTCATGAAAAGGTGGTAAAGAGGCCCCCTTTCCCTTATGTTTCCATATGACATATAATGTTCAACATCATGAGCTTCTAGAGACGAGCTACGTGTGGTGCGGGGGGGCAAGGGGCTGTCGGCAGCCCCCACCCCCCACTGCACCTAGTTAGATATGCGGAGCCTCCCCTGCAGAAGCTCACAATGTTGTCGCAATTTGCAAAGTGGGAATTATAGCGGGAAAATGTCAAAAACTTCTCGTGAAAGAAAACACACTTCCATGCCTCTTTATGTGCATGGTAAAACCTCAAGATTGAACCCCATGGCCTAGTGTAGCCATTTTTCCTAACTAGTGAAAAAAGGAAAGCACTTGCCTACACTTGTAACGAATTTTCACAACGAGTGATAAGAAGGAAAGCACTTTCCTTGATTTCATTCTCCAAAAGAAATTTAGCATCCCAACTGGTTTTTATAACCAAAATTGGCAAAAATTCATTCGGTTTCTTCAAGGCCACTTCCATCTATGCCTATTTTTGAAAAATTTTGGTTGATTTTTTTGATTTTTTTTTTTGCAAAAAATCATCCAGTTTTTACATTCAATCACAACTAGCTCCTAAAGGAAAAAAATTTAAGAAGCACCAAGCCCATGCATGATGCCATGGGGAGGCCAAAAAAGGTTTGATTGGAGTTGTAAACTTTGAGCCCTACTTCTCACAAGTCTACCAAGAGGTCATGTCCGATTATGAGTGGCCATGATGTGTGTGTGTGAAACAAGCTCTAACATGCTAAGTAACTCTCTTGTGCCATTTTACAAAGATTGATGTGCCCAATTCAAGGCATTGATGAGATCGTGCCCAAGGAAGGGTGGCCATGATGTGTGTGTGTATGTATGTGTGTGTGTGTGTGTGTGTGTGTGTGTGTGTAAGGGCCAGGCCACATGTTGGTGGCTATCGAAAATGGCCCTTTTCTAATCTCTAGTAGCGACCCCAAATGGCCCTTTAATTTAGCTTGCATAAATTAATTCTACCATGATAAGCACAAATACCTCCTCCACGCTTCTTGTTAACAGTGATGAAGCCATTGAAAATAGTAAAGCTAACTCTGAAAATAGTGAAACCACCTTAATTAGTTTTAGAACCACCTCAAAAGCAGTGGAAGGCAGGGAGTTAGTTTTTGAATAGTGTGCTCGCACACAATGCGCGACCTCAATGTGTGGCCACTAGTGGGGGGGAATGCTTTTACCCCTACGTGCGACTAGGACCTAATAAGATCAAATCGCTACCTACAATGTCCTTTGAGTCACTATTACACAAATTTTGTGCCCATTTGTCAATCTAATTTACTACTACAAGGTCAAGCACGCTTGGGATTTGAATTGTGATATTTTGTTATTGTTACCTAATTATGTGTAGGCAAATGACTTATATATGGGCTAACCACTTTCTTAGAAAAGTAGGGTTGTTGCTTGGTCTTGTCTAACACCAACATCCTAACACATCCTACTATCACTAGACTATACCCCCCCCCCCCCCCCCAAACTATCATCTTGTTTTTCTCCCACAAGTTTCAAGGTTTTGGGACTGTGTCCAAAAAGTGGAGATCAAGTGCCCTCCAAAAACACCACTCCAAAAACACCCCCCAAACTATCATCTTGTTTTTCTCCCACAAGTTTCAAGGTTTTGGGACTGTGTCCAAAAAGTGGAGATCAAGTGCCCTCCAAAAACACCACTCACACCTTTTCTTACCAACTTAGGGTTCTGAGCTCAAGTTGTGTCCTTTAAAGTCCAAAGACACAATTGCTAAGGTGTGCACCAGTTGGTTCATATAAACTATTATCTTCATAAGGTTTTGATTTTTTGAAGTGCTTCAGATCTTTTAAGGAGAACTTAAGATTTTCACGAAAGGAGATGTTGTTCATCACATTCAATACAAAGTAGATTCCTAACCTATATTTAAGACCTTGGCTAGATTCTTAAGGAGCACATGAGATCTTTAAAAAAGGAGATTTGTTGTAGTCCCATCAGAATACAAGCTAGAGTCCTAACATATACCTAAGGCTATTAGTTGGACTCCTCCTATATAGTTGGGTCACTTCTCTCTCTCTCTCTCTCTCTCTCTCTCTCTCTCTCTCTCTCTCTCTTCCACCTCCTCTCTCCCTATCTCTCTATGTCTTATTATATACATAAATGCATAGATGCATCCATGCACACACACACACACAAGCATCGCCAAAGGTAGACACTACTTTTCCCTCCCTTCTCTCTCTCTCTCTCTCTCTCTCTCTCTCTCTACCATTGACCACATTTTTACATGACTGCTTTGTGGATTTCCGTAAAGCTTTTGATACCATTCCCAGAGAGTGGCTCTTCCAGCGCCTACAGGCTCTACAGATTCCTTCAGAGATGATTTGGGGTATCTATGCTTTATATGAGCAGGTGACGAGGCAAGTATGATGCCCTGGAGGTTTATCAGTGACCACTGCATGGTAGATGGGCCTCCAACAGCACCTACATGCTCTAGACAAGTTCTTCACTCAGAGAGGACTCATAGTTAACCTTGGGAAAACCAAGGTTATGATCTTCCATACATCAGCAGGATTCGGGAGACAAGCCACTTTCACACTAGCAGGGGGGTAGGTGGAGGTCACAGATTCATATGTATACTTGGGGGTCACCTTTGCCAGCATAGCAGGGAGATTCTCCAACGGACCAAGCCGCACATGATAGGCTTACATGAGGTTACGTAGCTTTAGCTATGCTAGAGAGATGTGCCACCATGCACACTTCCAGGAGCCCCGTACAGTAGCTCTGATGTATGCACCAGCAGCAGAGTGGGCACCTGGCTTATCACAGTTCACATGGACAGAGATTGAGAGATCACAGATCATGATGCTCTCACAGATGATCTGTAGCAAACCTTCAGTGCCACATGACATCCTACGGGGGGCAGAGTTTGCCACACCCCAATGCTGGTAGAGGCTTTGTTTTAGACGGTGTGCTTCATACACAGAGTGAGAGAGCGTCCCCCAGATAGACTATCACATAGAGCTTTTGAGGCATCCAAACAGATGCCAGAGGAGGCTGGGGAGAGTGGGACATGGTACTCAGAGGTAACCCAGTGGCTCAGTGCACACATCTTAGACATTGAGAGCCTACCACCTTTTCAGTATGACCCGGACTCCCAATACATACACCTTTACACATTGAAAGGAACAGAGTCCTGAGGTAGGACTTATGGCGGCTTTACACTAGAGAGACATGGATCTCACCACACTTGCCACTCCCGCCCAAGATGATGTACTACAGACATCAATTCCTACAGATATCAGATGAGGGTTTCATGCAGAGACCACGCTATATGGATATATACATGCCACACAGCGCACGGGTGGCCATCGGTCTCAGCCTCAGAGTCTCATCACACCAGCTGACACTTGAGACGGGTAGAGTAGCCCGCATTCCCAGAGCAGAGAGGATAGAGAGTGAGGAACATTATGTCTGTAGATGTAGAGCATACAGTGCCATCAGAGATAGATATGCTACACTCTTCGAGGGGCACACCTGACTCTCTGATTGATCATGGAGCTTGCGGACAAGCGACGCCTAGGACAATTCTTATTGGATATACAGAGACACATAGAGAGAGCCTCTTAGAGACCCCGGCTACACAGAGGGGAGGACGACAGTCACACAGCTCACAGATTTCTTCTAGAAAGTAGCACCCCCTCCCACACCACCACAGTAGGGGGTCACTGTTCAGCAGGCGGAGACCATTAGAGCACGAGTCCCAAGCTATGAGACCTCGAGGTTACAACATCAAGAGATTCATGAGATCCGAGCATGACACCAGCACCACATGCAGGAGCGGCTGGACATTCAGATCCTGCGGCGGCGGGCGGTACTACGAGGACTATTTACTCTGCCTCCGATATCAGCTACTATCATGTACCCCCATTATGGCACAGGGTGGAGCTAGGTAGATTTGAATCTCATGATTATTGTACTACCCTAGCATATAGTACTGCATTGATACCCTAGAGAGTTATAGTACTCCACCACCCCTCCTATGATCATCACTAGATTCAGCACCTCTTTACATTTACATTTCATATTGTACTTTTGCACTTTTTTCCTTTTATAGGATATTGGAGGATACCTACAGTTGTACTTTTGATTTTGTCTCATAGGTCGATTTTGGCCTAAATGTTAATAAAGCTTTCTTTCTTTCTTTCTTTCTTTCTCTCTATTGTGTCGCTTTCTTCTTCTCCCTTCATCCCACATCTTTGAATATACAATCAATGACCACCTCTCAGTGTTGGTCTACATTTATTATGATCTAAACACGTATAAGTTCCCATTCTACACACACACACACACACACACACACGCATGCATGCACGCATATATATATATATATATGCGCGCGTGCGCGTGTGTGTGTGAGACTCTATCTTTATGTATCTCCACCTCTCTTTGTCTCTATCTCTCTCTTTCCATATATTTTCACATAAAGTTTACTCTAGCCTATTACTCTCTCTCTCTCTCTCTCTCTCTCTCTCTCTCTCTCTCTCTCGATATATAGGTTAGTTCTTATTCCTTGTAGGATTATTTTAGATTATAAGACTCATCTTCTTGATATTTCAAAATGTACAAAGTTGATGTTTTGGTCCCAACTATCATTTGAGTGGGCTAAGCTAAGGAACCACTTTGTGGTTTGGCTGAGCATGCTATTTTATCCTCCCACAAAATTGTAGCCTATGTGGGGCCTATTCCTAGTCAGGTGTCACAAGCCAGGATCAAACTCATAATGGTCTTGACTAGTGTGATTTCACTAAGGCTTTTCCATTTTCTTGTAGGAGCCAAAAACCAAACTTGAAATGAGCAAAGTTGATGTTTTGACTAGTGTGATATCACTAAGGCTTTTTCATTTTCTTGAGAAGCCAAAACCTAAAAGTGGAATTTGTAAGCTCCTAAAGCTAGCTCTTTACTGCTATGTTTGCATGCATATCTTAGTTATTAGAAGAGAGTCATTTGAGCTCTAAGTAATTCTTTGAAAAGCTTGTGAAAATTGAAAAAGCAATAAGCCTTTGTGTCTCAAGTACATGAAAATTCCTTTTGACCATAGTCCACTTTGTGTTCAACGAAGTTCTACAAGATGTTTATGGTGGATCTACTTGTGACTTCGATAACTATGAGAGAGAAAAGTTTAGTTGTAGTCCACTATGTGTTCGATGAAGTTCTACGGCATGTTTATGGTGGATCTACTTGTGAATCCGGGAACTATGAGAGAAGTAGGTTTACTCGTAGCACATCATATTTGGGATATTTCTTCTCTAAATTCTTTCTGAGAAAATTTTCCATCAAGCAAGCACCAAGGACCAAATTTTTTTTCCAATTGCTCACCAAATTCCAAAGCATCAAATGAGATCACATGGTTTAGCACCAATCAAAATTCACAACTCCATATTATTCGGCTCATTTTCGAGGACATTTTTCTTTCTCTTTGGAATTGCAAATAGTGGCAACCAAAAAGGCTTCTTTCCATCTGGAGAACCTCTATTATTATTTGGGATTCTTGTTCGCTTCTTTAGTTTTTTTTCAACATCAAATTTTATTTTACATAATTATTTGTTGGTACATGCTGTACTCTTTTGTTGACTCATGCACAATTTATACTATCCAAATCTTTATGTTCTATTTTTCAAGGTGGTATCCTTTTATTCTAACATACTTAATTTGATTTTTGTACCATCACTTGTTTAGTAATTTATATTTTATTGACATTCATCATTTGAATATTAAATAACCACCTATCTATCTGCTCATATAATCTTGATTGTTGTTGAATAAAAGATCTTTTTAGTACTTAACACCACACTATGTTGTTCAATTTTTCATTATGGGATCAACCTCTACAACTTTTAGAAAGTTAGATATGTATTTCTCCACCCTCGATGTTTATTATGCAGGGGAGCATCCTTTTTATATTAAAAACTCTTGTAGAAACATGTTATTTAATTGATGAATTCTATACAACGAGTATCTTTTCAGCTATTCCAATAAAAAAAATCTCTTTTGCTATGTAGATCATTTTAGTACGTAATTTCCTGCAATAAAACTTTGAATGCTTTTCAAGCTGCTCAATTGTTTTCAAAGCACATCTTTCCTCATCATGGTTTGCCTAAGGTAATTGTTTCAGATAGGGATTCAAAATTTTGTAGTGCATTTTGTGTCACATCCAAAGCATTGACACTAATGCTTTTGTGAAATTAGCTCCACATTAATATGGTCCATTTAAATTTCTTGAGCCAATTAATGAAGTTGCATATCGTCTTGATTTTCCACCTCATTGGCAAATTTACAATGCCTTTCATATTAGTCTTTTATGGCCATTTAAAGGACCTCTTCCCTCTCATCTTTGTTTGATGAGCCTCCTCTTTTGGTTGAAAATGAGGAACAACTGGTTCATGATGTTAATGCAGATCAAGAGACCACTACTACATAGACTAGTAAAGTCTATACATGTTATCTCTTAACTTTTAGGTGTCACCCTAGGGATGATGCATGCTGGATGCCTCAAAATTTCTTTTGTAGGTATCCTTACCTCCTTCCTACTTATAATCACACACTAGAAAATTTATGTTAAGCAACTAAGGATAGCTTCTATCCTAGGTAGGAGGGATATTACAGGATTGCCCATCCACCCTTCGTGATCTACGAGGACTCCCTGATGGTCACTGTGTTTGGACATGGGTAGTGGCCACACACATGAATTTAGGGATAGCTAAACTTGTATGCTACATGTTTACTATTCTATTTGTTAGTGGCTAACTAATTGTGTGTGATAGACATATAGATTGGAGAGTATGAAGGTAGATGAGATGATTGGCAGGCAAAGGGAGTGTCCTTGGAAGTGATGGACTCAAATGAGTTTAAGTTTAGGATTGCAATCCTTAGAAATATCATTTTTGTAATTGATATTGCCATTTCGTAATTGTGAAATTATTGCAATACACATGATTAGCATCTACCATCTTTATTCTTGTCCATAGATTACTTTACACTTTTGTGCATCTTTGTGCACCGCTCATTTTAGTTGATTGTAGATGTTAAAGGTGGAGAGCACGCTTTTATTCTCCACCACTCTTTTACGTAAGAGCGAGCCCATGCATGTGTACCATTTGGCACAAGGGCTAAGAATAATAATCGATGATCAAATACTCAAGGTGCTAGAGTGTGTCAACACCTTGTGGGCTATGAGTTGAGGCCATTCTCTTGTCTCTTGTTTATGCTTCATTTTAGTTCATGTTTATGCTAATTCTTGATCTATGCTAAGTCTTGATTGATTAAATACGTCTATCATGGATACTCAGTCTCTTGCAGTATTTCTATATAGGACTTATCACCAATTCTTGACATCAAGAAGTACAGGAAGCTGGTGGTTTGGGCAGCTAAATTTTTCTAACAAACACTAGACTTGATATCATTTTCTCTGTTGGTGTGTTGAGAGAGTTTTCCAACAAGCCTAGAGAGAGTCACTAGAAGAAAGGAATGTGAGTGCTTAGGTACATTGTGGGTACTTTAGAGTATGGTATTACATAGAATATAGGTAACACTCTTACAGGTTATTGTGATTTGGATTAATAAAGAGATAGTAACATTCCTTTCGGTTACATATAGAGTCAAGAGGATGTCATTGATAACTAGTAACAAGTCAATAAACAAACTATAGGGGCTCCATTACATCTTAATAATCAGTTTAATAGGATAAGTCTTGTTGGATAGTGAGCCAATCTTGGGTGTAAGCTCTAAGCATCAAGTTGTTTTACATGTCAAATAGCATGAGCCATACGTGAGAACCATACTACCAAAAGTGTCATGTATTTACTCTTAGCTTTAAGTGTCATGGCAAGAAGAAAACACATAGGTAAATTAGACCTGCTTATCAGCAAATAAGAGGAAATAAATAGATCATATGGTTCACATTGGATACACTATTTAGCATCTAATTTTGTAGGCATCAAAATCTCCAACATTAGATGGATCAAATAGATCGTACGGTCCACATCAGATGCACAAGTTAGCCCCTATTAACTTTTTGTAAAATTTCTTGTGTGACCATGGATGACAAGCATCAATATCCACCGTTGGATGGATCAAATAGATCATACAGTTCACATTGGGATGCACTATTTAGCATGAAAACAAAAGACTAGATGCTAATAATTATTTCTTGTGTGACCATGGATGACAAGCATCAATATCCACCGTTGGATGGATCAAACAGATCGTATGGTCCACATCAAAAATATTGAAGATGGAGAAATGTTATACAAATAATTCAAAAGGCATATTTTTCTTATTTTTAAGATGTAAAAAGTATACTTGTACAATGTACTAGTAAAGTTGTGAAGGTCATGCCTTTGTGTGTCATCTTCAATAAACTAGAACTGTATATGAGCTTGACTAGAGACATAGTCTGAGAAAGGGTGGAAGCTTAGTCAATTATAGCAGTCAGAGATATTTCAAAAGAGGGCAATACCTTTGTATACTTAGGTTAGAAGATGCACTGGCCAGGTGTATCAAAGTACCATTATCAAAAAAGGGAAAAACCTCAAGCATTATATACCATTGACTAAATCAGCTAGAGGGCAAAACCTTGGGTATTAAATACCACAAACTAGATTAGTCAAAGAGTGAGACCTCACGTAGTGAAGCTAATTAGATGTTAGTTGTCATTGTTGCATGTGACTTTGGTGATCAAGCAAAGTCCATGTACATTTCATTTGGGTTAACTTGTGTGAAAAAATAAAAGACCAAAACTTGTTACAAAAGAAATATGTTTAGATTTGTTATTTGGTGCTAAAATAGTAAACATAAGACATTTTTGCAAAAATCAAATCAAATCATGAATGCAAAATCACATATGGAAGAGGACCAATTTGTGACTTTAGCACTTGAAAAAGTTGTCGTCGTTGAAAAAAAAAGTAGATTAAGACAAAAACTATTTCAAGGTATTGTCATAAATCTACAAAAGATATTTGAGTTTTTACAAAAGGTTAGCAACTTGGTCCCAAAAATTATGTAAGAGATAACTAGTGAGATGAGGGTACGCTGGTTGAAGAAGATAGTGCCTCTCACGCATATGACAATAAAAGAGATGCGAGCGTTCTTCATTGTATCCCATGTGGGATTGAGCCATATCAATGATGTACTTTGGTCAATAGGAGGTGGAATTGTCATGAGGGGGTGGAGAGAGGGTAGAGTAAGAAGTTAAAGCAAGGGGTAAGTTGTTATCATTTCTAGGAAAAATTGGTAGTAATGTAGTTGCAAGAAAAGTAGCACAATGTGGTACCTAACATATAAAGATATGTGAGCTTGGTTCTAATAAGGGATAGGTGCACGCCAAGCATAAACACAGATTTCTATGATAACGGGATTTTGTGGAGTATGAGTTTGGAAAATATGACAAGAAAATTTAGGTAGAAACAAAATGGTCTTAGCAGTCGCTACAAAACGTAAATATGCTCTTCTTCACTCTCGGAGCTGAGTTTTTTGTTTCTAGGTGTATGGTTGTTCTGTTCTTTATATTATTGTGCATGTTTAGGGAATGTGCTCTTGTTGAGCTCAATTATGATTATCTCTCTCTCTCTCTCTCTCTCTCTCTCTCTCTCTCTCTCTCTCTCTCTCTCTCTCTCTCTCAACTATGTGCAAGTATGTGTAGGACTCAATTTGCAAGGTGTACATGCTTTTATGTCTATTTTTCCTCTTGTTTGTGGATTGGAAGGTCTATTTTACCTCTGAATTTTTTGCTTTTTGCAACATTAAGCAATTGATCCTCTGGGCAAGCTAAGTCAAATTACTTAAGAGCTCATACAAGACTATGGGCATCATGTGATAAAAAAGGGCCATAAATAGAATAAGACCACATATGATGGGTCAAAGCCAAACTTAATTAAAGGTAGTGCAACCCTCAAAGGAGGCATCTTTGAAAAGTAAGCACTTTACACACAAAGGAAACTCAGATTTAATTACTTATGTGTAGCATTTCCCTGTAGAAAACTGTATTAAATGCTTTAAATTAAATTAAAATTTATATATTCAATAAAAAATTTAGCATGTAGAATTGACTAGACCATATGAGGGAAAGATACTAGTACAAACTTACAGGATTGCATCAAGTATTTCATCTCAAGAGAAAAGAAACCAAACAAACATCTTGAAATAGTGAAAGAGTACACAAAGAACCCAGTGTTTGGTAGTGAAAAACTTTTCAAAAAAGAAGAAAAATCCATAGCCATGATAAACATGCTCTGAGAAGAAGAAGACCTACCCAAGCCATAGTTAGTGCTACAACTTGAAGGAGAAGGGAGGGAAGGTGGGAACGTGGGAAGAAGGACAAAAACTATCTTTATATAGATGCAAAAGGATATCATGCATTAACTCACATATCTGTTAGCTACCCACTGAGAGCCATGTTGGTGTATGGCAAGTAATGACTTGCTAAAACATGTTAAGGGTAGAAACCCAAAAAGATTGGCAACCTAGGTAGGTGGAAATGGAAGGTTCCCTCAAAAATGTCTTTACCTCAAGGATTCAAGTGAAAGTTATATGTATTTTTTATTAAATGAGATGAAAAAAGAAAAAGAAAAAATGTGTGTGTGTGTGTGTGTTAGAGAGAGAGAGAGAGAGCCAAGAAATAAATTTTTGCAATAGTAAGAAACAACCAAAGGCATTCCAATAATGGAATGAAAGGGAGAGCTATGAAAGGTAAAATAAGGTGCATAAAATTCAATGCTATGGATTAGCAAGCATGCTACACACATGTGAGTCTTGTTTATCCACACAAGCAAGCACTCATACACAATATGTATAAGCACATATGTAATCACAAGCAAGCAAACACACACGCACGCACACACACACACACACACACACACACACACACACACACACACACACACACACAAGATTCTACATAATCATGCATGCACACAAGCAAAGAATATTGAAATCTACAATATAGCAAGAAGACGGAAGCAATGAGCCTCAAACCTTCACCTCCCTTATTACTCCAAAGAGAGCAGAATACATGAGAGCTATGAAAGATTGGAAGCAATCAAACTCTTTTACTAGTCCAAAGAGAGAAGAATACTAAGAGCTATGAAAGGTTGAGCTTGTAAGCAATGCTATGTCCAATCACCCAATGTGTGTTCGTGCAAGGAAATGTGGCTTTTATACCTAGGGCAAACTAGATGCCCAAAACTATGGAGTGGATCATCCTAGGCATAGTTGATTGGAAGAATGAACAAGATTTGTGGCTAATACATCCTCATACTCCCAAGGAGACCATAAAAATATGTATTTGGAAAAATGTTACAAAATTGGGCCTTTTGTCTTAGTCACAATTGTTGTAATTACCATGTGTAGATGCCTTAACCTTTCCTATTATCCCTAAAATTTAGTACTCCCCCCTTCATACTTCACTGCTTTTCCTTGAGCTTATGTGTCTTCATGTCTTGCATATGCATGTTGCATGGGAGGTCTCTCTCTCTCTCTCTCTCTCTCTCTCTCTCTCTCTCTCTCTCTCTCTCTCTCTCTCTCTCATTGTATTTTTTGTTGGCTTGCTTTTTGTAGAGCTCTAGAAGAAGAAGAAAATGAGGTGCTTCCACTACAAGAAGTTTGGAAACATTGAGAGGAGTGAATGTTGGAAGAAAGCTGTAGATGAGAAGAATGGTGTGCCAAAGCCTGTGACATGAGCCAAGAAGTTAAGTAAAAGTTCTCAGGATGATCTAGAACTATGGATTTCAATTGAAGAGATTTTTGCAAAAGAAACTCTCTTCTAAAGAAGATGGTTATTGGATCATTGACAGTGGTGCTACTTGGCACATGACCAGCCACACAAAGATTTGTATTCCTTGCTACATCCAATAGGA
Source organism: Cibotium barometz (assembly GCF_041138505.1). Classification (NCBI taxonomy): domain Eukaryota; kingdom Viridiplantae; phylum Streptophyta; class Polypodiopsida; order Cyatheales; family Cibotiaceae; genus Cibotium; species Cibotium barometz. Next base: position 56,846,778 of record NC_141069.1, read on the forward strand.
CATGACATTGTGGTAGCCATAGGAGACAATGCCAAATGCCCAAAAAAGGGCTCAAATACTATTTCCTTTGTGTCAAATGATGGGGCTACTAAAAATCCATGAGATGGTTTTTATGTATTAGATACTAAGATGAACTTGCTACCTGTGAAAATCACTGACTGCAACTTGAAGGCTCACTGATTGCAACTTGAAGGCTCACTTTGACAAGGCTAGTGCAAAAATTGTGAATTTTGATGGAGTTTTAGTTGGGAGGGAAACTCGCAGTAACAACCTATATCAGCTTATAGTTACAGTGCAGATGCTGGAATGAGCACAACCAAGCTATGGCATGAAAGTTTTGGTCATCTTAGTCTTTTGGTCTTGAAGAAGATGTCTAAATCTAGGATGGTGGCAGATCTACTAGCAGTAATAGAATTTCCAAATTCATGTGAGGCTTGCTTGATGGGCAAGCAACATTGGCAACCCTTTCCACAAGAAGAAAGTAGAGCATAAGATCCCCTAGAGATTGTTCAAATTGATCTCTGTGGAAAGATGGACAAGGTAGTTCTAGGGGGGTTCTAGGTGGTTCCTCTTATTTCATGATGCTAATCAATGACTACAGTAGGAGGACATGTGTATATTTCTTGAATATTAAAGACGAGGCCTTTGCAAACTTTAAAGGATGTCATGTCTTGGTAGAGAAGGAAACTGACAAGAAGTTGAAGAAACTTAGGTCAAACAGAGGTGGAATTTTCACGTCATGTGAATATTTAAAATACTACAAGGATCATGGGATTAAGCGTTAGCTTCCTACACCTCAGCAAAATGGTGTAGTAGAATGCTGCAAGAATTGTGTCATTGTTGGGATGGCAAGGAGTTTTCTAAAATAAAAAGGTCTTGTAGAAACTTTCTGGGCCAAAGCAGTAGACATTGCTATGTATATTCTCTATCAATGCTGGCCATCTTAAGTTCATACTATTCACACCTCAACACCATATCTTATATACACTCCACTTGACATCACTTCACTATCACATAACCGGCCCCCGAAAATTTTATTTTTTACTGCCGCAGCTACTTTTAGCTGCCGCAGCTACCGGTTATTTATCTTTATCACTCCACAACTACACACCTGAAAAAACCCCTAAACCCTAAACCTTTGCTATCATGGTGCTTTTGAACACTATCCCAAAGGCAGCAAACGAAGGTCAAGACAACCCTTCTACCAGCCAAGGAGCGTTTCAATTTGCTAGTGGAGAAAGAGAACGTGCTAAGCAAAGAATGGATGATTCTATAGATACTGCTAATGCACAAAACCAATACAGGTTTACACTTGGTGCTTCATCATCATCCTATGATCACCTTTTTGCTCTACCTACTCTTCCCATCGCTCAACCTTCTCACCTTAAAGATTTCTTGAAGAAGAAAAGATTTCTTGAAGAAGTCTATCAAGGAGTACAAGAAGATGTTTTTAGCTTTTGAGAAAAGTCAGGCTTACCTCAAAAAGCTTAGAGAGCAAAGAGAAGAAGGCATCGTACCTAACAGTCTTTGACTCAAACCACCCCGCCTTACTGTGCAAGATGAACAAGGACAGGCCTTTCTCAATCAAACTCTACAAGATCTTTGTAAAAATTACAGGAGTAGCTGCTGAAGCCCAGGCAAAGCTGGTAGAGAATCAAGAAAAGAAGCTGGATGCTTATGCCTCCACTTTTGAAGCCAGTCTCCAGGAAATCCTGAACCTCATGGCTGCTTTAAAACTCATGGACAGCCCACATGCTTTATGGGAAAACACCATGAAGACTTGGAAGAACAAGCTGGTCAAAGATTTAAAAACTGCCATAAATAATTTCAGGGTCTCTCATCTCCTTAACTCTAAGATCAAGCAAGCTGCTTTCACCAAGACGAAAGCTGCACAGGATCAAGCCATGGGAGATGCACAATCTCTTCCTACTGAACCCTCTATAGCCAAGCTAGTCAAAGAGCAAGTTTAGAAGCAAGTTCAAGCACAAATCAACAAGCTAAAGAAAAGTCTAGCAAATGACACAGGTGGGACAAACAAAAAATGGAAAGATAATCAATAAAAGAAAAGCCAAAACAATAGCCAGAACAACAACAAGAAGAAAACTAGAAGCAACCAAGCTTCTAAAAAAGGCAATCAACAGAAAGACCGGCAAAACAACCACCAAGGTAAGCAGCAGGGAAACAAGCCAAATAAAGGCAAGTCTACCCAGCCAAAAAACCAGTGGGAAAACCGGCAAGGGGGTGGAAATCAACCTCAAAGGAAGAAGACTTCCACCCCCTCCTTTGCACAGCCTTCCTCTTCTCGACAAGGCCGCAAAACCCAGAAATCTGGTTCGGGACAGAAACAAAATCGGCAAAATTCACGAAGCAGATCCGCTCCACCGAGTCGATCTCGGTCTCGAAATCCCCGGCGTTAAGGCACCTCTTCTGGCTCCCTCTCCAAGATCTCGAGCGCTATGCTCTATTGCTTTTCTCTAGAAAGACCCCAACTGAGGTGGATCAATGTGTTTCAAAAACTGCCATCCACAATCTCTCTCAGTACAAGCTTTCATTTAGTGAGAAAAAGCTTCTAGGACTTGGTTTGGGATATATTCCTGTTAAAGTTTCCGGATCCAATACATCTAACCAAAGACTATGATAATTTTGCAAGACAACTTCGTCTTCGATGGTTCAGAAATGCACCAGATAGACCTCTTCCTTCTTTTCGAGTTGCAAACCCGAATTGGAATCCTTCTAAAGTTTATCAGCCTCTGGAAGACATCATCAACACTGGAAGAGTCATACTTCAAAATTCAATCTCTTCATGTGAGCGACTTCCTCAGAACAAGCTTCCGCTTCATTTGAGAAGAGCCCTTAATAGATTGATAAAGAACCATAACATCATTATCAAGCCAGCAGATAAAAACCTTGGTTTGGTAATTCTTGATAAATCATGGTATCTTAATGAAGGTGATCGGCAACTTCTAGATCAACAGGTCTATCTCCCAATCACCCAAGCTCCATTGAATGAACTGTTTGATAGGCTTGCCTGCATTTGTCAAAAGTCTAGTGTGCTCTCAAGGGATGAAGCAAAGTTTATTTTGCAGAAGCCAGAGCAAGGGTTCAGAGTTTGCTCTCTTTATTTCCTGCCCAAAATCCACAAACCTACGATGGTCGGAAGGCCAATCTGCTCTTACAATGGCTGTGTTTTTGAGAATGCGTCTATATGGCTTCATCATAAGCTTTTTCCCATTCTCTTCCAACAAAAGCAACATCTAAAAGACTCCCTCACTACTCTGATTAAAGAGTTATCTGAGCTTCATCTACCACAAGAAATTATCCTCTTCACATTTGATGTGGAATCTCTGTACCCCAGTATTCCCACCAATGAAGGACTGCATGCCCTCAAGATGATGATACAGGGTGACTTCAACCTTGTAGAGCTCAACCTCATCATGACAATTGCCTCTCTTGTTCTCAAGAACCACTATCTTGAGTTTAATGGCACTTTTTGGTATCAAATCAGAGGCACTGCTATGGGCAGTAATTTTGCTATTGTCTATGCCTGCCTTTTTCTATGTTATTTAGAAAACCTTCAAGAACAGGTACATCACACAACAGAGCTACTCTACTATAGAAGATACATTGATGACGTTTTAGGTTTTTGGCATGGGTCTCACACCACTTTGCTGCAACATCTTAGCAACTATGCAATAGATCTTCAGGAGCATATCAAGATAACACATGTCATCTCCAATTCATCTGTGGATTTTTTGGACATTCACATCTTCAAAGGTACTAATTTTCAAACCACAGGAAAGCTTTCTACTAGTTGTTTTTAGAAAGAGCTGAACAGGTACCTCCCTTTCTCTTCCTGGCACCCTAGTCATCAAAAGGAAGCCTTCATCATTGGAGAACTTACGCGTTATGTCATCAGGGAAAGCACGCTTCAAAGCTACATCAAGCTAAAGCTTTTGTTTTTCCAACGACTTCGAGGTAGAGGATATCCGGATTCTCTCCTTCGGAAAACTTTCAGCAAGATCAAGTATAATATGCGAACAGCTCTACTTCTAAAGGCTTCCAATCGAGAAACCTCTTCGAGTAAGCGGATCCCCCTAGTTCTTAAGCTTGACTACTCCAAGTACACCAAAGCTTTAAACTTGGGGGCCTCCCTAAACCCTAAACTTTTTCGGCTTTGCCAACAAAATCCTGAGCTGAAGCATACACCTAGACCTATGATTTGCTGGAGAAATCCAAGGAATTTGCGCTCCTATCTTGTTAGATCAAGGTTTCGAACCTCTAATTTGTAACTTTCTATTTTTAGTAAATACTATTTTTAGTAAGTACTATTTTTAGCGTGGACCCACCTTGTAAAGAAACCTTTGGGAGCATCGGCTTAACAGCATATGAGACCTCCCATGCTTGGTTCTGCTATCGGGAAAACCCTCCACTTATTTTATGCATCTCTCTAGTCTTATGTAACTTTTTTTTGCATGTAGAGTCAACATGTCCACTCTAGCCTAATGGTTAAGGGGCTTGTGATTCTAATGAAAGGAGTCGTGATAAGTTCAAAACCCCTAGCTTGCATGAGATGCTATTGAGCTTCTTTTACTTGTTTAGAGAGCTCTACTTATCCAATTTGAGCGCCATTTGTTGCGTTGGGTTCTTCATGTCCTAAGCTTGCTTTTTCACAACAAAAGACTGAATTATCCCACATGCAAAGAGGCAAAAGCTAGCCCTGCCCTCTCTACATAAGGGAGAGCTCTCATTCTTGTACTCTCAAACTTGGGTGTTCCACTGAAGAGCTCACTCTAGAGTGAAACTAGTTTGGAACTACACCCTCAAGTTAATACAAGAAATCAACTTTTTTACGTCTTTTTTGTCTCTTAAATCAAATTTTGTCTTCTGTTTTTGTGTATGTTAGGCACTTAGTCCTTTTTTGGGCTAGTAAAGTGTCTTTCTTGTGTGTGTGAGTAAGGCCATTGTTTTGGTGCTTAGCAAGAGGTACTTGGTCATTAATTTGGCTGGTTTAGTGTCTTTCTGCTGCTGAGTATGCTCCTTCGATCTGGTATAATGTCATATTGCGTGGCATGCTAAGTGTCATTTCGATTGATGCACCTTCCCTTCCCCTTACCTTTATTTCTTAGGGCAACTAGTTGTTCTTTTGCGGTAAGTTGTTGTCCCCACGTCTTAGCCTTTGGTTTGGTGGGCAACTAGTCATTCTTTTGCGGCAATTTGTTGTCCCCACATCTTAGCCTTTAGTTTGCGTGGGTAACTGGTCGTATTTTTTGGCTAGCTGTTGTCCTCGTGAGGTGGGATTTTGGACTTTTTGGTCATAGTGCATGGCCATCTTAAGTTCATACTATTCACACCTCAACACCATATCTTACATACACTCCACTTGGCATCACTTCACTATCACATAACCGGCCCCCGCAAAATTTATTTTTTGTTGCCGCAGCTATTTTTAGCTGCCCAGCTACCGGTTATTTATCTTTATCACTCCACAACCGCACACCTGAAAAAACCCCAAAACCCAAAACCCTAAATTTCAAACCCTAAACCCTAAACCCTAAATTTCAAACCCTAAACCCTAAACGCTAACCCCTAAACCCTAAACCCTCTTGCCTTTTCCAACAATGTTGGAAGAAAACATAAGCTCACAAGCACCCCTTCTATGGCCAGTATTACCTAACCAAAGGGCATACGCAATCTCTACAAAAACATTTAATATGGTGAAGAAGAAAAACGATGACACACATGCTCTCCACTTGCCAACTTGAAAAGAAAATTTACTTTTTGTTTGTAGGAGCGGGTTTCTTCTTAGAAGGAGTTAGCTCCATTTTTGCAAAGTACGCTTCCATGTAAGCCAAATCAATACCATGATTAAATCATTTTTTACAACTTGTGTTGCACAATGAAAAGCAAGATTTGGGGAGTATTCAGATGAATTTGGATGTGTCTAAAGTTCGCATGGTTTCAGAATCAAGATTCGAGGAGTATTCGAATGAATTTGGGGAGTATTCGGATGAATTCAGATATGTCTGAAGTCCGAATCATTTTTAAAATTATGTGGTTTTTGATATCCAGTAGAATCTGTTTGATTAGTCCTTTATTCTCTCCACGGCTCCAAATTCTGACTCCGTGTCTTTGACGATTCACTACTCTAGATCATCCCATATACTGAATTCGAATTTCGTGTGGTTTCAGATATCCAGTAGAATCTGTTTGATTAGTCCTTTGTTCTCTCCAGATCTCCCCCCCAGCTCCAAATTCTGACTCCGTATCTTCGACGATTCACTACTCTAGATCATCCCATATACTGAATTCGAATTTCGTCTCTCCTGATTTCGACTCTAGACTTCCTCCTGACATGGAGCCCTATGGGGGAATGTTGCCTGCTATAAGGGCCTTTGGAAGAAGGAGCTGAAAATGAGCCTGCATGTTTAGTCGTCTAATAGAGACCTTTAGTAGAGCTACACGCTCTGAACATGCGACAAGTGAAGTAAACGAAGGAGGAGGGAAAGTAGATTCGCCATTCACATCTCACGTAGACCCTGCCCTCCCAAACAGTCTCCATGTGGATATTCTACCCACTTCGTTTAATGAAGGCCCTGCTGAGCTACCACCTTCTGACGCTCTCCCTAAAGTAGAGGAGGTCTTTAGAAGTCAATCCATAAGAAGTGACATTGCGTCCACTTTAAGAGAACCGTTTGGCACGCCAAGTTTAGATGGGATATTTCTCAATGAAAATTGGGAATATGATCTACACACGGAGACTCTGACTGACCTATACACGGGTTACATATACCATGTAGGTTAGTTAAAACCCTAAAACCCTAAACCCTAAACCCTAAAACCCTAAACCCTAAACCCTAACCCCTAACCCCTAACCTCTAAACCTAAACCCTAAACCCTAAACCCTAAACCCTGCCCCTAGCTCCCCCTCCCCTTCCTCCTCCTCCTCCCCTTCCCCTTCCCCCTCCCCTTCCCCTTCCTCCTCCTCTTCCTCCTCCTCTCTCTCCTCCACCAACCTCCTCTTTCTTCGCCTCAATGCCTCTCCCGCTCTGCGGGAGAGGTCCCTCTCCTCCCTCGCCGCCTCCTCCCTCTCAAAGGCCGGCTCCTCCTCTAGCGTCAACCTCTCCTTCGACGCGGCTTCCCCCCTTGACTGGCTCCCCCTTCTCCACTTTTGGGGCGGCTGGTTTTCTTGCTGCTGCGAGACGGGCTGCTCTCCGACTGCAGGGCTCGTCGCCGCCTCCCTTCTCGCTGTCGCTGCCGCCGCCGCCTCCTCGTCCTCCTTTGGCGTGGCCTCTTCCTCTGCTGTCGGCACTGCCTCCTCCTTCGATGCCGCCTCCTCCTCCGTGGGCTACGCCGCCGCCTCCTCCTCCTTTGGCGCGGCTGCTTCCTCCATCGGCGCCGCCTCCTCCTCCTTGGGTGCCACTGCCGTGGGCTCCTCCTCCCTCCCTCCGCCGCCGCCGCCGCCCTCTGCGTTGGGCCGACCGCCCACCCGTGGTGTCCTCTTCCTCCGTCTTGGCCGCGCCGCCCGCCCTGGGCCGCCTCCTCCTCCTCCTTCGCGGCTGCCACCACGGCCTCCGACCTCGGTGACTCCACCTCCGCCTTGGCCACCCCCTCCTCCGCCGTGGCCTCACCCTGGTCCCCCGCTGCCCCCCGCCCAGGGCTCTCCTCCTCCTCTTCGGCCGCCCCCCCTTCTTCGCCCGACTCCTCCTCCTCTGCGGCCACCCGCCCCCGAGCCCTCTCTTCTTTCGGTGCCCCCCTCTCCTCCGCCCCCCTCTTCGCCCGGCTCCTCCTCTGCGGCCTTGAGCCCCTTCTTCTCCCGGCGCCCCCCTCTTCGCCCTCTCCTCTCCCGGTGTACCCCTCTCCACCTCTTCTCTCCCGGCGCCCCCCTCTCCTCCTCTTCTCTCGGCGCCCCCCTCTCCTCCCCTCTCCGCCTCTCCTCCCTCACCGTCCCCTCTTCGCCGCCATGGCCCCCTCTCCCTCGGTGCCGCCTTGGCGCCCCCCTCTCCACCTCTTCTCCCGGCGCCCCCCTCTCCACCCCTCCTTGCCGCGCTGAGGCCTCCGCCATGGCCCCCCCTCTTCGGCGGCTCTACGGCTGCTCCTCCTCTGTGGCCGCCCCCTGCAGCCGCCTCCGATGTCGCCGTCGGCCCTCCTCCCCTTCCCCTCTCCTTCCCCTCTCCTCCCCCTCCTCTTCGATGTCGTCGTCGGCCCTCCTCCCCTTCCCCTCTCCTCTCCGACACCCCTCCGTCTCCTCATCGGCGCTTCCTCTCCGACACCCCTTCCCCTCTCCTCTCCGACACCCCTCCCTCTCCTCATCGGCGCTTCCTCTCCTCTCCGACACGCCCCCCCCTCCTCTTCGTTGTCGTCGTCGGCCGAGGTGTACCGACGCCCCTCCCCTCTCCGACGCCCTGCTCCTCTCCTCACCGGTGCCCCCTCTCCTCTCCGGCGCCCCTCCCCTTTCTTCTTCGGTGCTCCTCCTCCCCTTCTCCTCTCCGGCAGCTTTTCCTTTGTGGGCCGCCCCTTGGCCGAGGTGTACCTGCGTCCCTCCCCTCTCCGGTGCCCCGCCCCTCTGCAGCAGCCGCCCCCTCCTCTGTGGATGGGCTCCCCTCTCCTCCGTCGTCGCGCCCCCCTCCCCTCTCCTCCGCCGATGTCACTTCTGCTGTTGCCTCTCCGGATCTTCTTTCTTCTCGCTCGGGCTTTGGGACCCCCGTGGTTTTTAAGATCCCCTTTTGCTCCCGCGAGCGACAAGGGCCTTAAAACCTCGGGGCTTCCCTAAACCCTAAACCCTCTCCTGAAGAAAGTTCCCTTGTAGGCCCGAATCCTCGTCTTCGACCTTCTTCTCACCCTCTCCTCACCCCCTGCACCTCTGGCACTGTTCTTCCTTTTTTGGTAAATCTTACCTTTTTTGGAACAGTTGACTTACCAGTTTTGGTAGCCCCCTTCTCCCCTCATTTTGAGGCCTTTTTCTCTCATTTTGAGGCAACTTTCCCCCTTTTTGAGGACCCTTTCCCTCACTTCAAGGATCCTCCTCTTCCCCTATACATAGCAAGCCTTGTACCCTCATTTTTCATTGCACTGATGAGTGCCTTTGAGCACGAAACTAGTTTGCAAGTTTAAGTGTTTGTGTCAAGGCTTGTCTCTCTTCTTCTCCTTCTTCTCTCTCTTCTCTCTTCTCTCTTCTCTCTCTCCCTCTTCTTCCCCTCATCCCCCTCTAGGACCGCTCGCCTTGCATCTGTTTTTAAACCTTTAAACTCTAAAGCTTTCTACATGGCGCATGCTCCTAGCTCCCCCCTCCCCCTCCCCTTCCTCCTCCTCCTCCCCTTCCTCCTCCTCTCTCTCCTCCACCAACCTCCTTCTTCGCCTCAACGCCTCTCCCGCTGTGCTGGAGGCTCCCTCTCCTTCCTCTCCTCCATCGCCGCCTCCTCCCTCTCAAAGGCCGGCTCCTTCTCCAGCGTCAACCTCTCCTTCGACGAGGCTTCCCCCCCCTGACTGGCTCCCCCTTCTCCACTTTTGGGGGGGCTGGTTTTCTTGTTGCTGTGGCGGGCTGCAGCGCTGTTGCCGCCGCCTCCTCCTTCGGCGCGGCCGCCTCCTTAGCCGGTGCTGCCTCCTCCTCCATCGATGCCTCCTCCTCCGTCGGCACCGCTTCCGCCGTGGGCTCCTCCTGCCTCCACCGCCGCCGCTGCCTCCCTCTGGGTTGGGACGACCGCCCGCCCATGGTCTCCTCCTCCTCCTCCTCCTCCGTCTCGATGCCGCCGCCCGCCCGAGGCTTCCTCCTCCTCCTCCTTCACAGCTACCGCCGTCTCCACCCCCGGCGCCTCCGTCTCTACCGTGGCCTCCTGCGTTGGGCCTGGCTCCTTGACCGCCCGCCGCCCGTGATCTCCTCTGCCTCCTCTTCCTCCGTGGTTGCCGCCGCTGCCGTGGGCTCCTCCTGCGTTGGGCCGCCTCCTCCTCCTCCTTCGACGCCGCCGCCCACCCTGGGCCTTCGCCTTCATCCCTCCTCTTCGCTTTCACCCCTCCTCTTCGGCCGGCCGCCCACCCTGGGCTTCCGCCTTCACCCCTCCTCTTTGGCCACCCCCCTTTGCCCGGGCTCTCCTCCTGGGCCCTCCTCCTCTGCGAGCGACCGCCCGTCTTCGGGAGTCCTTCTTCGCCATCATGGCCCCCCCTCCCTCGGCGCCGCCATGGCCCCCCCTCTCCACCACTCCTCCCTCACCTTCCTCTCTTCGCCGCCATGGCCCCCCCTCCCTTGGCGCCGCCCTGGTCCCCCCCTCTCCGCCCTCTCCTCTCCCGGCGCCCCCCTCTCCACCTCTTCTCCCGGTGCCCCCCTCCCCACCCCTTTCCGCAGCTCCTCCCTCTCCACCCCCTCTTTGCTGCCTTCCCTCGGCACCGCCCTGGCGCCCCCCTCTCTGCCCTCTCCTCTCCCGGTGCCCCCCTCTCCTCCTTTTTCTTCCGGCGCCTCCCTCTCCCTCTCCTCTCCCGGCGCCCCCTCTCCCCCTCTTCTTCTCTTCTCCCGGCGCCCCCCTCTCCTCCCCTCTCCTCTGCTCCTCCCTCCGCCCCCTCTTAGCCGCCACGGCCCCTCCTCCCTCGGCGCTGCCTTAGCGCCCCCCTCTCCGCCCTCTCCTCTCCCAACGCCCCCCTCTCCACCTCTTCTCCCGGCGCCCCCCTCTCCACCCCTCCTCGCCGCTGCGGCCTCCGCCATGGCTCCCCTCTCCGCCGCCATGGCCCCCCCTCTTCTGCAGCCCTCCTCTCCGACGTCCTTTCTGACGTCGTCGCCGGCCCCCCTCCCCTTCCCCTCTCCTCTCCAGCACCCCCCCTCTCCAAACCGGCACTTCCTCTCCTCTCCGACGTGCCTCCCCCTCCTCTCCATCGTCGTCATCGCTGGCCGGGGTGTTCCAACACCCCTCCCCTCTCTGGCACCCCGCTCCTCTCCTCTCTGGCGCCCCTCCCCTCTCTTCTCCGGTGCCCCCTCTCCTCTCCGACGCCTCCTCTCCTCTCCGGCGCCCCTCCCCTCTCTTCTTCGGCACTCCTCCTCCCCTTCTCCTCTCCGGCACCTCTTCCTCTGTGGGCCGCCCCTTGGCCGAGGTGTACCGGCACCCCTCCCCTCTTCGGAGCCCCGCCCCTATGCACAGCCGCCCCCTCCTCTACAGACGGGTTCCCCTCTCCTCCGCCGATGTGCCCCCCCTCCCCTCTCCTCCGACGTCTCTTCCGCTGTTGCCTTTCCGGATCTTCATTCTTCTCGCTCGGGCTTTGGGACCCCCGTGGTTTTTAAGATCCCCTTTTGCTCCCGCAACAAGGGCCTTAAAACCTCGGGGATTCCCTAAACCCTAAACCCTCTCCTGAAGAAAGTTCCCTTGAGGGCCCGAATCCTCGTCTTCGACCTTCTTCTCACCCTCTCCTCACCCCCTGTACCTCAGGCACTGTTCTTCCTTTTTTGGTAAATCTTACCTTTTTTGGAACAGTTGACTTACCAGTTTTGGTAACCCCCCTTCTACCCTCATTTTGAGGCAACTTTCCCCTTTTTGAGGACCCTTTCCCTCACTTCAAGGATCCTCCTCTTCCCCTATATATAGCAAGCCTTGTACCCTCATTTTTCATTGCACTGATGAGTGCCTTTGAGTACGAAACTAGTTTGCAAGTTTAAGTGTTTGTGTCAAGGCTTGTCTCTCTTCTTCTCCTTCTTCTCTCTCTTCTCTCTTCTCTCTTCTCTCTTCTCTCTCTCTCCCTCTTCTCCCCCTCATCCCTCTCTAGGACCGCTCGCCTTGCATCTGTTTTTAAACTTAATGTTTTTAAACCTTTAAACTTAATGTTTTTAAACTTAATGTTTTTAAACTTAATGTTTTTAAACCTTTAAACTTAATATTTTTAAACTTAATGTTTTTAAACCTTTAAACTTAATATTTTTAAACTTAATGTTTTTAAACTTAATGTTTTTAAACCTTTAAACTTAATGTTTTTAAACTTAATGTTTTTAAACCTTTAAACATAATGTTTTTAAACTTAATGTTTTTAAACCTTTAAACTTAATGTTTTTAAATTTAATCTTAATGTTTTTAAACTTAATGTTTTTAAACCTTTAAACTTAATATTTTTAAACTTAATATTTTTAAACTTAATGTTTTTAAACCTTTAAACTTAATGTTTTTAAACCTTTAAACTTAATATTTTTAAACTTAATGTTTTTAAACTTAATGTTTTTAAACGTTTAAACTTAATGTTTTTAAACCTGTAAACTTAATGTTTTTAAACCTAATGTTTTTAAACATTTAAACTTAATGTTTTTAAACCTTTAAACTTGATGTTTTTAAACCTTTAAACTTAATATTTTTCAACCTTTAAACTTAATATTTTTAAACCTTTAAACTTAATGTTTTTAAACCTTTAAACTCAATGTTTTTAAACCTTTAAACTTAATGTTTTTAAACTTAATGTTTTTAAACCTTTAAACTTAATGTTTTTAAACCTTTAAACTTAATATTTTTAAACTTAATATTTTTAAACCTTTAAACTTTTAAACCTTTAATTAATGTTTTTAAACCTTTAAACTTAATGTTTTTCAACTTAAACTTAATGATTTTAAACTTAATATTTTTAAACTTAATGTTTTTAAACCTTTAAACTTAATGTTTTTAAACTTAATGTTTTTAAACCTTTAAACTTAATGTTTTTAAACTTAATGTTTTTAAACCTTTAAACTTAATGTTTTTAAACCCTTAAACTTAATGTTTTTAAACTTAATGTTTTTAAACCTTTAAACTTAATGTTTTTAAACCCTTAAACTTAATGTTTTGAAACCTTTAAACTTAATATTTTTAAACCTTTAAACTTAATGTTTTTAAACCTTTAAACTCTAAACTCTAAACTCTAAACTCTAAACCCTAAACCCTAAACCCTAAACCCTAAAATCCTAAACCCTAAACCCTAAACCCTAAAATCCTAAACCCTAAACCCTAAATCCTAAACCCTAAATCCTAGACCCTAAACCCTAAATCCTAAACCCTAAAATCCTAAACCCTAAACCCTAAACCCTAAACCCTAAACCCTAAACTTTTTCAGCTTTGCCAACAAAATCCCGAGCTGAAGCATATACCTAGACCTATGATTTACTGAAGAAATCCAAGGAATCTGCGCTCCTATCTTGTTAGATCAAGGTTTCGAACCTCTAATTTGTAACTTTCTATTTTTAGTAAGTACTATTTTTAGCGTGGACCCACCTTTGTAAAGCAACCCTTGGGAGCATCGGCTTAACAGCATATGAGACCTCCCATGCTTGGTTCTGCTAAATCGGAAAAACCCTCCACCTATTTTATGCATCTCTCTAGTCTAAGTTACCTTATGTAACTTATTTTTGCATGTAGAGTCAACATGTCCACTCTAGCCTGATGGTTAAGGCTTGTGACTCTAATGAAAGGGGTCATGAGTTCACAACCCATAGCTTGCATGACATGCTATTGAGCTTCTTTTACTTGTTTAGAGAGCTCTACTTATCCGATTCGAGCGCCGTTTGTTGCATTGGGTTCTTCATGTCCTAAGCTTGCTTTTTCACAACAAAAGGCTGAATTATCCCACATGCAAAGAGGCAAAAGCTAGCCCTCCCCTCTCTACATAAGGGAGAGCTCTCATTCTTGTAATCTCAAACTTGGGTGTTCCACTGAAGAGCTCACTCTAGAGCGAAACTAGTTTGGAACTACACCCTCAAGTTAATACAAGAAATCAACCTTTTTTAAGTCTTTTTTGTCTCTTAAATTAAATTTTGTCTTATGTTTTGTGTATGTGAGGCACTTAGTCCTTTTTTGGGCTAGTAAAGTGTCTTTCTTGTGTGTGTGAGTAAGGCCATTGTTTTGGTGCTTAGCAAGAGGCACTTGGTCATTAATTTGGCTGGTTTACTGTCTTTCTGTTGAGTATGCTCCTTCGATCTGGCATAATGTCATATTGCGTGGCATGCTAAGTGTCATTTCAATTGATGCACCTTCCCTTCCCCTTACCTTTATTTTTGATAGCAACTACTCGTTCTTTTGCGGCAAGTTGTTGTCCCCACGTCTCAGCCTTTGGTTTGGTGGGCAACTAGTCGTTCTTTTGCGGCAAGTTGTTGTCCTCACATCTTAGCCTTTAGTTTGCGTGGGCAACTGGTCGTATTTTTCGGCTAGCTGTTGTCCTCGCGAGGTGGGATTTTAGACTTTTTGGTCATAGTGCATGGCCATCTTAAGTTCATACTATTCACACCTCAACACCATATCTTACATACACTCCACTTGACATCACTTCACTATCACGTAACCGGCTCCCCCGAAAAATTTATTTTTTGCTACTACAGCTACTTTTAGCTGCCGCCACAGCTACCGGTTATTTATCTTTATCACTCCACAACCGCACACCTGAAAAAACCCCTAAACCCTAAACCTTTGCTATCATGGTGCTTTTGAACACTATCGCAGAGGCAGCAAACGAAGATCAAGACAACCCTTCTACCAACCAGGGAGCGTTTCAATTTGCTAGTGGAGAAAGAGAATGTGTTAAGCGAAGAATGGATGATTCCATAGATACTGCTAATGCACAAAACCAATATAGGTTTACACTTCGTGCTTCATCATCATCCTATGATCACCTTTTTGCTCTACCTACTCTTCCCATCGCTCATCACCTTAAAGATTTCTTGAAGAAGTCTATCGAGGAGTACAAGAAGATGTTTTTAGCTTTTGAGGAGAAAAGTCAAGCTTACCTCAAAAAGCTTAGAGAGCAAAGAGAAGAAGGCACCGTACCTAACAGTCTTCGACTCAAACCACCCCGCCTTACTGTGCAAGATGAACAAGGACAAGCCTTTCTCAATCAAACTCTACAAGATCTTTGTAAAAATTACAGGAGCAGCTGCTTGTTGGAAGTCCTCATTGAAGCCCAAGCCTTACTGTGCAAGATGAATAAGGACAAGCCTTTCTCAATCAAACTCTACAAGATCTTTGTAAAAATTACAGGAGCAGCTGCTTGTTGGAAGTCCTCATTGAAGCCCAAGCAAAGCTGGTAGAGAATCAAGAAAAGAAGCTGGATGCTTATGCCTCCACTTTTGAAGCTAGTCTCCAGGAAATCTTGAACCTCATGGCTGCTTTAGAACTCATGGACAGCCCACATGCTTTATGGGAAAACACCATGAAAACTTGGAAGAACAAGCTGCTCAAAGATTTCAAAACTGCCATAAATAATTTCAGGGTCTCTCATCTCCTTAACTCTAAGATCAAGCAAGCTGCTTTCACTAAGAGGAAAGCTGCACACAGGATCAAGCCATGGGAGAAGGTACATCACACAACAGAGCTACTCTACTATAGAAGATACATTGATAACGTTTTAGGTTTTTAGCATGGGTCTCACACCACTTTGCCGCAACATCTTAGCAACTATGCAATAGATCTTCAGGAGCATATCAAGATAACACATGTCATCTCCAATTCATCTGTGGATTTTTTGGACATTCACCTCTTCAAAGGTACTAATTTTCAAACCACAGGAAAGCTTTCTACTAGTTGATTTCAGAAAGAGCTGAACAGGTAGTATCAATACCTCCCTTTCTCTTCCTGGCACCCTAGTCATCAAAAGGAAGCCTTCATCATTGGAGAACTTAAGCGTTATGTCATCAGGGAAAGTACGCTTCAAAGCTACATCAAGCTAAAGCTTTTGTTTTTCCAACGACTTCGAGGTAGAGGATATCCGGATTCTCTCCTTCGGAAAACTTTCAGCAAGAACAAGTACAATATGCGAACAACTCTACTTCTAAAGACTTTCAATCGAGAAACCTCTTCGAGTAAGCAGATCCCCCTAGTTCTTAAGCTTGACTACTCCAAGTACACTAAAGCTTTAAACTTGGGGGCCTCCCTAAACCCTAAACTTTTTCGGCTTTGCCAACAAAATCCCGAGCTGAAGCATATACCTAGACCTATGATTTGCTGGAGAAATCCAAGGAATCTGCGCTCCTATCTTGTTAGATCAAGGTTTCGAACCTCTAATTTGTAACTTTCTATTTTTAGTAAGTACTAGCGTGGACCCACCTTTGTAAAGCAACCCTTGGGAGCATCGGCTTAACAGCATATGAGACCTCCCATGCTTGGTTCTGCTATCGAGAAAATCCTCCACCTATTTTATGCATCTCTCTAGTCTTCTAGTTACCTTATGTAACTTATTTTTGCATGTAGAGTCAACATGTCCACTCTAGCCTAATGGTTAAGGGGCTTGTGACTCTGATGAAAGGGGTCATGAGTTCAAAACCCCGAGCTTGCATGAGATACTATTGAGCTTCTTTTACTTGTTTAGGGAGCTTTACTTATCCGATTCGAGCGTTGTTTGTTGCGTTGGGTTCTTCATGTCCTAAGCTTGCTTTTTCACAACAAAAGGCTGAATTATCCCACATGCAAAGAGGCAAAAGCTAGACCTCCCCTCTCTACATAAGGGAGAGCTCTCATTCTTGTAATCTCAAACTTGGGTGTTCCATTGAAGAGCTCACTCTAGAGCGAAACTAGTTTGGAACTACACCCTCAAGTTAATACAAGAAATCGACTTTTTTAGTCTTTTTTGTCTCTTAAATCAAATTTTGTCTTATGTTTTGTGTATGTGAGGCACTTAGTCCTTTTTTGGGCTAGTAAAGTGTCTTTCTTGTGTGTGTGAGTAAGGCCATTGTTTTGGTGCTTAGCAAGAGGCACTTGGTTATTAATTTTGCTGGTTTAGTGTCTTTCTGCTGAGTATGCTCCTTCGATCTGGCATAATGTCATATTGTGTGGCATGCTAAGTGTCATTTCGATTGATGCACCTTCCCTTCTTCTAACTTTTTTTTTTGAGGACAACCACTCGTTCTTTTGCGACAAGTTGTTGTCCCCATGTCTCAGCCTTTGGTTTGGTGGGTAACTAGTCGTTCTTTTGCGGCAAATTGTTGTTCCCACATCTTAGCCTTTAGTTTGCGTGGACAACTGGTCGTATTTTTCGGCTAGCTGTTGTCCTCGTGAGGTGGGATTTTGGACTTTTTGGTCATAGTGCATGGCCATCTTAAGTTCATACTATTCACACCTCAACACCATATCTTACATACACTCCACTTGACATCACTTCACTATCACGTAACCGGCCCGCGAAAAATTTATTTATCTTTATCACTCCACAACCGCACACCTGAAAAAACCCCTAAACCCTAAACCCTAAACCCTATAGACCGGGGGGAGAAGGGCAACACAACTAGGCATTTCAAGCTCATTCAAACAGGTTTTTTTGGATTTTTTGAAGTAGAAAACAATCACAAGGCTATCCCACCACATCCGGACAAGTTCAAAAGCTATCAAGCACACACTCTGTAGCTAAGGCACATCAAAAAGCTCTCTAATATCACAAACAGATAAGCAAGACACAGTTCCAAGGCAAAAAAGACTTCGAAGCCAATTTTTGAACTTTAAAGGGCTAGACATCCAACTTGGAGCAAAGTTTTGCAAAAACAGCAACCTTGGGGCACATTTTGTAACATCATAGGACCCTGCAAGTTCACACTTGTTCTTTGGATTGACCATCGACAGCTGTAGCTGTCGATGGTGGGAGATAGTAGAAGGAAAAATCTTTTTGCAAAGCCAGGGTGGGGGTATTGTTCTACATGCCATGCACTACGAGCACAACCAATATGAGCCTATTTGCTACTATCGATGGCGGCTATTGACGATGGAGCACAGGAGCATATATAGACACATACAGTCATTTAGGTCATTATAGCAAGGCAAGAGAGAACATGAGCTAGCAAAAACCTACACTCACACATACCCTTGGAGCCTCCATTGCGACATGTACAGTAAGAATCTAGGCCTCTATCGCATTACATACATTGCCGGGCACTTGCCCCGCGGATTAAAGTAGCACAGGTACCTTTGTCGCGAGCGAGCTTGTCGAGGTCGTGCTTGATGCACCTCTTTTTTGGGTATCGAGGGCGGATTGGCACTCCCCCACATATCCGATATCAACCCATAGCGACGAAGCCCTACCAGATTTTTCCTAGAATCTGCACACTTAGAAAAAAATTGGCTAGGTCTCACACACACACACACACCATGGTGAAGAAGAGAAAGCCTAGTGAACCAAAAGAGGCTAGGGCATGACGTACAGAGTTTTCGGAGCCTATACAAGAGCAGCCAAAAGAGCAGCCAAAAGTGCAAGTACCATTGGCACCACCCGCCAATGCGTACAAGTTCTAGTTGGATCATTTCACGGCAGATTGT
This sequence comes from Cibotium barometz, assembly GCF_041138505.1. Classification (NCBI taxonomy): domain Eukaryota; kingdom Viridiplantae; phylum Streptophyta; class Polypodiopsida; order Cyatheales; family Cibotiaceae; genus Cibotium; species Cibotium barometz. The sequence continues at coordinate 56,864,996 of NC_141069.1, forward strand.
TTTGTTGATTCACAGCTACTCAGGAAAAGATGGGGAAAATTTTCAACTGACTGTTTACATCTTGTACAAAATCCATCACTCTGACCCACTTCCCTGCTTTTGGAACCAGTCCATACAGCTTTGTGGAGCAAAAGCCACAGCAAAACTGAGTGTTTGGGCTGAATGTTACTCTGCCAGATGCTCTGGAACTTAAAAGCCCACTGTTGTCTGTCCAGTGCTAAGTGCCATCTCCTGTTTAATGTGACATGTAAAGGAGGGACCAACTCTCTTGAGCATGAGGGAGGGTTATTAATGGAAGCGCCTCCTTTCCATATTACATCTCTGAGGGGTGGAGAGCTATCAGTCTCAAATATCCAATACAGATCTTTAGGGAACATAGATATTCTGTTAGCTATTAGCTGAATTTCCCAAGGTTGGAAGGGAATAGAAATAAGTAACTGTTCAGAAGAATACCACCTGTTGTTGTTCACATCCCATAGATCAGACCAGGTCCTAATACCTTTCTCATGAACTCTTCTGGCTGTTCTAACCTGGGGTGGGGGAAGCAGAGGAATAGGTGGCTTGGACCACCAGATGGATTCTTCTTTTCTGATGGTTTGATCCTTTCTATTATCATTTCTGAACTGAAGCAAATGTCTCCATCTGTTCCAAGCCTACCAGAGGGACTTGAGAAGGAGGGACCCCACAGGAGTGACTTCAGTTGGGCCAAAAAAGATGGTAACCCAAGGGAGATTGACCCACTGTTTGTGTTCTTTGAGATAAAACTGATTCAGCTTCCTAAACAGAAGGAAAGCCCAGTCAGCAGAGGGCTGGTCCAATGCTCTGATTATAACTTTGATAGCAAGTTTGTCTGCCCACCCTCTTAAATCTCTGACTCCTAGGCCACCTTTATTCTTAGGGAGGATGCAGATTTCCCATTTCACCTTAGCAGCACCCTTCTTGTTAGGATCTCCAGACCACAAAAAATTCCTACATATCTTAACCACTTCTTTCAAATGGCAATCTGGGGGTCTCCAACAGCTGAGAAAGAATAGAAGGTAGGCAGAGATGAAGTGGTTGAGCACAAACACTCTGCCTGCAATATTGGCCTGATATCCCAGCCATCTGTTCAGCTTTCCTTTAAATTTCTCCAGCACCCATTCCCATCTCTGCTTCATAGAAATGCCAAAGCCCATAGGGATGCCTAGTAGCCTAAAGGGCTGTCCTTCTGGAATAATAGTGCATCCCTGACTTGCCATCCATTCAGGAATGGGGGAGATGAAGGACCTGACTCCAGTTTTATGGTGGTTGATCTTGGAGCCTGAGGTAGAGCAAAAGATACCCAATGCCTTCCAAAAGTTCTTCAGGGAGCTTTCTTCGTTTTTCAGCAGAGCATTTGTGTCATCAGCAAACTGAGATAGGCAAAGCTGTTTGGAGGAGTTGGGGAGGTTGATTCCCTTTATCAATTGTCTTTCCATACACCCTTTGATTAAGCAGTTAAAGCCATCTCCAGCTATGGCAAATAACAGTGGGGCTAGGGGGCATCCTTGCCTGACTGACCTATTCAAACTGAAGGCTTCAGAAAGCATGCCATTGATGGCAACTTTAGCATGTGCATTTCCCAGCAAGGTCTGGACAAAACCCACCAAGTTCTCCCCAAATCCCATGTGGGAAAGGCTTTCCAAAATGAAGGACCATTCCAGTCTATCATAAGCTTTGTCATAATCCACTTTGACGAACACAAGGTCTTGTTCAGTCTCCTGAGCATGTTCAATCCCTTCCCAAAGTACAATTACTGCTTCAAGAATCCTCCTCCCTTTAATGAACCCTTTCTGCTCTTCACTAATCCACTTGGAGAGGTGGCTGGAAATTCTGTTGGCAACAGCTTTGGCAAAGATATTGTAGCAAGTGTTCAGCATAGTAAGTGGCCTCCAGTTTCCCAGCTCATCCTTTGGACCTCTTTTATGAATCAGCTTAATAACTCCTGTGTTTATAAGGTTAGGAAGTGCCTTGTACTTCACAGATTCTTCCCACACTTTCAGCAGGCAGGGAGTTAACTGCTCTTTATACACCTGGAAAAATTCAGCAGGTAATCCATCCAACCCGGGGGTTTTATTGGGCTTCAACTGTTCAATAGCTGCATACAGGTCAACCTGACTAATCGGAGAATCAATCAGGGGAACAGCCTCAGCTGGGATGACTTTGTTCCTAACCTCCCAGATTAGCTCCCTATTGGCTCTTACTTCTGCTGTAACTTCTTCTTTTGGGCTCAAGAGTGCTTCAAAGTGTTTTTTAACAAACTCCAAATTGTGGGTGTCTGATTCAGCTGGACCATTTTCAGTCAACAATCTTGGCATGAGTTCCTTGACATTCTTCTTCCTCAGGAGTTTGAACATCTCCTTTGAGGGCCTGTCTACTTTCCCAGCCCACCACTCTTTAAAAAAGAGAGTTGAGTGCTGGAGGGCCAACTCTTCTTCCACCCTTAGCTGACTTCTATCTGATTTTGAATATCCAACGAAGTAGAATGGCCAGACTCCAGCCTGCACAATTCTGAGTAGATTTGCTCTTTCTTTTCCTTTCTCATTCTAGTCACAGACTTTCTAGTAAGGATGAGAAACTGCTGTGTTTTCCTAACAGCTGAATTCCAACACTTTGCAGGGGAACCTTTCTGGCCAAAAGAATTTGACCATATGTCTGCAACCTCTCTCCTAGCTTCAGGTCTAGTGAACAGATCTGGGTCAGTGTGAAACCAATTGTTTCTGATCTTACTAGCTTTATCATCCAGGACAGTTAGTAAGGGGTAATGGTCAGAAATGCAGGAGGTATACTTTGGTTTAGATTTCACCCTGTTGAATTGATTGGCTACTTGAAGAGAGATATAGCACCTATCGAGTCTTGCCTTTCTTGCAAGAGCATCTCTGCTGTAATTTTGCCAGATAAACTCTCCTTCAATTCCAGCATCCCATAGGTCATGGTAATCTTTGCAAGCTTCCCAGCTAGTCTTCTCCTGACCCTGTAAGACCTGTCCCTGCCTGAGAAATCTGTCATCCAGAGATTCAACCATGTTGAAATCTCCCAGCAAGATAAGGGGTCCTAGAGTTGCAGTCAGTTCTTCCCAAATTTTTGCCCTATTAACAGAGCAACCTCCTGCATACACTGAGACAAGAGTGCAATTGAAAGGGGGAGGCAGGGGGATGGCACACCAAAACTAGGAAGTGATGGCTAGGTGTAGACATGAGGCTAGCTCCCTTTTTAGGCCTATGGCAGTGCCACCAGAGCCCCTCTCATGTGCTGAATGGATCCAGATAAAATCTGGATGAATTTCCTTTAGCCTCCTTTGGAGGTCATCACCAACCACCTTTATTTCCTGCAAAGCACAGACATCTACAGGATACTCCTTGATCCACCTGTTTAATTTTTTGGTTTTAAAGGGGTCAGTAATCCCCTTAACATTCCAAGACAACACTCTCATCGGTTAACCTTTTTCTTTCCTTTACCCTGGTGATCTTTGGAAGGGGTTCTGGCCACTGCCGAATGGGAGCGTTTATTGTCCTTTTGGATTTCCATTGGAGCTATAGACCGGTTGGGATTCACTTCTTGCAAGGGGGATTGAGAGGCTTGGTTAAGATCAATGGAGTTATCCCTTATAACCAGCTGTAAAGAGTTGCCCTTCTCATTACTCCCTTCCAGCTTATCAGGAGTGGCTGCAATTTCTTCCCTGTCCGACTCAGATCTTGGGACATCTGAGTCCTCTGAATCCACCCACTCTAGTAGGTCTGCCAAAAGAGCAAAGCGGTTAGGGTTCTTACCTCTTGCTTTGTTATTCTTAGATGTCTCACCCTTCTTGTCTGTGGTGCCCGCAGATTGTCCAGTGGAAGGAGGAGTAGGCTGGCGATTCTCAAAAGACTTGGTCTGGGAATCGATAGGGGCTTGAGCTTGCTGTTCTTTCGGCTGAGCTGGGGGGAATTTTACAGGACACTCTCTGACAAAATGGCCAGCCATCCCACAATGGAAGCAGGCGTTGGGAAGGTATTTGTAAACTAAAGGTTGTTCACAGGTCTCACCATCATCTGTAGCAATGATAATCGAATCTGGCAGAGGTTTAGAAAGGTTCAGCTCTATCAGCATTTGAGGATGCCAAGAAGGATTGAAGTCTCTCTGGGGCTTGCCACCAAGGACTTTACCCAGCTGCTCTCCAATAGGCATGAGGTGATGATGAAAATGAAGGGGCACGTTAGGGAGTTCAACCCATACTGGGTAATTTTCACTGGCAGACTTCTCAGGACTGAAGTCCTTACTCCACTTGAACAAGCATAGGGGGGAGGTACGAATGACCCAGTGTCCCATGCTTAGAACCTCAAAAGCCATTTCAGGGGTCTTAAACATGAAAAGGTAGTGGTTTTTAGGAAGAGCCTGAATGGCTTCTACAATACAGCCCCTACTACCCCACTATTGTTTGACCCAGGATTTCAACATCTCCACTGGGGGGGCCGAGGGCCCGCAATCAGACCTAAAAGAGCTCGGGTCCCTAAGTCCTTTTCAATTTTCCTCACCTGGCTAGCAGGAAGAATTACCAGTGGTTTACCTGGATAAGGATGTCCCTGCGCTGCTCCATCAGCTTTTTGGCGGTTGCTGCAGAAAACCTCCGGGGTAGAGTCTGGCGATTTCCCTGCGAAGCCTTCTTGAGTGGGGCTCGAATGCGCGCCTGGTGTCTGAATGAAAGGGTTCGCTGGAAAGGCGTTATCTGCAGCCTTGCTTTCCAGCGCTTCCTGTACTTGAGAGGCCACCTCTCTTGGCAAAGACTGTAAAAAGTGCTGGGAGAAAAGGGCAGCCAGTCCGGCACTGAAAGGGGGAGAAAGGTTCTGGTTCATAAGAGCTCGATGGGGGAGAGGGTTTGTGGGATGCCACGCATTGACTTGATTAGGGGGGGAGAGGAGAGAACGATGAGGAGGGGAGAGGGACGAGGAAGACATGACCTAACAGCACTACGGCGCTTCAGAACAAAAAATTTCTTTGGGAAGCTCCCCCCTCGCGGGGGGAGGGCCTTGCCACGCGGTGAGAGTCAGCAAGCAGAGCCAGGAGGGGGAGACGAGGAGGGGAAAGGGCAGGCGGAGCATGCAAACAAGCAGACAAGCATGGGCGACACCTGGGTATGCAGAGAAACAGTCCGCTCCCAAAGCGAAATCAGTGTGGCAAGAGGATTGTTCATCAACACAAAAGGAAGGAAAGTAATGGTCATAGTACCAACCACTCAGTTTTTTGCTAAGATGGAAAAATATGCCAACCCGCAGCCCGGAGATCACTCTACAAATGCTCTATGAGCGCATGAACAAGATGGAAAGGAATATGCTTACAGTGGCTAGAGGGGGCAGAATAAATAGGGGACAGAGAGTACACCCTAGAAGAGGTGTACAAGGGTGAGGATTTCAAGGTCAAATGGGGACACAACATCAAGCTACAACATCACAAGAACATCAACAATCATCTCAACCACCACCACCATAACCGCAACAACTGACTTCGCAACAGCCAAGACCTCGGGAAGATTTCTAGGGACAAAAATGGACTGTATTTTCAATAACCCAACCAAAGAAGCCAGAAGAGGAGCAACCACAGCCAAGGCCACCACGTGACCCACAAACAAGGAGGGGACAGTCCTCCAAAAAACCTTTGAATCCGACAAAGCTAAGATGCCACCTAAAAAGCGCTAAACGAAGCATGTCCAAGGACGGTGGACATGGAGCAAACAGGGGAGATTGTTTCGGCAAAAACAGTCAGATCACAAAGCTAGTCAAAAGAGAGGAAAAGATGAAGCAGCCAAGTGCCCAAAGCGGCAATGCAACGGTGGAAATAGTACCTGTTTTGGAGATTCTTCCATTTTTGGAATTTCTAGCCGAAGTGCATTGTAATTAGATAGGATACGACAATTGTATGTATGAACAAGCCCTTGTAAAGGAAAGAAGCTTTTCTAGTTTGTCCACCCTAATGGGAAAGGGGTCAACTCTTTAGGCAAACTCTATAAAAGAGAGTTATGCAATGTAATGAGGACTCTTTTGTTGAACACTTGCAGAAACAAGTATAAGTCAAGAGTCACACCCCTCCATTGCTTTGCTAGAGATTCCTTCTCATGACAAGCGAGGTTTCTTCCATGAGCTAGCCAAGTGATTGCTCTTTGCCTATGACCCCTTTGTGAAGGAGTGTTGGTGCTATAGGCCAGGTCTAGGACTAGGTCCTCAAAGGGCTACGCTAGCCATGAAACAAGGTCCTTGCTATAACTATGGTGAAGACCATTGGATAAAAGACTATCCATATTTAAAAAAAGAGGCTCCTCAACCACCAGAGACCAGCAGAAGACCCACCACCACTCTACCACAATTGAGTAGGTTTTGCGTTGACTATGGGATTAAACATTTGGTATAGGATTGTCTTTCAGACCCAAAAGTAAAAGGAAAGGTGACTCTCAATTACGTTGAGGTCATGCCTTCCACAAGATTACTAAGTTCATCTGAATCAGAGAAAGTGGTGCCACTAAAAGTCCTAACCAAGGCTCAAGCAAAAGCCAAGGCCCTAGAGATTGAAAAACCTAAAATGGAAGGTAGTGTTGCCGCTAGCGAAAGCAACAAAAGCAATAGTAGAAGCTAGAAGGCACGTAGAGCTAGACAGGTGGCAAACAAACAAAAACGCAAAGAAAAAGAAACTCAACCTGAAAAAGAGGTAGAAAAGGAAACCCCACCTCAAGAAGAAAACAAAGACAAAAGCTCAGGAGGGTCGATCCTTGCTGATCAGCACTTTGAACCCTTAGAAGGCTTATTGAAATATTATGAAGCAAGATTGAACCCTTTAGAAACCTTAGAAGAAAGGTGGATAACGTATCTAGATCCGATTCAAGAAACTAGGCAGTTGAAAATATAGAGGAAAATAATGGAAGCCACGCAAGCCCTAGAGGATCAATTGAAACCTACACCACACATTGAGCAAAAAGAGACAAATGAAACCAATGAAACCATGAAGGGGACTGGATTATCAGTGATACCTGAAGAAGAAAATGAGGTGGGAGACATGAGTGACTTGGACGAGAAAGTAGACACCATCCTAGAGCCAATGCCACACGTGCCTGAAGTAGATGAAGAATGGGGAAATAAGTTGTGGGATGCTATCCAAAGGACGAAGTTGGAAACCACTTCCACACATGAGCCACCCATAGAAGAGATCGACTTTACCATCTTTTCTAGGTGACTACAAAGCTCATTCTGACATTCAGAAGTTACCATCTCTCAAGCTAGAGGCACCTCCAATGCTAGATGTGACAAATTTATCAGCTTTAATGACTGTACCTATCCAGTGCACGTTACCTTTAGCTGATGTGCTTAAAGTAAGACCTGATTTATGGAAGGACGTAGGTAAGTGCTTGAAGAAGATGGGGATTCTAGTGCCTATCTTGGATAGCATTCCTACCATCAAAGAAGATAACGTTAGAAAGGTTTTTAAGCCAGTGCCATTGAACAAAGTCGGTGAATATTTTGAGGGGGTGAAGATGGGAACACCACCCTACCGGTTGAGTACGAAGGGCATAGCACCTTAGCTATCCTATAGAGCAGAGCGGACGTTGCCATTGCCACGAAAAAGGTTTGGGAAACATGGAAAAAGCCATCTTTGAGAAAGACGCGACTAAAATTGCAGTTGGCTGATGGTTACATAGAAAGACCCATTGGTCTTCTAGAAAGAGTTGTAGTCACCTCGTGTGGAGTTGAGAACGAATATACATTTGCAGTGGTAGATTTTGGTAAAAGCCCGAACTACGACATCATTCTTGGACGATCGTTTATGTAACAACTCAAGATGATTCAAGATTGGGGCTATAACTACATCTATCTACGACAACAAGAGGCCATTACATGCATTAATTTGGCAAATCAATCCTATCGGGACATGGCTAGGAATCCTATAGAAGATTTTGAGTCTACCACCACTAGAGAAAAATCCTCAATTCCATCTTGGATAAGCTCTCGCAAAAAAGAGATATGGATGTGCGGAGCTTGAGAAGGAGAAGGCTCTGCAAATGAACTTGATGACGACAAGAAGGATACGAGAGATGAGACCTATATTCCAGAACCATTTCCAGAAGATGAACTAGAGCCAGCAGGATGGAGAAACATCCTAGCTACTCTAGATGTGTGTGTTAACGAAATAACTCCCACAGTTTTTGTGATGAAGAGGGTTATGATCTTATGATGATAAGAGTAATCCCATAGTTTTTGTGATGAAGAGGGTTATGATCTTATGATGATAAGAGTAATCCCATAGTTTTTGTGATGAAGAGGGTTATGATCTTATGATGATAAGAGTAATCCCTGAAACTAAAACCCAAGAAAGCCATGAGTGCATTGAGCCTCTAGAACAGGCAAAAACCCAGGAAAACACGGATGGGGAAGTCGTGATTATACATACACTCAGAGTTCAATAGAGGCCATAATCACCTCAGAGATTGGCTCAACAGTCAAACCTAACAAGGAGACCCTAATGTTAACATCTTCATAGAGGCACAATTTTGTGTCATTGTAGATCCAGGTATATCAGGAGACATTTAAAGTGCCAACAAATATCTAACCACTCAAGAACCTGCAAAACCAAGTCCAAGCCTAAAGAAAAATCCACTGAAGGACTTACGTGCAAGCTCACAAATAGGTATAGAACTATCAAATATTCAAGAGCAAGCACAACCAAACCAATGAGATGCAAACAGTGCAAACAACCATGTCAAAGTCTTTGTTCCACCTACAAGAATTGCTATCGACATTCAAGGTAAGAATGGGATGCAGATTCAAAGTAAAGCTTTACTTGAGAGAGGTGGGACAAAGAACATGATGTCCCATCAGACTTTGTGATTTCTTGGTAAGCCTAACCTTGATGTTTCTATTGATTTTATACAAATTTCACACAACTTTGTTGGTGAATGCATTGGAGTTTTAAATATTTCGTTGAGCATAAACTCTCACTCCGAAAATGGAAAGTTTTTTTTCATGGCTCCAGGGCATTTAGATGAAGAATTGATCCTTGGTCGACATTGGATGGCTCAACGTCAATGCTATAGAGGAGCAAGCAAGCTTTTACTGTCCTCCCAACAAGTGACAATAAGCTAAGCTTGAATGTACCTCTCGTGCTAGATGATCAAGCAACTCTATGGGATACTTCAAATACTCCTAAGTCTCAAGTGTGCAAGCCCATGTGCAGCACCAGTACATATGCTGATAAAGGGAAGGCAAAAGAAGAGCCAGACTCATCGCCAATAGCAAATGCAAGAGCATCAACCTTAGCAAACCCGAAAGGACACTTTCAAAATCAACTCATAAAGGAGAAACATTCATCTTCAACAATAACTGTAAGAAGCTCAAATGGGACACAACAAAAGGCGAATCAACACAGCAAGATCTACCAACCAAAGTATCCATCACCAAAAGCACACAAATGATAACCTCAATAGGTTTTAGTGCCAAAACCAAGGATACAAGCACATAGATTAAGTGATGGAGACCAGCATAAATGGGTAGAATGCCAAGCCACACAAAGCGTCAATTCAATGGGATGGCTTTCTACGTGAAAGTCATTGGAAGCACAAGGATATTGCCATGGCAATAGAGAGCTTTAGTTGCTGAAACCGGAGTTCATTTCTTACAAAGTGCCTTCCGAGAAGACAACCTTGACAAGTGAACCTCAAGGAAAAAGGACAACCACTAAAAGATCAACACAAAAGTAGAGGAAATCAAAGCAAAAATGATAATGGTGGCAAAACAACACCTTCGCTTTTGGATAGACAATAACAAAAGGAATCTCTACGGAGATATGGATCCCTAAGGACAACTTGGCTCAAATATCTTCCAATAGAAGCAATAGCTTAGTCTAGATTCATGCAAGGAGCATAAAGTCAAAGGCCTACAAGGAGTGGATTGTTTCTGAAGACCTCATCGTTGCTTAGGGATATTATAAAGGACAATCACAAATGTGGTTACCAAAAGCCCTGGCACAAACCAAGAGAAGTAGCTATGTCTCCAATGGAAATCAACCTAAAGACACAACTTCTACATACAAATGGAGACCAAAAAGAAGTTGCTATATACAAATGGAGACCAAAAGAAGTTGCTACAAACAAAATCGCAAGTTATAGGGCCACCACATCACAGATTTTGTCAATCAAATTGAAGTGGGTTCCAAAAAAACTCATTGCCTTCGAAGAACCCCAGAGCTCTTCAACAACAATATCCTATAAAGGTCTATAGTGGGTTCCCAAAACAGGTTCTATTGATGTCAAACCTTCATATTTTGAAACATTTGTAAATCCAATATTTGATGCAAACCCCTCAACATCTACTATAGATTTCAATGCCTTTTACTCTAAACTTGGATCAAAACGCAGAGGAGGTGTTTGCATTGGAGCATTTGCTATGCTTCAAACATTGCAAAATGAAGGGGAATTCAAAGTCAACGACTCTACCAAAGGAGATCCCCTACTCAAGGTACGCTAATTTCATATTTGTGTACTTCAAGACACTATCAAAGGAGCCACCAACCAAAACGTGTTGGCAGGCATAAGAGTCAAGAGTCGGGTAGCCAATCCACCAAATGAGCTTGGCGTCAGTCCTAATGCTTCAATCCATATCTACACTGTGTACATAGTTTGCATGTGCTTAAAGCTTATTTCTTTTTCTTCATTTGGCATGGAATTATGCTCAAGCTTGAGAGTTGACCTATTAAGTGTGTCAATCATGCTGGATAAGATGAGTATAAGAGCCTAAGTCTAAGTTACTTAAATATCGGTGGAGTGGCAAGAAGAGTCCTACACTCACGCATACGTGCACGATAAGGAGAGTGGAGAAACCTTGACATCAAACGCCCTTTTAGGATTAATGGCAGCTATTGGAGTGCTCCCAAATGCTCTATGTGCTATATTTACTTCTAAGAGCACCCATCATAACTCTTCTCTTGCATAGCATAATGTTTTTACTGCATATTTTGTGTATGCATACTAAGGTGTCCCACCCTTGGACACATGCATTAGGCACCATTTTTGCTTCCACCCATGCACTATCACCACATGAGACACAATCTCAACAACTAAAAGTGCAAAGAATGAGTTATAATGCAACCGTTCTCTTTTTCATGGAATCTAAAATTTTTGATCCATATCCAAATGGCTCACCCAAATATCTCTTCTTCAGGAGCTCCACAACAAGATCCAATGCATTTGCCACACTCTTGCCACATCACTAATATCCATATGATCATTTTAGAACTGCTTGTTGAGAACATTCATCTCAAACAAAATATATGCCATCCGAAATGCACCAAAAATTACACTTGGAATGTTGTAGCTACATTATAGAGCATTGCATCATGTGCTTTAAATATTAGTAAAGCAAGCATAATTTTTAATAACCTTTTCATGACTTTGCCCCTTGAATGCCAACGAATGCTCAATATGTTTGAGACTAAAAGCCTTCATCAATTTATCAAGGTTTGCATGACATTGTGTGGATCTTCCCACCCATGCATGAACTCTATTAGCAAAACTGTCCATAAAGCCAAACTCCAAAAATTTGTCACATGCATCTGAAACAACAAGTGCGTCACGATGTGCAATACAATGTACACCAATAATGTGTGGAATTTGATCTTTAAGCTTGGCAAGCACACCATTATTGACACCATGCATACAAGATGCACCATTTGAGCAAGACAAAGCCCCATGTCCTCGAATAATTTTATCAATGCATCACACTTTGTTTGAGTCTTTTCATCTTCCAATGGAAGCAAAGCCACAAACTTGCATGTGCATGGACCATTACATGTGCATGGACCAATCATATGTTTCTCAGAAATTTCTCATAGGTAAGATTGGTACTATCATCGATCAAAACAAAAAAAAGGGCTCTTCAAAAACATTCTTTGATTACCCCAATAGAGCTTCCTTTTGCAGCTTTGAGAAACTCCATGCCAAAGGTTCTATTAGTACATGTTGAGTACTTATCATCTATGGGCATTCCAAGAGTACACATATACCTCAAGAATTTAGAAAGAGACTTGAAAAAGTCTAAAGTCAAATCCTTCACCACAATGAAATACATGGTTTGCTTATGATGTGTTCCTTCTATCCATCCATCATTAATTCCACATATTTGTAGATTGGCAATACACCTTTGTGACTTTTTAGGCTCCACTTTTGAGCCACAAGTTTGTGTGGCTTTGATAAAGCGTGTTTATCAAGAGCTCAAAACTAAATGGTAGTAGTACCCGCTTTGGCATAAGGGTTGCTCATACCGCATTTTGCACACCATATACATTTTACTCACTCTCTGCCACTTGCATTAAAAAAATGAACGAGCCCATTTATGAATGAGCTTCTAATGGGTTTTGAAAGTTTGTACCTTTCTCTTGGGAGCTTCCATACTTGAAGAAGGTTCTACTACACCTTGTTTGTCTAGATCGATCACATTCTTGGCCAAAGCATTGTAGATTGATGTTTGCTTTGGGTCCTTTCAAGGTCTTCCAAAAGACCTATTGGCTGTTTGTTGATATGATATGGTAGTGATGTGTGTGAACACACTTAGCAGTGTTGGGGCACTTTTTTCCCTCACTAGGAGGTTTTTTTCCCCCATGCATTGTATATACGCCCATCACTCTAGGCCCTAGGGATACCTTATCTTTGTACTTGTACACTAAGTAATACAACTTCTTGTTGTGTGCTCTTGAGCTTCTTCTTCTCCAAGCTGTGTGTGCATTCCTGCAACCCTAACTCCAACATCTGGTATCAGAGTAGGTGAGAGCTTCCTGGGCAGCATCACCAGCACCCTCAGCTTCATCTCCACCGATTGGCACGAGATTTGATAGGCATCAGCAAGGCGACTAATACTTTGGATGAGCTCAAAGAGCATGGTCTGCTTAGATTTTTCATCTGAGGCCATTTCGGGCTCTGTTTTTGCATCACAAGTATTACACATGCAATTTTGTCCTTTTGTGCAGAACTTTTGACATTTCTGCAGGAGGACAGACATCTTTCAATCTATTTTGGGCTATGCTATATAGCACAGGTTGGTTTCGTGCAGTTTTTCCTCTATACAGACAACTTGCACTTCAGGTGTAGTCATTGGCCATGGCTGACAACAATGAACTTTTATGTATGTTGGCTACTAAGGCTAAGTTGGATGGAAACAACTACCCACTTTGGGCTTATATGATGCATCATGTATTGGTTGCCAAGTGCGTGTGGAATATTGTGCATGTTATTGATGTACGTCCAACATCTATGGTGGTAGATTCTGGTATACTAGAGGATGTTACAAGTTCTACTACATCTGGTACGATTGCTATGGGTGAGGTCATTCCTGACAATTCACTTATGCAGACTGTTCTTGAAGGCTTACCAGATTCCTATCAGTCTTTTGCTTCTACTTTCAGACTTGTGACAAAAGATAATCCTAATGCTATCAAGTTTGATGAGCTAGTTGCTATACTCTTACAAGAAGATCAGTCTAGGCAAAACAGGGATAACAGTGTGTCGAAAATCAGACTTTATCTTTGTACTTGCACACTAAGTAATACAACTGGTTGTGTGCTCTTGAGCTTCTTCTTCTCCAAGTTGTGTGTGAATTCCTGCAACCCTAACTCCAACATTTGGTATCAGAGCAGGTGAGAGCTTCCTGGGTAGCGTCACCAGCACCCTCCGCTTCATCTCCTTTGATTGGCATGAGATTTGACAAGCATCAGCAAGGCGGCTAATACTTTGAGTCCTCGTGAGAAGTTTGAAGCTTTTCGCAAAGCTTTGGGCTTGCTTCCCTTTGTGGATTGATCTACATAGAGCATGGGGGCACTTTTTCCCTCACTAGGAGGTTTTTTCCCCCGTACATTGTATATACGCCCACTCATTTTTTTATTTGAACACCTATCAATACACTCCTGTGTTGTGTGCTCTAGAGCTTCTTCTTCTGTAAGCTTGTGTTCATTCCTGTAACCCTAATTCCAACATTTATAAGCTGAAACATAAGCCGAATGGTAGCATTGATCACTACAATGCTAGGTTGGCTGCAAAAGGTTATGCTCAAAAAAAGGGCATTGATTTTGATAAAACTTTTGCTTCCACTTGCCATATGACAACGATTCATAGCATTTGTGCATTGGTAGTGCATGTGGTTGGAATGTACATTAGTTGGACATTAAGACTGCATTTCTTAATGGGTGGTGACTTGCATGAGGAAGTGTATGTAACACAGCCTCATGGTTTTGTTCAAAAAGGGCAAGAAAACAAAGTGTGTAGGTTGGAGAACTGGGTTCTACATTAGGGAATGTGCCCTGGATAGGTGAGGCCTGGTATAGTGAGGGGAGGGTTCTCTTTGATGTTGAGCATCTTCTTGAGTGCCTTGCAAGCTCTCAATCTATCTTCTCATTTCTTCCATATCTCTTTGTAGCTGTGTTTTTACATTCCTTAGGACCTGATTGTTGTCTCTACTATTGTTGAGGAGTTGGCATGTCTTAACTAGCTCATCGTGAATTGTTTGGTCAATGATTGACGAGCCGGCAAACGTAACTTCCGTAGAAGCACTAAGTTTTCTTGATAAAGCTTGTTGTAGCCTCAATTGAGCTTCTACAGTGGCAGCTTTTGTCTTTGCAAGTTGTGTTAGCTGAGGTAGCTACTTGTTCACTTCTTTAAGCTCAGCAACCTTCGCCTAGGCCAAGTCTCCAAGGACTCGTACTCCCTTTGTAGATTGGCGTGTTGGACTCTTAAGGCTTCTGGCTTCTATTATTGTTGGAGGTTTTCTGTCTGTAGCTTTTCATTTTCTTCCTTGAGGATAGCGTGTGACTCTTTGTACAATTCTCTCAGCGAGACGAATAGTGCAGTTCTATTCTCCACTACCACTCTAAGCTTCTTGATCCATTCCTTCATTGTGGATGCAAACTCAATTATCTGCTAAAGGGCAACATGTAATTCATCCATTCCACTTGCTTCTGCCGTCCCAGTGTTTTTCCTCGATCCTCCTTTAGTTTCTCATTCCTGCCTTTGGTTTCTTTCACCTCTTTCTCTTCTTCCTATGTAGTCCTTTGATCATTTTCCTTCTGGCTATCACTCAACTAATTGTAGAGTTGGTGCTGCATTTCATCCATGGCCGTCCTTTGTGTGTTTGCTAGATCAAGATCTAGTTCTATTTTTGCATGTGTTATTGGAGGTTCTTGTGATTGATGGGGACTAGCCTTTGGTGATCCTTAACGTCTTTCAAGGTTCCTTCCTTTACTTTCTCTTTACCTTTCTTTTTCATCTCATTAGGGGGCTTTTAGACCTTGCATTGGCCTTATAAGGATTCCTAATTTCTAGGGATTAAATCTAAAAATGTGCATGCTTAAAAGATGCTCAAGGAGACAAGTGCAATGAATAGGCCTAGATTTTGGGCCCCTTCATAAGCTTCCCACATCTAAAAGTAGGAGGGGCCCTACTCCTCCTCACTTTCTCTCTCTACCTTTTTAAAAGTAGTGGGGAGGGCCTCATAACTCCTCTCCTTTCCACCTCGGCATCTCGTGGGTAAGGTGGACCCAAAAAATGACTTTTTTTTCATTTTTCCTTTTTGTTATGAGCCTTAAACTTGCCCCTAACCTTTATATACACATAAAATCTTACTTAATAGATTTTGGGCCCCTTCATAACCTTCCCACATCTAAAAGTAGGAGGGGCCCTACTCCTCCTCACTTTCTCTCTCTACCTTTTTAAAAGTAGTGGGGAGGGCCTCATAACTCCTCTCCTTTCCACCTCGGCAATCTCGTTGGTAAGGTGGACCCAAAAAATGACTTTTTTTTCCTTTTTCCTTTTTATGAGCCTTAAACTTGCCCCTAACCTTTATATATACATAAAATCTTACTTCTTTCCTCATTTTCCATCCACATGTCCCCAAAATGTCACTTTTCCTCCACTTTTCCCAAAATTTCATTTTCCCTCGACTTTTCCCCAAATCTCATTTTTCTCAAAATCTTCACAACTTCACTACTTTCCACCTCAACAATCTCATGGGTAAGGTGGACCCAAAAAATGGCTCTTTTTTCATTTTTCCTTGTTATGAGCCTTAAACTTGGCCCTACCCTATATATATAGACATAAAATCTTACTTTTTTGCCTCATTTTCCATCCACATGTCCTCAAAATGTCACTTTCCCTCCACTTTTCTCCAAAATTTCATTTTCCCTCCACTTTTCCCCAAAATCTTCACAACTTCACTAGTTTCCACCTCAGCAATCTCGTGGGTAAGGTGGACGCAAAAAAATGACTTTTTTTTTCTTTATTTTCCTTTGTTATGAGCTTTAAACTTGCCCCCAATCTATATACATGCAAAAAATCCTATTTTTTGTTTCATTTTCCCTCCTCATTTACCCAAAATGTACTCTTTTTCACCACTTTGAAATTATCCACCTACTATCCCCCTTAATTATCTGCATTAATCTTCTTCACTGGTGTAGCATCCATGGAAAGCTTGGTATCTCTCCCTCCTTTCCCTAAAGTTCACTAATCTTCCTTCCCTTTCACTTCTAACATTGCATTCCATTTCACTACTCTACTGAGCTCATTTTCCCTCGTCATTTACCCAAAATGTACTCTTTTTCACCACTTTGAAATTATCCACCTATTATCCCCCCTAATTATCTACACTAATCTTCTTCACTATTGTAGCATCCATGGAAAGCTTGGTATCTCTCCCTCCTTTCCCTAAAGTTCACTAATCTTCCTTTTCTTTCACTTCTAACATTGCATTCCATTTCACTTCTAACATTGCATTCCATTTCACTACTCTACTAAGCTCAGAATGGCATTATCTAATATAACCAGCATACCCACTTCCTCACATAGACAGACATCTAGTATGTGTGTGTCTTTGCTAGAAGAGTATGCACCCACAAAACACATTGACCCACATGATCCTTAAACTTTGACGGAGCGTAGAGCAGCAAGCCAAAAACATGTAGATCTTTGGGTAGATGGGCGCTTGTATCCCAATGATCTCGCTGCACATTATCATCCAATCTTCCATAATCTAGCTATATTTCTTCAATTTTTGGAGAGAGGGGAGCATGGTTTACTAGGATACTGTAAGAGATTATCAACACACAAAAGCACCAAGCTACAAGAGCTTTACAAGCACTTCTATGAGATGAACTCCACCATATATCATTTTCAGCATAAAGTTCATGTTTTAGAATAGTTGGTAGGGGATAACTCCAACGAGGACCGCCATAACATTACTAAGTAGTTTACTTAAGAAAGGAGATGTGCTATCCATTATTCATGCACCACAATCGAAGGTGATTCGAGAGGCAGTCTCACTAACGAGATAATGAAAAAAAAATCTAACCTTGTATCAGATATTGACATTCAGAGTGCTTGTGATGATGAAGCTGGTATTAGCACAAAGGACTATGAAGCAATACATTTACTTCTTAAGGATGCCCTACAGAAGAATAGGATTATTGAAATTTTGTTTCCAATTCCTAGAAAGGTAAGATTTTCTAAGAGGGTTAGTGATGCTGATATTATAGAAAAGTCGGGGCTCACTCCAAAAATACAAAATTCTACGACTTAATATCCCAAGATAATGGGGAATTATGCTTCATCAAGCTCGGTTAACGACTACAACGAGATTGGTATGGAAGTTGAGTACAAGGAATATACTCAAAGGTACTACACTATGATTGAGAGTACATCCAAAGATCTTCTGGGCTCCTTAGTCTCATCTGCTTCTTCATCATCTTCTTGTTGTTAAGCTTCTTCTTGCCTCTTATGCACTATAGGGGATGGTTGATCTAATACTGGTGGTTGTGCCTAATGAGTAGAGATATCCTTGTTATCTAAAGAAGGACCCTCCTCCTCCACTTGATGTGGCTACTCAACAAATACCACATCTCGACTTATAATGACCTTTCTTTTGGTGGAGTTGTAGAGTTGATAAACCTTTGACTCTTCACTATACCTAAGAAAGATTCATTTTTGGCTCTTTGCATCACACTTGGTTCTAGAAGCATCTAGCACATGTACAAAACAATCACTTTCAAAAATTCTAAAATGAGTGATTGAAGGTTTCTTACTAGAAAAGGCTTGTAGAGGGGTGACCACTTTCATTGCTTAAAAGGCTAAGATGTGGGGACAACAAATTGCCGCAAAAGAACCACTAGTTGCCCACCAAACCAAAGGCTAAGATGTGGGGACAACAACTTGCCGCAAAAGAACGACTAGTTGCCCTCAAAAATAAAGGTAAGGGGAAGAGAAGGTGCATCAATCGAAATGACACTTAGCATGCCACGCAATATGACATTATACCAGATCAAAGGAGCATACTCAGCAGAAAGACACTAAACTAGCCAAATTAATGACCAAGTGCCTCTTGCTAAGCACCAAAACAATGGCCTTACTCACACACACAAGAAAGACACTTTACTAGCCCAAAAAAGGACTAAGTGCCTAACATACACAAAAACACAAGATAAAATTTGATTTAAGAGACAAAGAAGACTTAAAAAAGTCGATTTCTTGTATTAACTTGAGGGTGTAGTTCCAAACTAGTTTCGCTCTAGAGTGAGCTCTTCAGTGGAACACCCAAGTTTGAGAGTACAAGAATGAGAGCGCTCCCTTATGTAGAGCGGGGAGGGCAAGCTTTTGCCTCTTTTCATGTGGGATAATTCAGCCTTTTGTTGTGAAAAAGCAAGCTTAGGACATGAAGAACCCAACGCAACAAACGGTGCTCGAATCGGATAAGTAGAACTCTCTAAATAAGTAAAAGAAGCTCAATAGCATCTCATGCAAGCTATGGGTTTTGAACTCATGACCCCTTTCATTAGAGTCACAAGTCTTAACCATTAGGCTAGAGTGGACATGTTGACACTACATGCAAAAATAAGTTACATAAGACTAGAGAGATGCATAAAATAGGTGGAGGGTTTTCCCGATAGCAGAACCAAGCATGGGAGTTCTCATATGCTATTAAGCTGATGCTCCCAAGGGTTGCTTTACAAAGGTGGGTCCACGCTAAAAATAGTACTTACTAAAAATAGAAAGTTACAACTTAGAGGTTCGAAACCTTGATCTAACAAGATAGGAGCGCAGATTCCTTGGATTTCTCCAGCAAATCATAGGTCTAGCTATATGCTTCAGCTCGGGATTTTGTTGGCAAAGCCGAAAAAGTTTAGGGTTTAGGGAGGCCCCCAAGTTTAAAGCTTTAGTGTACTTGGAGTAGTCAAGCTTAAGAACTAGGGGGATCCGCTTACTCGAAGAGGTTTCTCGATTGGAAGCCTTTAGAAGTAGAGCTGTTCGCATATTGTACTTGATCTTGCTGAAAGTTTTTCGAAGGAGAGAATCCGGATATCCTCTACCTCGAAGTCGTTGGAAAAACAAAAGCTTTAGCTTGATGTATCTTTGAAGCGTGCTTTCCCTGATGACATAACGCTTAAGTTCTCCAATGATGAAGGCTTCCTTTTGATGACTAGGGTGCCAGGAAGAGAAAGGGAGGTATTGATACCTGTTCAGCTCTTTCTGAAAACAACTAGTAGAAAGCTTTCCTGTTGTTTGAAAATTAGTACCTTTGAAGAGGTGAATGTCCAAAAAATCCACAGATGAATTGGAGATGACATGTGTTATCTTGATATGCTCCTGAAGATCTATTACATAATTGCGAAGATGTTGAAGCAAAGTGGTGTGAGACCCATGCCAAAAACCTAAAGCATCATCAATGTATCTTTTGTAGTAGAGTAGCTCTGGTGTGGGATGTACCTGTTCTTGAAGGTTTTCTAAATAACATACAAAAAGGCAGGCATAGACAACAGCAAAATTACTGCCCATAGCAGTGCCTCTGATTTGATGCCAAAAAGTGCCATTAAACTCAAGATAGTGGTTCTTGAGAACAAGAGAGGCAATTATCATGATGAGGTTGAGCTCTACATGGTTGAAGTCACCCTGTATCATTATCTTGAGGGCATGCAATCCTTCATTATCTTGAGGGCATGCAATCCTTCATTGGTGGGAATACTGGGGTACAGAGATTGCACATCAAATGTGAAGAGGATAATTTCTTGTGGTAGATGAAGCTCAGATAACTCTTTAATCAGAGTGAGGGAGTCTTTTAGATGTTGCTTTTGTTGGAAGAGAATGGGGAAAAGCTTATGATGAAGCCATATAGACGCATTCTCAAAAACAAAGCCATTGTAAGAGCAGATTGGCCTTCCGACCACTGTAGGTTTGTGGATTTTGGGCAAGAAATAAAGAGAGCAAACTCTGAACCCTTGCTCTGGCCTCTGCAAAATAAACTTTGCTTCATCCCTTGAGAGCACACTAGACTTTTGACAAATGCAGGCAAGCCTATCAAACAGTTCAATCAATGGAGCTTGGGTGACTAGGAGATAGACCTGTTGATCTAGAAGTTACCGATCACCTTCATTAAGATACCATGATTTATCAAGAATTACCAAACCAAGGTTTTTATCTGCTGGCTTGATAATGATATTATGGTTCTTTATCAATCTGTTAAGGGCTCTTCTCAAATGAAGCGAAAGCTTGTTCTGAGGAAGTTGCTCACATGAAGAGATTGAATTTTGAAGTATGACTCTTCCAGTGTTGATGATGTCTTCCATTAGAAGGATTCCAATTCGGGTTTGCAACTCAAAAAGGAGGAAGAGGTCTATCTGGTGCATTTCTGAAAAACCATCGAAGACGAAGTTGTCTTGCAAAATTATCATAGTCTTTGGTTAGATGTGTTGAATCCGGAAACTTTGACGGAGGAATATCTCCCAAACCAAGTCCTAGAAGATTTTTCTCGCTAAATGAAAGCTTGTACTGAGAGAGATTGTGGATGGCAATGTTTGAAACACATTGATTCACCTCAGTTGGGGTCTTTCTAGAGAAAAGCAATAGAGCATAGCGCTTGGGATCTTGGAGAGGGAGCCAGAAGAGGTGCCTTAACGCCGGGGATTTCGAGACCGAGATCGGCTCAGTGGAGTAGATCTGCTTCGTGAATTTTGCCGATTTTGTTTCTGTCCCGAACCAGATTTCTGGGTATTGCGGCCTTGTCGAGAAGAGGAAGGTTGTGCAGAGGAGGGGGTGGAAGTCTTCTTCCTTTGAGGTTGATTTCCACCCCCTTGCCGGTTTCCCCACTGGTTTTTTGGCTGGGTAGACTTGCCTTTATTTGGCTTGTTTCCCTGCTGCTTACCTTGGTGGTTGTTTTGTTGGTCATTCTGTTGATTGCCTTTTTTAGAAGCTTGGTTGCTTCTAGTTTTCTTCTTCTTGTTGTTCTGGCTATTGTTCTGGCTTTTCTTTTGTTGATTATCTTTTTGTTTTTTGTTTGTCCCACCTGTGTCATTTGCTAGACTTTTCTTTAGCTTGTTGATCTGTGCTTGAACTTGCTTTTGAACTTACTCTTTGACTAGCTTGGCTATTGAGGGTTCAGTAGGAAGAGATTCTGCATCTCCCATGGCTTGATCCTATGCAGCTTTCCTCTTGGTGAAAGCAGCTTGCTTGATCTTAGAGTTAAGGAGATGAGAGACCCTGAAATTATTTATGGCAATTTTGAAATCTTTGACCAGCTTGTTCTTCCAAGTCTTCATGGTGTTTTCCCATAAAGCGTGTGGGCTGTCCATGAGTTCTAAAGCAGCCATGAGGTTCAGGATTTCCTGGAGACTGGCTTCAAAAGTGGAGGCATAAGCATCCAGCTTCTTTTCTTGATTCTCTACCAGCTTTGCTTGGGCTTCAATGAGGACTTCCAAGCAGCTGCTCCTGTAATTTTTACAAAGATCTTGTAGAGTTTGATTGAGAAAGGCCTGTCCTTGTTCATCTTGCACAGTAAGGCGGGGTGGTTTGAGTCGAAGACTGTTAGATACGGTGCCTTTTTCTCTTTGCTCTCTAAGCTTTTTGAGGTAAGCTTGACTTTTCTCAAAAATAAAGGTGAGGGGAAGGGAAGGTGCATCAATCGAAATGACACTTAGCATGCCACGCAATATGACATTATGCTTTTGAGAAAAGTCAAGCTTACCTCAAAAAGCTTGACTTTTCTCAAAAATAACGGTAAGGGGAAGGGAAGGTGCATCAATCGAAATGACACTTAGCATGCCACGCAATATGACATTATGCTTTTGAGAAAAGTCAAGCTTACCTCAAAAAGCTTAGAGAGCAAAGAGAAAAAGGCACCGTATCTAGCAGTCTTCGACTCAAACCACCCCGCCTTACTGTGCAAGATGAACAAGGATAGGCCTTTCTCAATCAAACTCTACAAGATCTTTGTAAAAATTATAGGAGCAGCTGCTTGGAAGTCCTCATTGAAGCCCAAGCAAAGCTGGTAGAGAATCAAGAAAAGAAGCTGGATGCTTATGCCTCCACTTTTGAAGCCAGTCTCCAGGAAATCCTGAACCTCATGGCTGCTTTAGAACTCATGGACAGCCCACACGCTTTATGGGAAAACACCATGAAGACTTGGAAGAACAAGCTGGTCAAAGATTTCAAAATTGCCATAAATAATTTCAAGGTCTCTCATCTCCTTAACTCTAAGATCAAGCAAGCTGCTTTCACCAAGAGGAAAGCTGCATAGGATCAAGCCATGGGAGATGCAGAATCTCTTCCTACTGAACCCTCAATAGCCAAGCTAGTCAAAGAGTAAGTTCAAAAGCAAGTTCAAGCACAGATCAACAAGCTAAAGAAAAGTCTAGCAAATGACACAGGTGGGACAAACAAAAAACAAAAAGATAATCAACAAAAGAAAAGCCAGAACAATAGCCAGAACAACAAGAAGAAGAAAACTAGAAGCAACCAAGCTTCTAAAAAAGGCAATCAACAGAAAGACCGGCAAAACAACCACCAAGGTAAGCAGCAGGGAAACAAGCCAAATAAAGGCAAGTCTACCTAGCCAAAAAACCAGTGGGGAAACCGGCAAGGGGGTGGAAATCAACCTCAAAGGAAGAAGACTTCCACCCCCTCCTCTGCACAACCTTCCTCTTCTCGACAAGGCCGCAATACCCAGAAATCTGGTTCGGGACAGAAACAAAATCGGCAAAATTCACGAAGCAGATCTGCTCCACCGAGCCGATCTCGGTCTCGAAATCCCCGGCGTTAAGGCACCTCTTCTGGCTCCCTCTCCAAGATCCCAAGCGCTATGCTCTATTGCTTTTCTCTAGAAAGACCCCAACTGAGGTGAATCAATGTGTTTCAAACACTGCCATCCACAATCTCTCTCAGTACAAGCTTTCATTTAGCGAGAAAAATCTTCTAGGACTTGGTTTGGGAGATATTCCTCCGTCAAAGTTTCCGGATTCAACACATCTAACCAAAGACTATGATAATTTTGCAAGACAACTTCGTCTTCGATGGTTTTTCAGAAATGCACCAGATAGACCTCTTCCTCCTTTTTGAGTTGCAAACCCGAATTGGAATCCTTCTAATGGAAGACATCATCAACACTGGAAGAGTCATACTTCAAAATTCAATCTCTTCATGTGAGCAACTTCCTCAGAACAAGCTTTCGCTTCATTTGAGAAGAGCCCTTAACAGATTGATAAAGAACCATAATATCATTATCAAGCCAGCAGATAAAAACCTTGGTTTGGTAATTCTTGATAAATCATGGTTTCTTAATGAAGGTGATCGGTAACTTCTAGATCAACAGGTCTATCTCCTAGTCACCCAAGCTCCATTGATTGAACTGTTTGATAGGCTTGTCTGCATTTGTCAAAAGTCTAGTGTGCTCTCAAGGGATGAAGCAAAGTTTATTTTGCAGAGGCCAGAGCAAGGGTTCAGAGTTTGCTCTCTTTATTTCTTGCCCAAAATCCACAAACCTACAGTGGTCGGAAGGCCAATCTGCTCTTACAATGGCTTTGTTTTTGAGAATGCGTCTATATGGCTTCATCATAAGCTTTTCCCCATTCTCTTCCAACAAAAGCAACATCTAAAAGACTCCCTCACTCTGATTAAAGAGTTATCTGAGCTTCATCTACCACAAGAAATTATCCTCTTCACATTTGATGTGGAATCTCTGTACCCCAGTATTCCCACCAATGAAGGATTGCATGCCCTCAAGATAATGAAGGATTGCATGCCCTCAAGATAATGATACAGGGTGACTTCAACCATGTAGAGCTCAACCTCATCATGATAATTGCCTCTCTTGTTCTCAAGAACCACTATCTTGAGTTTAATGGCACTTTTTGGCATCAAATCAGAGGCACTGCTATGGGCAGTAATTTTGCTGTTGTCTATGCCTGCCTTTTTGTATGTTATTTAGAAAACCTTCAAGAACAGGTACATCCCACACCAGAGCTACTCTACTACAAAAGATACATTGATGATGCTTTAGGTTTTTGGCATGGGTCTCACACCACTTTGCTTCAACATCTTCGCAATTATGCAATAGATCTTCAGGAGCATATCAAGATAACACATGTCATCTCCAATTCATCTGTGGATTTTTTGGACATTCACCTCTTCAAAGGTACTAATTTTCAAACAACAGGAAAGCTTTCTACTAGTTGTTTTCAGAAAGAGCTGAACAGGTATCAATACCTCCCTTTCTCTTCCTGGCACCCTAGTCATCAAAAGGAAGCCTTCATCATTGGAGAACTTAAGCGTTATGTCATCAGGGAAAGCACGCTTCAAAGATACATCAAGCTAAAGCTTTTGTTTTTCCAACGACTTCGAGGTAGAGGATATCCGGATCCTCTCCTTCGAAAAACTTTCAGCAAGATCAAGTACAATATGCGAACAGCTCTACTTCTAAAGGCTTCCAATCGAGAAACCTCTTCGAGTAAGCGGATCCCCCTAGTTCTTAAGCTTGACTACTCCAAGTACACCAAAGCTTTAAACTTGGGGGCCTCCCTAAACCCTAAACTTTTTCGGCTTTGCCAACAAAATCCCGAGCTGAAGCATATAGCTAGACCTATGATTTGCTGGAGAAATCCAAGGAATCTGCGCTCCTATCTTGTTAGATCAAGGTTTCGAACCTCTAATTTGTAACTTTCTATTTTTAGTAAGTACTATTTTTAGCGTGGACCCACCTTTGTAAAGCAACCCTTGGGAGCATCAGCTTAACAGCATATGAGAACTCCCATGCTTGGTTCTGCTATCGGGAAAACCCTCCACCTATTTTATGCATCTCTCTAGTCTTATGTAACTTATTTTTGCATGTAGTGTCAACATGTCCACTCTAGCCTAATGGTTAAGGCTTGTGACTCTAATGAAAGGGGTCATGAGTTCAAAACCCATAGCTTGCATGAGATGCTATTGAGCTTCTTTTACTTGTTTAGAGAGTTCTACTTATCCGATTCGAGCGCCGTTTGTTGCGTTGGGTTCTTCATGTCCTAAGCTTGCTTTTTCACAACAAAAGGCTGAATTATCCCACATGAAAAGAGGCAAAAGCTTGCCCTCCCCTCTCTACATAAGGGAGCGCTCTCATTCTTGTACTCTCAAACTTGGGTGTTCCACTGAAGAGCTCACTCTAGAGCGAAACTAGTTTGGAACTACACCCTCAAGTTAATACAAGAAATCGACTTTTTTAAGTCTTCTTTGTCTCTTAAATCAAATTTTATCTTGTGTTTTTGTGTATGTTAGGCACTTAGTCCTTTTTTGGGCTAGTAAAGTGTCTTTCTTGTGTGTGTGAGTAAGGCCATTGTTTTGGTGCTTAGCAAGAGGCACTTGGTCATTAATTTGGCTAGTTTAGTGTCTTTCTGCTGAGTATGCTCCTTTGATCTGGTATAATGTCATATTGTGTGGCATGCTAAGTGTCATTTCGATTGATGCACCTTCCCTTCCCCTTACCTTTATTTTTGAGGGCAACTAGTCGTTCTTTTGCGGCAAGTTGTTGTCCCCACATCTTAGCCTTTGGTTTGGTGGGCAACTAGTCGTTCTTTTGCGGCAATTTGTTGTCCCCACATCTTAGCCTTTTAAGCAATGAAAGTGGTCACCCCTCTACAAGCCTTTTCTAGTAAGAAACCTTCAATCACTCATTTTAGAATTTTTGAAAGTGATTGTTTTGTACATGTGCTAGATGCTTCTAGAACCAAGTGTGATGCAAAGAGCCAAAAATGAATCTTTCTTAGGTATAGTGAAGAGTCAAAGGTTTATCAACTCTACAACTCCACCAAAAGAAAGGTCATTATAAGTCGAGATGTGGTATTTGTTGAGTAGCCACATCAAGTGGAGGAGGAGGGTCCTTCTTTAGATAACAAGGATATCTCTACTCATTAGGCACAACCACCAGTATTAGATCAACCATCCTCTATAGTGCATAAGAGGCAAGAAGAAGCTTAACAACAAGAAGATGATGAAGAAGCAGATGAGACTAAGGAGCCAAGAAGATCTTTGGTGTAGTACCTTCAACTTCCATACCAATCTCGTTGTAGTCGAGCTTGATGAAGCATAATTCCCCATTATCTTTGGGATATTAAGTCATAGAATTTTGTATTTTTGGAGTGAGCCCCGACTTTTCTATAATATCAGCATCACTAACCCTCTTAGAAAATCTTACCTTTCTAGGAATTGGAAACAAAATTTCAATAATCCTATTCTTCTGTAGGGCATCCTTAAGAAGTAAATGTATTGCGTCATAGTCCTTTGTGCTAATATACGAGCTTCATCATCACAAGCACTCTGAATGTCAATATCTGATACAAGGTTAGATTTTTTTTTCATTATCTCGTTAGTGAGACTGCCTCTCGAATCACCTTCGATTGTGGTGCATGAATAATGGATAGCACATCTCCTTTCTTAAGTAAACTACTTAGTAATGTTATGGCGGTCCTCGTTGGAGTTATCCCCTACCAACTATTCTAAAACATGAACTTTATGCTGAAAATGATATATGGTGGAGTTCATCTCATAGAAGTGCTTGTAAAGCTCTTGTAGCTTGGTGCTTTTGTGTGTTGATAATCTCTTACAGTATCCTAGTAAACCATGCTCCCCTCTCTCCAAAAATTGAAGAAATATAGCTAGATTATGGAAGATTGGATGATAATGTGCAGCGAGATCATTGGGATACAAGCGCCCATCTACCCAAAGATCTACATGTTTTTGGCTTGCTGCTCTACGCTCCGTCAAAGTTTAAGGATCATGTGGGTCAATGTGTTTTGTGGGTGCATACTCTTCTAGCAAAGACACACACATACTAGATGTCTGTCTATGTGAGGAAGTGGGTATGCTGGTTATATTAGATAATGCCATTCTGAGCTTAGTAGAGTAGTGAAATGGAATGCAATGTTAGAAGTGAAATGGAATGCAATGTTAGAAGTGAAAGAAAAGGAAGATTAGTGAACTTTAGGGAAAGAAGGGAGAGATACCAAGCTTTCCATGGATGCTACAATAGTGAAGAAGATTAGTGTAGATAATTAGGGGGGATATAATATTAGGTGGATAATTTCAAAGTGGTGAAAAAGAGTACATTTTGGGTAAATGACGAGGGAAAATGAGCTCAGTAGAGTAGTGAAATGGAATGCAATGTTAGAAGTGAAAGGGAAGGAAGATTAGTGAACTTTAGGGAAAGGAGGGAGAGATACCAAGCTTTCCATGGATGCTACACCAGTGAAGAAGATTAATGCAGATAATTAAGGGGGATAGTAGGTGGATAATTTCAAAGTGGTGAAAAAGAGTACATTTTGGGTAAATGAGGAGGGAAAATGAAACAAAAAATAGGATTTTTTGCATGTATATAGATTGGGGGCAAGTTTAAAGCTCATAACAAAGGAAAATAAAGAAAAAAAAAGTCATTTTTTTGGGTCCACCTTACCCACGAGATTGCTGAGGTGGAAACTAGTGAAGTTGTGAAGATTTTGGGGAAAAGTGGAGGGAAAATGAAATTTTGGAGAAAAGTGGAGGGAAAGTGACATTTTGAGGACATGTGGATGGAAAATGAGGCAAAAAAGTAAGATTTTATGTCTATATATATAGGGTAGGGCCAAGTTTAAGGCTCATAACAAGGAAAAATGAAAAAAGAGCCATTTTTTGGGTCCACCTTACCCATGAGATTGCTAAGGTGGAAAGTAGTGAAGTTGTGAAGATTTTGAGAAAAATGAGATTTGGGGAAAAGTCGAGGGAAAATGGAATTTTGGGAAAAGTGGAGGAAAAGTGACATTTTGGGGACATGTGGATGGAAAATGAGGAAATAAGTAAGATTTTATGTATATATAAAGGTTAGGGGCAAGTTTAAGGCTCATAAAAAGGAAAAATGAAAAAAAAAGTCATTTTTTGGGTCCACCTTACCAACGAGATTGCCGAGGTGGAAAGGAGAGGAGTTATGAGGCCCTCCCCACTACTTTTAAAAAGGTAGAGAGAGAAAGTGAGGAGGAGTAGGGCCCCTCCTACTTTTAGATGTGGGAAGGTTATGAAGGGGCCCAAAATCTAGGCCTATTAAGTAAGATTTTATGTGTATATAAAGGTTAGGGGCAAGTTTAAGGCTCATAACAAAAAGGAAAAATGAAAAAAAAAAGTCATTTTTTGGGTCCACCTTACCCACGAGATGCCGAGGTGGAAAGGAGAGGAGTTATGAGG
The DNA here is from genome assembly GCF_041138505.1 of Cibotium barometz. Lineage (NCBI taxonomy): Eukaryota > Viridiplantae > Streptophyta > Polypodiopsida > Cyatheales > Cibotiaceae > Cibotium > Cibotium barometz. The sequence continues at coordinate 56,893,503 of NC_141069.1, forward strand.
CCCTCCCCACTACTTTTAAAAAGGTAGAGAGAGAAAGTGAGGAGGAGTAGGGCCCCTCCTACTTTTAGATGTGGGAAGCTTATGAAGGGGCCCAAAATCTAGGCCTATTCATTGCACTTGTCTCCTTGAGCATCTTTTAAGCATGCACATTTTTAGATTTAATCCCTAGAAATTAGGAATCCTTATAAGGCCAATGCAAGGTCTAAAAGCCCCCTAATGAGATGAAAACGAAAGGTAAAGAGAAAGTAAAGGAAGGAACCTTGAAAGACGTTAAGGATCACCAAAGGCTAGTCCCCATCAATCACAAGAACCTCCAATAACACATGCAAAAATAGAACTAGATCTTGATCTAGCAAACACACAAAGGACGGCCATGGATGAAATGCAGCACCAACTGTACAATTAGTTGAGTGATAGCCAGAAGGAAAATGATCAAAGGACTACATAGGAAGAAGAGAAAGAGGTGAAAGAAACCAAAGGCAGGAATGAGAAACTAAAGGAGGATCGAGGAAAAACACTGGGACGGCAGAAGCAAGTGGAATGGATGAATTACATGTTGCCCTTCAGCAGATAATTGAGTTTGCATCCACAATGAAGGAATGGATCAAGAAGCTTAGAGTGGTAGTGGAGAATAGAACTGCACTATTCGTCTCGCTGAGAGAATTGTACAAAGAGTCACACGCTATCCTCAAGGAAGAAAATGAAAAGCTACAGACAGAAAACCTCCAACAGTAATAGAAGCCAGAAGCCTTAAGAGTCCAACACGCCAATCTACAAAGGGAGTACGAGTCCTTGGAGACTTGGCCTAGGCGAAGGTTGCTGAGCTTAAAGAAGTGAACAAGTAGCTACCTCAGCTAACACAACTTGCAAAGACAAAAGCTGCCACTGTAGAAGCTCAATTGAGGCTACAACAAGCTTTATCAAGAAAACTTAGTGCTTCTACGGAAGTTACGTTTGTCGGCTCGTCAATTATTGACCAAACAATTCACGATGAGCTAGTTAAGACATGCCAACTCCTCAACAATAGTAGAGACAACAATCAGGTCCTAAGGAATGTAAAAACACAGCTACAAAGAGATATGGAAGAAATGAGAAGATAGATTGAGAGCTTGCAAGGCACTCAAGAAGATGCTCAACATCAAAGAGAACCCTCCCCTCACTATACCAGGCCTCACCTATCCAGGGCACATTCCCTAATGTAGAACCCAGCCCTCCAACCTACACACTTTGTTTTCTTGCCCTTTTTGAACAAAACCATGAGGCTGTGTTACATACACTTCCTCATGCAAGTCACCACCCATTAAGAAATGCAGTCTTAATGTCCAACTAATGTACATTCCAACCACATGCACTACCAATGCACAAATGCTATGAATCGTTGTCATATGGCAAGTGGAAGCAAAAGTTTTATCAAAATCAATGCCCTTTTTCTGAGCATAACCTTTTGCAGCCAACCTAGCATTGTAGTGATCAATGCTACCATTCGGCTTATGTTTCAGCTTATAAATGTTGGAATTAGGGTTACAGGAATGAACACAAGCTTACAGAAGAAGAAGCTCTAGAGCACACAACACAGGAGTGTATTGATAGGTGTGCAAATAAAAAAATGAGTGGGCGTATATACAATGTACGGGGGAAAAAACCTCCTAGTGAGGGAAAAAGTGCCCCCATGCTCTAAAGGGAAGCAATCCCAAAGCTTTGCGAAAAGCTTCAAACTTCTCACGAGGACTCAAAGTATTAGCCGCCTTGCTGATGCTTGTCAAATCTCATGCCAATCAAAGGAGATGAAGCAGAGGGTGCTGGTGACGCTACCCAGGAAGCTCTCACCTGCTCTGATACCAAATGTTGGAGTTAGGGTTGCAGGAATTCACACACAACTTGGAGAAGAAGAAGCTCAAGAGCACACAACCAGTTGTATTACTTAGTGTGCAAGTACAAAGATAAAGTCTGATTTTCGACACACTGTTATCCCTGTTTTGCCTAGACTGATCTTCTTGTAAGAGTATAGCAACTAGCTCATCAAACTTGATAGCATTAGGATTATCTTTTGTCACAAGTCTGAAAGTAGAAGCAAAAGACTGATAGGAATCTGGTAAGCCTTCAAGAACAGTCTGCATAAGTGAATTGTCAGGAATGACCTCACCCATAGCAATCAATTGCTCCTTGAGATCTTTAATCTCTGTAAGGAGAATGTCCATAGAGTCTCCTTCGACCATTTTCTTGGGGACTCTAACTATTTTTGCAGATAGGCAACATTTGCCTCATTGCGTCCTGCATACAAACTAGCAAGAATATCCCAAGCTTGCTTCACTGTCTTAGTTGAGCGAATGTGTGGGTCCATGGTACGTTTAATAGATAACACAATCAAGGCATGGTTCTATGCATCTCTACCATCCCAACAAAGCTGCTCAGCTGTGGGCAGGGCTGTTGTTGTAACACTACATGTGCCAGAACTTGCAACTCCCACTATAGTACCAGATGTAGTAGAACTTGTAACATCCTCTAGTATACCAGAATCTACCACCATAGATGTTGGACGTACATCAATAACATGCACAATATTCCACACGCACTTGGCAACCAATACATGATGCATCATATAAGCCCAAAGTGGGTAGTTGTTTCCATCCAACTTAGCCTTAGTAGCCAACATACATAAAAGTTCATTGTTGTCAGCCATGGCCAATGACTACACCTGAAGTGCAAGTTGTCTGTATAGAGGAAAAACTGCACGAAACCAACCTGTGCTATATAGCATAGCCCAAAATAGATTGAAAGATGTCTGTCCTCCTGCAGAAATGTCAAAAGTTCTGCACAAAAGGACAAAATTGCATGTGTAATACTTGTGATGCAAAAACAGAGCCCGAAATGGCCTCAGATGAAAAATCTAAGCAGACCATGCTCTTTGAGCTCATCCAAAGTATTAGTCGCCTTGCTGATGCCTATCAAATCTCGTGCCAATCGGTGGAGATGAAGCTGAGGGTGCTGGTGATGCTGCCCAGGAAGCTCTCACCTACTCTGATACCAGATGTTGGAGTTAGGGTTGCAGGAATGCACACACAGCTTGGAGAAGAAGAAGCTCAAGAGCACACAACAAGAAGTTGTATTACTTAGTGTACAAGTACAAAGATAAGGTATCCCTAGGGCCTAGAGTGATGGGCGTATATACAATGCATGGGGGAAAAAAACCTCCTAGTGAGGGAAAAAAGTGCCCCAACACTGCTAAGTGTGTTCACACACATCACTACCATATCATATCAACAAACAGCCAATAGGTCTTTTGGAAGACCTTGAAAGGACCCAAAGCAAACATCAATCTACAATGCTTTGGCTTCAAGCACAAGAATGTGATCGATCTAGACAAACAAGAATGTGATCGATCTAGACAAACAAGGTGTAGTAGAACCTTCTTCAAGTATGGAAGCTCCCAAGAGAAAGGTACAAACTTTCAAAACCCATTAGAAGCTCATTCATAAATGGGCTCGTTCATTTTTTTAATGCAAGTGGCAGAGAGTGAGTAAAATGTATATGGTGTGCAAAATGTGGTATGAGCAACCCTTATGCCAAAGCGGGTACTACTACCATTTAGTTTCGAGCTCTTGATAAACACGCTTTATCAAAGCCACACAAACTTGTGGCTCAAAAGTGGAGCCTAAAAAGTCACAAAGGTGTATTGCCAATCTACAAATATGTGGAATTAATGATGGATGGATAGAAGGAACACATCATAAGCAAACCATGTATTTCATTGTGGTGAAGGATTTGACTTTAGACTTTTTCAAGTCTCTTTCTAAATTCTTGAGGTATATGTGTACTCTTGGAATGCCCATAGATGATAAGTACTCAACATGTACTAATAGAACCTTTGGCATGGAGTTTCTCAAAGCTGCAAAAGGAAGCTCTATTGGGGTAATCAAAGAATCTTTTTGAAGAGCCCTTTTTTTTGTTTTGATCGATGATAGTACCAATCTTACCTAGGAGAAATTTCTGAGAAACATATGATTGTGTATATGGCTTATCTTGAGGACACATGTAATGGTCCATGCACATGTAATGGTCCATGCACATGCAAGTTTGTGGCTTTGCTTCCATTGGAAGATGAAAAGACTCAAACAAAGTGTGATGCATTGATAAAATTATTCGAGGACATGGGGCTTTGTCTTGCTCAAATGGTGCATCTTGTATGCATGGTGTCAATAATGGTGTGCTTGCCAAGCTTAAAGATCAAATTCCACACATTATTGGTGTACATTGTATTGCACATCGTGACGCACTTGTTGTTTCAGATGCATGTGACAAATTTTTGGAGTTTGGCTTTATGGACAGTTTTGCTAATAGAGTTCATGCATGGGTGGGAAGATCCACACAATGTCATGCAAACCTTGATAAATTGATGAAGGCTTTTAGTCTCAAACATATTGAGCATTCGTTGGCATTCAAGGGGCAAAGTCATGAAAAGGTTAGTAAAAATTATGCTTGCTTTACTAATATTTAAAGCACATGATGCAATGCTCTATAATGTAGCTACAACATTCCAAGTGTAATTTTTGGTGCATTTCGGATGGCATATATTTTGTTTGAGATGAATGTTCTCAACAAGCAGTTCTAAAATGATCATATGGATATTAGTGATGTGGCAAGAGTGTGGCAAATGCATTGGATCTTGTTGTGGAGCTCCTGAAGAAGAGATATTTGGGTGAGCCATTTGGATATGGATCAAAAATTTTAGATTCCATGAAAAAGAGAACGGTTGCATTGTAACTTATTCTTTGCACTTTTAGTTGTTGTAATGCATGTGTCCAAGGGTGGGACACCTTAGTATGCATACACAGAATATGCAGTAAAAACATTATGCTATGCAAGAGAAGAGTTATGATGGGTGCTCTTAGAAGTAAATATAGCACATAGAGCATTTGGGAGCACTCCAATAGCTGCCATTACTCCTAAAAGGGCGTTTGGTGTCAAGGTCTCTCCACTCTCCTTATCGTGCACGTATGCGTGAGTGTAGGACTCTTCTTGCCACTCCACCGATATTTAAGTAACTTAGACTTAGGCTCTTATACTCATCTTATCCAGCATGATTGACACACTTAATAGGTCAACTCTCAAGCTTGAGCATAATTCCATGCCAAATGAAGAAAAAGAAATAAGCTTTAAGCACATGCAAACTATGTACACAGTGTAGATATGGATTGAAGCATTAGGACTGACGCCAAGCTCATTTGGTGGATTGGCTACCCGACTCTTGACTCTTATGCCTGCCAACACGTTTTGGTTGGTGGCTCCTTTGATAGTGTCTTGAAGTACACAAATATGAAATTAGCGTACCTTGAGTAGGGGATCTCCTTTGTTGGTAGAGTCGTTGACTTTGAATTCCCCTTCATTTTGCAATGTTTGAAGCATAGCAAATGCTCCAATGCAAACACCTCCTCTGCGTTTTGATCCAAGTTTAGAGTAAAAGGCATTGAAATCTATAGTAGATGTTGAGGGGTTTGCATCAAATATTGGATTTACAAATGTTTCAAAATATGAAGGTGTTGAGGCTAACAGTGTAGCCTTATCTGATTCAAGGGTCTTTGCTTCTAGTTTGACATCAATAGAACCTGTTTTGGGAACCCACTATAGACCTTTATAGGATATTGTTGTTGAAGAGCTCTGGGGTTCTTCGAAGGCAATGAGTTTTTTTGGAACCCACTTCAATTTGATTGACTGAATCTGTGATGTGGTGGCCCTATAACTTGCGATTTTGTTTGTAGCAACTTCTTTTGGTCTCCATTTGTATATAGCAACTTCTTTTTGGTCTCCATTTGTATGTAGAAGTTGTGTCTTTAGGTTGATTTCCATTGGAGACATAGCTACTTCTCTTGGTTTGTGCCAGGGCTTTTGGTAACCACATTTGTGATTGTCCTTTATAATATCCCTAAGCAACGATGAGGTCTTCAGAAACAATCCACTCCTTGTAGGCCTTTGACTTTATGCTCCTTGCATGAATCTAGACTAAGCTATTGCTTCTATTGGAAGATATTTGAGCCAAGTTGTCCTTAGGGATCCATATCTCCGTAGAGATTCCTTTTGTTATCGTCTATCCAAAAGCGAAGGTGTTGTTTTGCCACCATTATCATTTTTGCTTTGATTTCCTCTACTTTTGTGTTGATCTTTTAGTGGTTGTCCTTTTTCCTTGAGGTTCACTTGTCAAGGTTGTCTTCTCGGAGGGCACTTTGTAAGAAATGAACTCTGGTTTCAGCAACTAAAGCCCTCTATTGCCATGGCAATATCCTTGTGCTTCCAATGACTTTCACGTAGAAAGCCATCCCATTGAATTGACGCTTTGTGTGGCTTGGCATTCTACCCATTTATGTTGGTCTCCATCACTTAATCTATGTGCTTGTATCCTTGGTTTTGGCACTAAAACCTATTGAGGTTATCCTTTGTGTGCTTTTGGTGATGGATACTTTGGTTGGTAGATCTTGCTGTGTTGATTCGCCTTTTGTTGTGTCCCATTTGAGCTTCTTACAGTTATTGTTGAAGATGAATGTTTCTCCTTTATGAGTTGATTTTGAAAGTGTCCTTTCGGGTTTGCTAAGGTTGATGCTCTTGCATTTGCTATTGGCGATGAGCCATCCAATGTCGACCAAGGATCAATTCTTCATCTAAATGCCCTGGAGCCATGAAAAAAAACTTTCCATTTTCGGAGTGAGAGTTTATGCTCAACGAAATATTTAAAACTCCAATGCATTCACCAACAAAGTTGTGTGAAATTTGTATAAAATCAATAGAAACATCAAGGTTAGGCTTACCAAGAAATCACAAAGTCTGATGGGACATCATGTTCTTTGTCCCACCTCTCTCAAGTAAAGCTTTACTTTGAATCTGCATCCCATTCTTACCTTGAATGTCGATAGCAATTCTTGTAGGTGGAACAAAGACTTTGACATGGTTGTTTGCACTGTTTGCATCTCATTGGTTTGGTTGTGCTTGCTCTTGAATCTTTGATAGTTCTATACCTATTTGTGAGCTTGCACATAAGTCCTTCAGTGGATTTTTCTTTAGGCTTGGACTTGGTTTTGGAGGTTCTTGAGTGGTTAGATATTTGTTGGCACTTTAAATGTATCCTGATATACCTGGATCTACAATGACACAAAATTGTGCCTCTTCTTGAATAGATGAAGATGTTAACATTAGGGTCTCCTTGTTAGGTTTGACTGTTGAGCCAATCTCTGAGGTGATTATGGCCTCTATTGAACTCTGAGTGTATGTAAAATTGTGCCTCTTCTTGAATAGATGAAGATGTTAACATTAGGGTCTCCTTGTTAGGTTTGACTATTGAGCCAATCTCTGAGGTGATTATGGCCTCTATTGAACTCTGAGTGTATGTATAATCACGACTTCCCCATCCGTGTTTTCCTGGGTTTTTGCCTGTTCTAGAGGCTCAATGCACTCATGGCTTTCTTGGGTTTTAGTTTCAGGGATTACTCTTATCATAAGATCATAACCCTCTTCATCACAAAAACTATGGGATTACTCTTATCATCATAAGATCATAACCCTCTTCATCACAAAAACTATGGGATTACTCTTATCATCATAAGATCATAACCCTCTTCATCACAAAAACTGTGGGAGTTATTTCGTTAACACACACATCTAGAGTAGCTAGGATGTTTCTCCATCCTGCTGGCTCTAGTTCATCTTCTGGAAATGGTTCTGGAATATAGGTCTCATCTCTCGTATCCTTCTTGTCGTCATCAAGTTCATTTGTAGAGCCTTCTCCTTCTCAAGCTCCGCACATCCATATCTCTTTTTTGCGAGAGCTTATCCAAGATGGAATTGAGGATTTTTCTCTAGTGGTGGTAGACTCAAAATCTTCTATAGGATTCCTAGCCATGTCCCGATAGGATTGATTTGCCAAATTAATGCATGTAATGGCCTCTTGTTGTCGTAGATAGATGTAGTTATAGCCCCAATCTTGAATCATCTTGAGTTGTTACATAAACGATCGTCCAAGAATGATGTCGTAGTTTGGGCTTTTACCAAAATCTACCACTGCAAATGTATATTCGTTCTCAACTCCACACGATCACCTTTCCTTTTACTTTTGGGTCTGAAAGACAATCCTATACCAAATGTTTAATCCCATAGTCAACGCAAAACCTACTCAATTGCGGTAGAGTGGTGGTGGGTCTTCTGCTGGTCTCTGGTGGTTGAGGAGCCTCTTTTTTTAAATATGGATAATCTTTTATCCAATGGTCTTCACCATAGTTATAGCAAGGACCTTGTTTCATGGCTAGCATAGCCCTTTGAGGACCTAGTCCTAGACCTGGCCTATAGCACCAACACTCCTTCACAAAGGGGTCATGGGCAAAGAGCAATCACTTGGCTAGCTCATGGAAGAAACCTCGCTTGTCATGAGAAGGAATCTCTAGCAAAGCAATGGAGGGGTGTGACTCTTGACTTATACTTGTTTCTGCAAGTGTTCAACAAAAGAGTCCTCATTACATTGCATAACTCTCTTTTATAGAGTTTGCCTAAAGAGTTGACCCCTTTCCCATTAGGGTGGACAAACTAGAAAAGCTTCCTTCCTTTACAAGGGCTTGTTCATACATACAATTGTCGTATCCTATCTAATTACAATGCACTTCGGCTAGAAATTCCAAAAATGGAAGAATCTCCAAAACAGGTACTATTTCCACCGTTGCATTGCCACTTTGGGCACTTGGCTGCTTCATCTTTTCCTCTCTTTTGACTAGCTTTGTGATCTGACTGTTTTTGCCGAAACAATCTCCCCTGTTTGCTCCATGTCCGTCGTCCTTGGACATGCTTCGTTTAGCGCTTTTTAGGTGGCATCTTAGCTTTGTCGGATTCAAAGGTTTTTTTGGAGGACTGTCCCCTCCTTGTTTGTGGGTCACGTGGTGGCCTTGGCTGTGGTTGCTCCTCTCCTGGCTTCTTTGGTTGGATTATTGAAAATACAGTCCGTTTTTGTCCCTAGAAATCTTCCCGAGGTCTTGCCTGTTTGCGAAGTCAGTTGTTGCAGTTATGGTGGTGGTGGTTGAGATGATTGTTGATGTTCTTGTGATGTTGTAGCTTGATGTTGTGTCCCCATTTGACCTTGAAATCCTCACCCTTGTACACCTCTTCTAGGGTGTACTCTCTGTCCCCTATTTATTCTGCCCCCTCTAGCCACTGTAAGCATATTCCTTTCCATCTTGTTCATGCGCTCATAGAGCATTTGTAGAGTGATCTCCGGGCTGCGGGTTGGCATATTTTTCCATCTTAGCATCTTGTACATCTCGTCTTGCGCTCTGAGTTCATCTGCGTCTATCACATTGGGTGTGGCAGCCACTTTAGTTCTCCAACCACAAAAATCCCCTAATGCTAGCTCCTTGTACTTTGGCCCTACTTCTTGTAGTGTGTCATGCAGCAATTGAGTGATATAGCCAGCTTGGCTACTTGATCTTGGACCGCTTTACATAGCGTCCTGAGCTTCTCTTCTGCAGCAGCTACATCTTCCAAATTGTTGTCCAAAATCCCTAAGTACCTTGCTCTTTCGGTTTGTTGGTACTTCAGCAATATGTTCATAGCTTGCTTTAGTTCCTCATTGTGGTCTATAGCTTTCTGGGCTTGTAGACTGTCTTTTGCTTCAGCTTGTAAGGATTGCTCCTTCGCTTCCGGGCTTAACCAGTCCTTCAGATCCTTTTGGATGTCTGTATTTATAACCTTGAGTCTTTCCCAAGGTGTTGGTTCACCCGCTACTTTAGCTTGCTCTTCTTTTGGGCTTGAAGGTGGTGCCTCTCTTCCTCTTCAGTTTGAGAAGATCCCGCACCCACTTTCTCTTTCCCTTTCCTCTTCATTTCCCTTTCGTATGCTTCTCCTTCTTAGCTTCCAATTCTTCATAGTATTTTCCTCACTCTTCTCGAAGTACTACTAGTGCTCTGTGTAATTTGTATATTCTGCTGAAGGAATCATGTACTCAGCATCTATGAAACTCACATCAGCCAAGAAGGGCAAGCGGATATCTCTTCTTCTCCTCTGAAGTTTGTGACTGTGCACCAGCCATGGTCATCTAGTGTGTCGAGAATGCTTCCCAAGCCCTCTGCAAGTCAGGCCCCCATGGTGGCAATGTGAAGTAGCCCTCAAGGAACAGGTTTTCCCAGAGAAAGGGTGCATTGGGATCCAACGTGTGTAGCTCAAAAAACTGAGTGGTTGGTACTATGACCATTACTTTCCTTCCTTGTGTGTTGATGAACAATCCTCTTGCCACACTGATTTCGCTTTGGGAGCGGACTGTTTCTCTGCATACCCAGGTGTCGCCCATGCTTGTCTGCTTGTTTGCATGCTCCGCCTGCCCTTTCCCCTCCTCGAATCCCCTCCTGGCTCTGCTTGCTAACTCTCACCGCGTGGCAAGGCCCTCCCCCCGTGAGGGGGGAGCTTCCCAAAGAAATTTTTTGTTCTGAAGCGCAGTAGTGCTGTTAGGTCATGTCTTCCTCGTCCCTCTCCCCTCCTCATCGTTCTCTCCTCTCCCCCCCTAATCAAGTCAATGCGTGGCATCCCACAAACCCTCTCCCCCATCGAGCTCTTATGAACCAGAACCTTTCTCCCCCTTTTAGTGCCGGACCGGCTGCCCTTTTCTCCCAGCACTTTTTACAGTCTTTGCCAAGAGAGGTGGCCTCTCAAGTACAGGAAGCATTGGAAAGCAAGGCTGCAGATAACGCCTTTCCAGCGAACCCTTTCATTCAGACACCAGGCGCGCATTCGAGCCCCACTCAAGAAGGCTTCGCAGGGAAATCGCCAGACTCTACCCCGGAGGTTTTCTGCAGCAACCGCCAAAAAGCTGATGGAGCAGCGCAGGGACATCCTTATCCAGGTAAACCACTGGTAATTCTTCCTGCTAGCCAGGTGAGGAAAATTGAAAAGGACTTAGAGACCCGAGCTCTTTTAGGTCTGATTGCGGGCCCTCGGCCCCCAGTGGAGATGTTGAAATCCTGGGTCAAACAACAGTGGGGTAGTAGGGGCTGTATTGTAGAAGCCATTCAGGCTCTTCCTAAAAACCACTACCTTTTCATGTTTAAGACCCCTGAAATGGCTTTTGAGGTTCTAAGCATGGGACACTGGGTCATTCGTACCTCCCCCCTATGCTTGTTCAAGTGGAGTAAGGACTTCAGTCCTGAGAAGTCTGCTAGTGAAAACTACCCAGTATGGGTTGAACTCCCTAACCTGCCCCTTCATTTTCATCATCACCTCAGGCCTATTGCAGAGCAGCTGGGTAAAGTCCTTGGTGGCAAGCCCTAGAGAGACTTCAATCCTTCTTGGCATCCTCAAATGCTGATAGAGCTGAACCTTTCTAAACCTCCGCCAGATTCGATTATCATTGCTACAGATGATGGTGAGACCTGTGAACAACCTTTAGTTTACAAATACCTTCCCAACGCCTGCTTCCATTGTGGGATGGCTGGCCATTTTGTCAGAGAGTGTCCTGTAAAATTCCCCCCAGCTCAGCCGAAACAACAGCAGGCTCAAGCCCCTATCGATTCCCAGACCAAGTCTTTTGAGAATCGCCAGCCTACTCCTCCTTCCACTGGACAACCTGCGGGCACCACAGACAAGAAGGGTGAGACATCTAAGAATAACAAAGCAAGAGGTAAGAACCCTAACCGCTTTGCTCTTTTGGCAGACCTACTAGAGTGGGTGGATTCAGAGGACTCAGATGTCCCAGGATCTGAGTCGGGAGTCGGACAGGGAAGAAATTGCAGCCACTCCTGATAAGCTAGAAGGGAGTAACGAGAAGGGCAACTCTTTACAGCTGGTTATAAGGGATAACTCCATTGATCTTAACCAAGCCTCTCAATCCCCCTTGCAGGAAGTGAATCCCAACCGGTCTATAGCTCCAATGGAAATCCAAAAGGACAATAAACGCTCCCATTCGGCAGTGGCCAGAACCCCTTCCAAAGATCACCAGGGTAAAGGAAAGAAAAAGGTTAACCGATGAGAGTGCTGTCTTGGAATGTTAAGGGGATTACTGACCCCTTTAAAACCAAAAAATTAAACAGGTGGATCAAGGAGTATCCTGTAGATGTCTGTGCTTTGCAGGAAATAAAGGTGGTTGGTGATGACCTCCAAAGGAGGCTAAAGGAAATTCATCCAGATTTTATCTGGATCCATTCAGCACATGAGAGGGGCTCTGGTGGCACTGCCATAGGCCTAAAAAGGGAGCTAGCCTCATGTCTACACCTAGCCATCACTTCCCAGTTTTGGTGTGCCATCCCCCTGCCTCCCCCTTTCAATTGCACTCTTGTCTCAGTGTATGCAGGAGGTTGCTCTGTTAATAGGGCAAAAATTTGGGAAGAACTGACTGCAACTCTAGGACCCCTTATCTTGCTGGGAGATTTCAACATGGTTGAATCTCTGGATGACAGATTTCTCAGGCAGCAGGGACAGGTCTTACAGGGTCAGGAGAAGACTAGCTGGGAAGCTTGCAAAGATTACCATGACCTATGGGATGCTAGAATTGAAGGAGAGTTTACCTGGCAGAATTACAGCAGAGATGCTCTTGCAAGAAAGGCAAGACTCGATAGGTGCTATATCTCTCTTCAAGTAGCCAATCAATTCAACAGGGTGAAATCTAAACCAAAGTATACCTCCTGCATTTCTGACCATTACCCCTTACTAACTGTCCTGGATGATAAAGCTAGTAAGATCAGAAACAATTGGTTTCACACTGACCCAGATCTGTTCACTAGACCTGAAGTTAGGAGAGAGGTTGCAGACATATGGTCAAATTCTTTTGGCCAGAAAGGTTCCCCTGCAAAGTGTTGGAATTCAGCTGTTAGGAAAACACAGCAGTTTCTCATCCTTACTAGAAAGTCTGTGACTAGAATGAGAAAGGAAAAGAAAGAGCAAATCTACTCAGAATTGTGCAGGCTGGAGTCTGGCCATTCTACTTTGTTGGATATTCAAAATCAGATAGAAGTCAGCTAAGGCAAAGAGTGGTGGGCTGGGAAAGTAGACAGGCCCTCAAAGGAGATGTTCAAACTCCTGAGGAAGAAGAATGTCAAGGAACTCATGCCAAGATTGTTGACTGAAAATGGTCCAGCTGAATCAGACACCCACAATTTGGAGTTTGTTAAAAAACACTTTGAAGCACTCTTGAGCCCAAAAGAAGAAGTTACAGCAGAAGTAAGAGCCAATAGGGAGCTAATCTGGGAGGTTAGGAACAAAGTCATCCCAGCTGAGGCTGTTCCCTTGATTGATTCTCCGATTAGTTAGGTTGACCTGTATGCAGCTATTGAACAGTTGAAGCCCAATAAAACCCCCGGGTTGGATGGATTACCTGCTGAATTTTTCCAGGTGTATAAAGAGGAGTTAACTCCCTGCCTGCTGAAAGTGTGGGAAGAATCCGTGAAGTACAAGGCACTTCCTAACCTTATAAACACAGGAGTTATTAAGCTGATTCATAAAAGAGGTCCAAAGGATGAGCTGGGAAACTGGAGGCCACTTACTATGCTGAACACTTGCTACAAGATCTTTGCCAAAGCTGTTGCCAACAGAATTTCCAGCCACCTCTCCAAGTGGATTAGTGAAGAGCAGAAAGGGTTCATTAAAGGGAGGAGGATTCTTGAAGCAGTAATTGTACTTTGGGAAGGGATTGAACATGCTCAGGAGACTGAACAAGACTTTGTGTTCGTCAAAGTGGATTATGACAAAGCTTATGATAGACTGGAATGGTCCTTCATTTTGGAAAGCCTTTCCCACATTGGATTTGGTGGGTTTTGTCCAGACCTTGCTGGGAAATGCACATGCTAAAGTTGCCATCAATGGCATGCTTTCTGAAGCCTTCAGTTTGAATAGGTCAGTCAGGCAAGGATGCCCCCTAGCCCCACTGTTATTTGCCATAGCAGGAGATGGCTTTAACTGCTTAATCAAAGGGTGTATGGAAAGACAATTGATAAAGGGAATCAACCTCCCCAACTCCTCCAAACAGCTTTGCCTATCTCAGTTTGCTGATGACACAAATGCTCTGCTGAAAAACGAAGAAAGCTCCCTGAAGAACTTTTGGAAGGCATTGGGTATCTTTTGCTCTGCCTCAGGCTCCAAGATCAACCACCATAAAACTGGAGTCAGGTCCTTCATCTCCCCCATTCCTGAATGGATGGCAAGTCAGGGATGCACTATTATTCCAGAAGGACAGCCCTTTAGGCTACTAGGCATCCCTATGGGCTTTGGCATTTCTATGAAGCAGAGATGGGAATGGGTGCTGGAGAAATTTAAAGGAAAGCTGAACAGATGGCTGGGATATCAGGCCAATATTGCAGGCAGAGTGTTTGTGCTCAACCACTTCATCTCTGCCTACCTTCTATTCTTTCTCAGCTGTTGGAGACCCCCAGATTGCCATTTGAAAGAAGTGGTTAAGATATGTAGGAATTTTTTGTGGTCTGGAGATCCTAACAAGAAGGGTGCTCCTAAGGTGAAATGGGAAATCTGCATCCTCCCTAAGAATAAAGGTGGCCCCTAGGAGTCAGAGATTTAAGAGGGTGGGCAGACAAACTTGCTATCAAAGTTATAATCAGAGCGTTGGACCAGCCCTCTGCTGACTGGGCTTTCCTTCTGTTTAGGAAGCTGAATCAGTTTTATCTCAAAGAACACAAACAGTGGGTCAATCTCCCTTGGGTTACCATCTTTTTTGGCCCAGCTGAAGTCACTCCTGTGGGGTCCCTCCTTCTCAAGTCCCTCTGGCGGCAGGCTTGGAACAGATGGAGACATTTGCTTCAGTTCAGAAATGATAATAGAAAGGATCAAACCATCAGAAAAGAAGAATCCATCTGGTGGTCCAAGCCACCTATTCCTCTGCTTCCCCCACCCCAGGTTAGAATAGCCAGAAGAGTTCATGAGAAAGGTATTAGGACCTGGTCTGATCTATGGGATGTGAACAACAACAAGTGGTATTCTTCTGAACAGTTACTTATTTCTATTCCCTTCCAACCTTGGGAAATTCAGCTAATAGCTAACAGAATATCTATGTTCCCTAAAGATCTGTATTGGATATTTGAGACTGATAGCTCTCCACCCCTCAGAGATGTAATATGGAAAGGAGGCGCTTCCCTTAATAACCCTCCCTCATGCTCAAGAGAGTTGGTCCCTCCTTTACATGTCACATTAAACAGGAGATGGCACTTAGCACTGGACAGACAACAGTGGGCTTTTAAGTTCCAGAGCATCTGGCAGAGTAACATTCAGCCCAAACACTCAGTTTTGCTGTGGCTTTTGCTCCACAAAGCTGTATGGACTGGTTCCAAAAGCAGGGAAGTGGGTCAGAGTGATGGATTTTGTACAAGATGTAAACAGTCAGTTGAGGATATTCCCCATCTTTTCCTCAATTGCCCAACCAACTCCCCAATTTTAGCCCCTTTGTTCAGGACATTAGGATTTCCCACCTCTTGGAAACAACTGATATTAGGAGACTCAGTGTCTCTGATTTCTGAATATTGGAACAAGTGTAGGGCAGAATTTCTCTGGGTCATATGGTCCTTCAGAAATAATGTTCTATTTACTCCTGCTTTTCAGGCTCTCAGCTTGAAAGCCCTCTTTTCTGGATGTGTAGTGCAGGATTCTACTCTCAAGTTGGACAGGGTAAGAATTTACAGGCGGCGCATTGGGGTGATTAAAGATGCAGTGAAGTTTTACAGTGAACAAAGACAATGACTCCCATCAGGCATTGGAAGAGGATGGAACAAGGAACACCACACACGAATGGTTACAGGAGCTTGTTGATGACATACATGACCTGGCAAGGAGATTTGAAAAAGCTCATGAATTTGTGGCCAAGCTACAGGCGGAAATTGACAATTTGTAAATCATTATGTTAGCTTGGTCAGTCTGTGTAAAAGGTCCTGATGCTTACTTCTTTTGTCTAAAGAGTCCTGATGTATATGAATACCCACCTAGCTTATCACCTTTCCCTTGGGTGATCTGATGTATTTTTTGGCTTTCTAATTAATTCACTGCGTATTTGGTTTTTTTTTTAAACTTTTTGCCACACTAGCATTGTGGTCAATGAGTAGCTGTGAATCAACAAAACAATCTGCCGTGAAATGATCCAACTAGAACTTGTACGCATTGGCGGGTGGTGCCAATGGTACTTGCACTTTTGGCTGCTCTTTTGGCTGCTCTTGTATAGGCTCCGAAAACTCTGTACGTCATGCCCTAGCCTCTTTTGGTTCACTAGGCTTTCTCTTCTTCACCATGGTGTGTGTGTGTGTGTGTGAGACCTAGCCAATTTTTTTCTAAGTGTGCAGATTCTAGGAAAAATCTGGTAGGGCTTCGTCGCTATGGGTTGATATCGGATATGTGGGGGAGTGCCAATCCGCCCTCGATACCCAAAAAAGAGGTGCATCAAGCACGACCTCGACAAGCTCGCTCGCGACAAAGGTACCTGTGCTACTTTAATCCGCGGGGCAAGTGCCCGGCAATGTATGTAATGCGATAGAGGCCTAGATTCTTACTGTACATGTCGCAATGGAGGCTCCAAGGGTATGTGTGAGTGTAGGTTTTTGCTAGCTCATGTTCTCTCTTGCCTTGCTATAATGACCTAAATGACTGTATGTGTCTATATATGCTCCTGTGCTCCATCGTCGATAGCCGCCATCGATAGTAGCAAATAGGCTCATATTGGTTGTGCTCGTAGTGCATGGCATGTAGAACAATACCCCCACCCTGGCTTTGCAAAAAGATTTTTCCTTCTACTATCTCCCACCATCGACAGCTACAGCTGTCGATGGTCAATCCAAAGAACAAGTGTGAACTTGCAGGGTCCTATGATGTTACAAAATGTGCCCCAAGGTTGCTATTTTTGCAAAACTTTGCTCCAAGTTGGATGTCTAGCCCTTTAAAGTTCAAAAATTGGCTTCGAAGTCTTTTTTGCCTTGGAACTGTGTCTTGCTTATCTGTTTGTGATATTAGAGAGCTTTTTGATGTGCCTTAGCTACAGAGTGTGTGCTTGATAGCTTTTGAACTTGTCCGAATGTGGTGGGATAGCCTTGTGATTGTTTTCTACTTCAAAAAATCCAAAAAAACCTGTTTGAATGAGCTTGAAATGCCTAGTTGTGTTGCCCTTCTCCCCCCGGTCTATAGGGTTTAGGGTTTAGGGTTTAGGGGTTTTTTCAGGTGTGCGGTTGTGGAGTGATAAAGATAAATAACCAGTAGCTGGCAGCAAAAAATAAATTTTTCGCGGGCCGGTTACGTGATAGTGAAGTGATGTCAAGTGGAGTGTATGTAAGATATGGTGTTGAGGTGTGAATAGTATGAACTTAAGATGGCCATGCACTATGACCAAAAAGTCCAAAATCCCACCTCACGAGGACAACAGCTAGCCGAAAAATACGACCAGTTGTCCACGCAAACTAAAGGCTAAGATGTGGGGACAACAATTTGCCGCAAAAGAACGACTAGTTGCCCACCAAACCAAAGGCTGAGACATGGGGACAACAACTTGTCGCAAAAGAACGAGTAGTTGTCCTCAAAAAAAAAAGTTAGGAGAAGGGAAGGTGCATCAATCGAAATGACACTTAGCATGCCACGCAATATGACATTATGCCAGATCGAAGGAGCATACTCAGCAGAAAGACACTAAACCAGCCAAATTAATAACCAAGTGCCTCTTGCTAAGCACCAAAACAATGGCCTTACTCACACACACAAGAAAGACACTTTACTAGCCCAAAAAAGGACTAAGTGCCTCACATACACAAAACATAAGACAAAATTTGATTTAAGAGACAAAAAAGACTAAAAAAGCCGATTTCTTGTATTAACTTGAGGGTGTAGTTCCAAACTAGTTTCGCTCTAGAGTGAGCTCTTCAATGGAACACCCAAGTTTGAGATTACAAGAATGAGAGCTCTCTCTTATGTAGAGAGGGGAGGGCTAGCTTTTGCCTCTTTGCATGTGGGATAATTCAGCCTTTTGTTGTGAAAAAGCAAGCTTAGGACATGAAGAACCCAACGCAACAAACAACGCTCGAATCGGATAAGTAGAGCTCCCTAAACAAGTAAAAGAAGCTCAATAGTATCTCATGCAAGCTCGGGGTTTTGAACTCATGACCCCTTTCATTAGAGTCACAAGCCCCTTAACCATTAGGCTAGAGTGGACATGTTGACTCTACATGCAAAAATAAGTTACATAAGGTAACTAGAAGACTAGAGAGATGCATAAAATAGGTGGAGGATTTTCCCGATAGCAGAACCAAGCATGGGAGGTCTCATATGCTGTTAAGCCGATGCTCCAAGGGTTGCTTTACAAAGGTGGGTCCACGCTAGTACTTACTAAAAATAGAAAGTTACAAATTAGAGGTTCGAAACCTTGATCTAACAAGATAGGAGCGCAGATTCCTTGGATTTCTCCAGCAAATCATAGGTCTAGGTATATGCTTCAGCTCGGGATTTTGTTGGCAAAGCCGAAAAAGTTTAGGGTTTAGGGAGGCCCCCAAGTTTAAAGCTTTAGTGTACTTGGAGTAGTCAAGCTTAAGAACTAGGGGGATCTGCTTACTCGAAGAGGTTTCTCGATTGAAAGTCTTTAGAAGTAGAGTTGTTCGCATATTGTACTTGTTCTTGCTGAAAGTTTTTCGAAGGAGAGAATCCGAATATCCTCTACCTGGAAGTCGTTGGAAAAACAAAAGCTTTAGCTTGATGTAGCTTTGAAGCGTACTTTCCCTGATGACATAACGCTTAAGTTCTCCAATGATGAAGGCTTCCTTTTGATGACTAGGGTGCCAGGAAGAGAAAGGGAGGTATTGATACCTGTTCAGCTCTTTCTGAAATCAACTAGTAGAAAGCTTTCCTGTGGTTTGAAAATTAGTACCTTTGAAGAGGTGAATGTCCAAAAAATCCACAGATGAATTGGAGATGACATGTGTTATCTTGATATGCTCGTGAAGATCTATTGCATAGTTGCTAAGATGTTGCGGCAAAGTGGTGTGAGACCCATGCTAAAAACCTAAAACGTTATCAATGTATCTTCTATAGTAGAGTAGATCTGTTGTGTGATGTACCTTCTCCCATGGCTTGATCCTGTGTGCAGCTTTCCTCTTAGTGAAAGCAGCTTGCTTGATCTTAGAGTTAAGGAGATGAAAGACCCTGAAATTATTTATGGTAGTTTTGAAATCTTTGAGCAGCTTGTTCTTCCAAGTCTTCATGGTGTTTTCCCATAAAGCATGTGGGCTGTCCATGAGTTCTAAAGCAGCCATGAGGTTCAGGATTTCCTGGAGACTAGCTTCAAAAGTGGAGGCATAAGGATCCAGCTTCTTTTCTTGATTCTCTACCAGCTTTGCTTGGGCTTCAATGAGGACTTCCAACAAGCAGCTGCTCCTGTAATTTTTACAAAGATCTTGTAGAGTTTGATTGAGAAAGGCTTGTCCTTGTTCATCTTGCACAGTAAGGCTTGGGCTTCAATGAGGACTTCCAACAAGCAGCTGCTCCTGTAATTTTTACAAAGATCTTGTAGAGTTTGATTGAGAAAGGCTTGTCCTTGTTCATCTTGCACAGTAAGGCGGGGTGGTTTGAGTCGAAGACTGTTAGGTACGGTGCCTTCTTCTCTTTGCTCTCTAAGCTTTTTGAGGTAAGCTTGACTTTTCTCCTCAAAAGCTAAAAACATCTTCTTGTACTCCTCGATAGACTTCTTCAAGAAATCTTTAAGGTGATGATGTGAGCGATGGGAAGAGTAGGTAGAGCAAAAAGGTGATCATAGGATGATGATGAAGCACGAAGTGTAAACCTGTATTGGTTTTGTGCATTAGCAGTATCTATGGAATCATCCATTCTTCGCTTAACACATTCTCTTTCTCCACTAGCAAATTGAAACGCTCCCTGGTTGGTAGAAGGGTTGTCTTGATCTTCGTTTGCTGCCTCTGTGATAGTGTTCAAAAGCACCATGATAGCAAAGGTTTAGGGTTTAGGGGTTTTTTCAGGTGTGCGGTTGTGGAGTGATAAAGATAAATAACCGGTAGCTGTGGCGGCAGCTAAAAGTAGCTGCAGTAGCAAAAAATAAATTTTTCGGGAGGGCCGGTTACGTGATAGTGAAGTGATGTCAAGTGGAGTGTATGTAAGATATGGTGTTAAGGTGTGAATAGTATGAACTTAAGATGGCCATGCACTATGACCAAAAAGTCTAAAATCCCACCTCGCGAGGACAACAGCTAGCCGAAAAATACGACCAGTTGCCCACGCAAACTAAAGGCTAAGATGTGAGGACAACAACTTGCCGCAAAAGAACGACTAGTTGCCCACCAAACCAAAGGCTGAGACGTGGGGACAACAACTTGCCGCAAAAGAACGAGTAGTTGCTATCAAAAATAAAGGTAAGGGGAAGCGAAGGTGCATCAATCGAAATGACACTTAGCATGCCACGCAATATGACATTATGCCAGATCGAAGGAGCATACTCAGCAGAAAGACACTAAACCAGCCAAATTAATGACCAAGTGTCTCTTGCTAAGCACCAAAACAATGGCCTTACTCACACACACAAGAAAGACACTTTACTAGCCCAAAAAAGGACTAAGTGCCTCACATACACAAAACATCAAAAAAATCCAAAAAAACCTGTTTGAATGAGCTTGAAATGCCTAGTTGTGTTGCCCTTCTCCCCCCGGTCTATAGGGTTTAGGGTTTAGGGTTTAGGGTTTAGGGGTTTTTTCAGGTGTGCGGTTGTGGAGTGATAAAGATAAATAACCAGTAGCTGCGGCAGCAAAAAATAAATTTTTCGCGGGCCGGTTACGTGATAGTGAAGTGATGTCAAGTGGAGTGTATGTAAGATATGGTGTTGAGGTGTGAATAGTATGAACTTAAGATGGCCATGCACTATGACCAAAAAGTCCAAAATCCCACCTCACGAGGACAACAGCTAGCCGAAAAATACGACCAGTTGTCCACGCAAACTAAAGGCTAAGATGTGGGGACAACAATTTGCCGCAAAAGAACGACTAGTTGCCCACCAAACCAAAGGCTGAGACATGGGGACAACAACTTGTCGCAAAAGAACGAGTAGTTGTCCTCAAAAAAAAAAGTTAGGAGAAGGGAAGGTGCATCAATCGAAATGACACTTAGCATGCCACGCAATATGACATTATGCTAGATCGAAGGAGCATACTCAGCAGAAAGACACTAAACCAGCCAAATTAATAACCAAGTGCCTCTTGCTAAGCACCAAAACAATGGCCTTACTCACACACACAAGAAAGACACTTTACTAGCCCAAAAAAGGACTAAGTGCCTCACATACACAAAACATAAGACAAAATTTGATTTAAGAGACAAAAAAGACTAAAAAAGCCGATTTCTTGTATTAACTTGAGGGTGTAGTTCCAAACTAGTTTCGCTCTAGAGTGAGCTCTTCAATGGAACACCCAAGTTTGAGATTACAAGAATGAGAGCTCTCCCTTATGTAGAGAGGGGAGGGCTAGCTTTTGCCTCTTTGCATGTGGGATAATTCAGCCTTTTGTTGTGAAAAAGCAAGCTTAGGACATGAAGAACCCAACGCAACAAACAACGCTCGAATCGGATAAGTAGAGCTCCCTAAACAAGTAAAAGAAGCTCAATAGTATCTCATGCAAGCTCGGGGTTTTGAACTCATGACCCCTTTCATTAGAGTCACAAGCCCCTTAACCATTAGGCTAGAGTGGACATGTTGACTCTACATGCAAAAATAAGTTACATAAGGTAACTAGAAGACTAGAGAGATGCATAAAATAGGTGGAGGATTTTCCCGATAGCAGAACCAAGCATGGGAGGTCTCATATGCTGTTAAGCCGATGCTCCCAAGGGTTGCTTTACAAAGGTGGGTCCACGCTAGTACTTACTAAAAATAGAAAGTTACAAATTAGAGGTTCGAAACCTTGATCTAACAAGATAGGAGCGCAGATTCCTTGGATTTCTCCAGCAAATCATAGGTCTAGGTATATGCTTCAGCTCGGGATTTTGTTGGCAAAGCCGAAAACGTTTAGGGTTTAGGGAGGCCCCCAAGTTTAAAGCTTTAGTGTACTTGGAGTAGTCAAGCTTAAGAACTAGGGGGATCTGCTTACTCGAAGAGGTTTCTCGATTGAAAGTCTTTAGAAGTAGAGTTGTTCGCATATTGTACTTGTTCTTGCTGAAAGTTTTCCGAAGGAGAGAATCCGGATATCCTCTACCTGGAAGTCGTTGGAAAAACAAAAGCTT
This sequence comes from Cibotium barometz, assembly GCF_041138505.1. Classification (NCBI taxonomy): domain Eukaryota; kingdom Viridiplantae; phylum Streptophyta; class Polypodiopsida; order Cyatheales; family Cibotiaceae; genus Cibotium; species Cibotium barometz. Next base: position 56,915,697 of record NC_141069.1, read on the forward strand.
TAGCTTGATGTAGCTTTGAAGCGTACTTTCCCTGATGACATAACGCTTAAGTTCTCCAATGATGAAGGCTTCCTTTTGATGACTAGGGTGCCAGGAAGAGAAAGGGAGGTATTGATACCTGTTCAGCTCTTTCTGAAATCAACTAGTAGAAAGCTTTCCTGTGGTTTGAAAATTAGTACCTTTGAAGAGGTGAATGTCCAAAAAATCCATAGATGAATTGGAGATGACATGTGTTATCTTGATATGCTCGTGAAGATCTATTGCATAGTTGCTAAGATGTTGCGGCAAAGTGGTGTGAGACCCATGCCAAAAACCTAAAACGTTATCAATGTATCTTCTATAGTAGAGTAGCTCTGTTGTGTGATGTACCTTCTCCCATGGCTTGATCCTGTGTGCAGCTTTCCTCTTAGTGAAAGCAGCTTGCTTGATCTTAGAGTTAAGGAGATAAGAGACCCTGAAATTATTTATGGCAGTTTTGAAATCTTTGAGCAGCTTGTTCTTCCAAGTCTTCATGGTGTTTTCCCATAAAGCATGCGGACTGTCCATGAGTTCTAAAGCAGCCATGAGGTTCAGGACTTCCTGGAGACTAGCTTCAAAAGTGGAGGCATAAGCATCCAGCTTCTTTTCTTGATTCTCTACCAGCTTTTCTTGGGCTTCAATGAGGACTTCCAACAAGCAGCTGCTCCTGTAATTTTTACAAAGATCTTGTAGAGTTTGATTGAGAAAGGCTTGTCCTTGTTCATCTTGCACAGTAAGGCTTGGGCTTCAATGAGGACTTCCAACAAGCAGCTGCTCCTGTAATTTTTACAAAGATCTTGTAGAGTTTGATTGAGAAAGGCTTGTCCTTGTTCATCTTGCACAGTAAGGCGGGGTGGTTTGAGTCGAAGACTGTTAGGTACGGTGCCTTCTTCTCTTTGCTCTCTAAGCTTTTTGAGGTAAGCTTGACTTTTCTCCTCAAAAGCTAAAAACATCTTCTTGTACTCCTCGATAGACTTCTTCAAGAAATCTTTAAGGTGATGAGCGATGGGAAGAGTAGGTAGAGCAAAAAGGTGATCATAGGATGATGATGAAGCACGAAGTGTAAACCTGTATTGGTTTTGTGCATTAGCAGTATCTATGGAATCATCCATTCTTCGCTTAACACATTCTCTTTCTCCACTAGCAAATTGAAACGCTCCCTGGTTGGTAGAAGGGTTGTCTTGATCTTCGTTTGCTGCCTCTGCGATAGTGTTCAAAAGCACCATGATAGCAAAGGTTTAGGGTTTAGGGGTTTTTTCAGGTGTGCGGTTGTGGAGTGATAAAGATAAATAACCGGTAGCTGTGGCGACAGCTAAAAGTAGCTGCAGTAGCAAAAAATAAATTTTTCGGGGGGGCCGGTTACGTGATAGTGAAGTGATGTCAAGTGGAGTGTATGTAAGATATGGTGTTGAGGTGTGAATAGTATGAACTTAAGATGGCCACGCACTATGACCAAAAAGTCTAAAATCCCACCTCACGAGGACAACAGCTAACCGAAAAATACGACCAGTTGCCCACGCAAACTAAAGGCTAAGATGTGAGGACAACAACTTGCCGCAAAAGAACGACTAGTTGCCCACCAAACCAAAGGCTGAGACGTGGGGACAACAACTTGCCGCAAAAGAACGAGTAGTTGCTATCAAAAATAAAGGTAAGGGGAAGGGAAGGTGCATCAATCGAAATGACACTTAGCATACCACGCAATATGACATTATGCCAGATCGAAGGAGCATACTCAGCAGAAAGACACTAAACCAGCCAAATTAATGACCAAGTGCCTCTTGCTAAGCACCAAAACAATGGCCTTACTCACACACACAAGAAAGACACTTTACTAGCCCAAAAAAGGACTACGTGCCTCACATACACAAAACATAAGACAAAATTTAATTTAAGAGACAAAAAAGACTTAAAAAAGGTTGATTTCTTGTATTAACTTGAGGGTGTAGTTCCAAACTAGTTTCGCTCTAGAGTGAGCTCTTCAGTGGAACACCCAAGTTTGAGATTACAAGAATGAGAGCTCTCCCTTATGTAGAGAGGGGAGGGCTAGCTTTTGCCTCTTTGCATGTGGGATAATTCAGCCTTTTGTTGTGAAAAAGCAAGCTTAGGACATGAAGAACCCAATGCAACAAACGGCGCTCGAATCGGATAAGTAGAGCTCTCTAAACAAGTAAAAGAAGCTCAATAGCATGTCATGCAAGCTATGGGTTGTGAACTCATGACCCCTTTCATTAGAGTCACAAGCCTTAACCATCATGGACATGTTGACTCTACATGCAAAAATAAGTTACATAAGGTAACTTAGACTAGAGAGATGCATAAAATAGGTGGAGGGTTTTCCCGATTTAGCAGAACCAAGCATGGGAGGTCTCATATGCTGTTAAGCCGATGCTCCCAAGGGTTGCTTTACAAAGGTGGGTCCACGCTAAAAATAGTACTTACTAAAAATAGAAAGTTACAAATTAGAGGTTCGAAACCTTGATCTAACAAGATAGGAGCGCAGATTCCTTGGATTTCTTCAGTAAATCATAGGTCTAGGTATATGCTTCAGCTCGGGATTTTGTTGGCAAAGCTGAAAAAGTTTAGGGTTTAGGGTTTAGGGTTTAGGGTTTAGGGTTTAGGGTTTAGGATTTTAGGGTTTAGGGTTTAGGGTTTAGGGTTTAGGGTTTTAGGGTTTAGGGTTTAGAGTTTAGAGTTTAGAGTTTAGAGTTTAAAGGTTTAAGAACATTAAGTTTAAAGGTTTCAAAACATTAAGTTTAAGGGTTTAAAAACATTAAGTTTAAAAACATTAAGTTTAAAGGTTTAAAAATATTAAGTTTAAAAATATTAAGTTTAAAAACATTAAGTTTAAGGGTTTAAAAACATTAAGTTTAAAGGTTTAAAAACATTAAGTTTAAAAATATTAAGTTTAAAATCATTAAGTTTAAAAACATTAAGTTTAAAGGTTTAAAAACATTAAGTTTAAGTTGAAAAACATTAAGTTTAAAGGTTTAAAAACATTAATTAAAGGTTTAAAAATATTAAGTTTAAAGGTTTAAAAACATAAAGTTTAAAGGTTTAAAAACATTAAGTTTAAAAACATTAAGTTTAAAAACATTAAGTTTAAAGGTTTAAAAACATTGAGTTTAAAGGTTTAAAAACATTAAGTTTAAAGGTTTAAAAATATTAAGTTTAAAGGTTGAAAAATATTAAGTTTAAAGGTTTAAAAACATTAATTTTAAAGGTTTAAAAACATTAAGTTTAAATGTTTAAAAACATTAGGTTTAAAAACATTAAGTTTACAAACATTAAGTTTAAAAATATTAAGTTTAAAGGTTTAAAAACATTAAGATTAAATTTAAAAACAATAAGTTTAAAGGTTTAAAAACATTAAGTTTAAAGGTTTAAAAACATTAAGTTTAAGGGTTTAAAAACATTAAGTTTAAGGGTTTAATAACATTAAGTTTAAAGGTTTAAAAACATTAAGTTTAAAGGTTTAAAAACATTAAGTTTAAAAACATTAAGTTTAAAAATATTAAGTTTAAGGGTTTAATAACATTAAGTTTAAAAACATTAAGTTTAAAAACATTAAGTTTAAAAATATTAAGTTTAAGGGTTTAATAACATTAAGTTTAAAGGTTTAAAAACATTAAGTTTAAAGGTTTAAAAACATTAAGTTTAAAAACATTAAGTTTAAAAATATTAAGTTTAAAAATATTAAGTTTAAAAACATTAAGTTTAAAGGTTTAAAAACATTAAGTTTAAAGGTTTAAAAACATTAAGTTTAAAGGTTTAAAAACATTAAGTTTAAAAACAGATGTAAGGCGAGCGGTCCTAGAGAGGGATGAGGGGGAGAAGAGGGAGAGAGAGAGAAGAGAGAAGAGAGAAGAGAGAAGAGAGAGAAGAAGGAGAAGAAGAGAGACAAGCCTTGACACAAACACTTAAACTTGCAAACTAGTTTCGTGCTCAAAGGCACTCATCAGTGCAATGAAAAATGAGGGTACAAGGCTTGCTATATATAGGGGAAGAGGAGGATCCTTGAAGTGAGGGAAAGGGTCCTCAAAAAGGGGAAAGTTGCCTCAAAATGAGGGTAGAAGGGGGGTTACCAAAACTGGTAAGTCAACTGTTCCAAAAAAGGTAAGATTTACCAAAAAAGGAAGAACAGTGCCTGAGGTACAGGGGGTGAGGAGAGGGTGAGAAGAAGGTCGCAGACGAGGATTCGGGCCCTCAAGGGAACTTTCTTCAGGAGAGGGTTTAGGGTTTAGGGAATCCCCGAGGTTTTAAGGCCCTTGTTGTTGCGGGAGCAAAAGGGGATCTTAAAAACCACGGGGGTCCCAAAGCCCGAGCGAGAAGAATGAAGATCCGAAAAGGCAACAGCGGAAGAGACGTCGGAGGAGAGGGGAGGGGGGGCACGTCGGCGGAGGAGAGGGGAACCCGTCTGTAGAGGAGGGGGCGGCTGCAGAGGGGCAGGGCTCCGAAGAGGGGAGGGGTGCCGGTACACCTCGGCCAAGGGGCGGCCCACAGAGGAAGAGGTGCCGGAGAGGAGAAGGGGAGGAGGAGTGCCGAAGAAGAGAGGGGAGGGGTGCCGGAGAGGAGAGGAGGCGTCGGAGAGGAGAGGGGGCACCGGAGAAGAGAGGGGAGGGGCGCCAGAGAGGAGAGGAGCGGGGTGCCAGAGAGGGGAGGGGTGTTGGAACACCCCGGCCAGCGATGACGACGATGGAGAGGAGGGGGAGGCACGTCGAAGAGGAGAGGAAGTGCCGGTTTGGAGAGGGGGGGTGCTGGGGAGGAGAGGGGAAGGGGAGGGGGGCCGGCGACGACGTCAGAAAGGACGTTGGAGAGGAGGGCTGCAGAAGAGGGGGGGCCATGGCGGCGGAGAGGGGAGCCATGGCGGAGGCCGCAGCGGCGAGGAGGGGTGGAGAGGGGGGCGCCGGGAGAAGAGGTGGAGAGGGGGGCGTCGGGAGAGGAGAGGGCAGAGAGGGGGGCACTAAGGCGGCGCCGAGGGAGGAGGGGCCGTGGCGGCTAAGAGGGGGCGGAGGGAGGAGCAGAGGAGAGGGGGGCGCCGGGAGAAGAGAAGAAGAGGGGGAGAGGGGGCGCCGGGAGAGGAGAGGGAGAGGGAGGCGCCGGAAGAAAAAGGAGGAGAGGGGGGCACCGGGAGAGGAGAGGGCAGAGAGGGGGGCGCCAGGGCGGTGCCGAGGGAAGGCAGCAAAGAGGGGGTGGAGAGGGAGGAGCTGCGGAAAGGGGTGGGGAGGGGGGCGCCGGGAGAAGAGGTGGAGAGGGGGGCGCCGGGAGAGGAGAGGGCGGAGAGGGGGGGACCAGGGCGGTGCCAAGGGAGGGGGGGCCATGGCGGCGAAGAGGGGAAGGTGAGGGAGGAGTGGTGGAGAGGGGGGGCCATGGCGGCGCCGAGGGAGGGGGGGCCACGATGGCGAAGAAGGAGGCCCAAAGACGGGCGGTCGCTCGCAGAGGAGGAGGGCCCAGGAGGAGAGCCCAGGCAAAGGGGGGTGGCCGAAGAGGAGGGGTGAAGGCGGAAGCCCAGGGTGGGCGGCAGCCGAAGAGGAGGGGTGAAGGCGAAGGCCCAGGGTGGGCGGCGGCGTCGAAGGAGGAGGAGGAGGTGGCCCAACGCAGGAGGAGCCCACGGCAGCGGCGGCAACCACGGAGGAAGAGGAGGCAGAGGAGATCACGGGCGGCGGGCGGTCGAGGAGCCAGGCCCAACGTAGGAGGCCACGGCGGAGACGGAGGCGCCGGGGGCGGAGACGGCGGTAGCTGTGAAGGAGGAGGAGGAGGAAGCCTCGGGCGGGTGGCGGCATCGAGACGGAGGAGGAGGAGGAGGAGGAGACCATGGGCGGGCGGTCGTCCAAACCCAGAGGGAGGCAGCGGCGGTGGAGGCAGGAGGAGCCCACGGGCGGAAGCGGTGCCGACGGAGGAGGAGGCGTCGACGGAGGAGGAGGCAGCACCGGCTAAGGAGGCAGCCGCGCCGAAGGAGGAGGCGGCGGGGCGGCGGCGGCCACGGCAAGGGTGGAGGCGGCGGCAACAGCGCTGCAGCCAGAGAGCAGCCCGCCATAGCAACAAGAAAACCAGCCCCCCCAAAAGTGGAGAAGGGGGAGCCAGTCAGGGGGGGAAGCCTCGTCGAAGGAGAGGTTGACGCTGGAGAAGGAGCTGGCCTTTGAGAGGGAGGAGGCGGCGATGGAGGAGAGGAAGGAGAGGGAGCCTCCAGCACAGCGGGAGAGGCGTTGAGGCGAAGAAGGAGGTTGGTGGAGGAGAGAGAGGAGGAGGAAGGGGAAGAGGAGGAGGAAGGGGAGGGGGAGCTAGGAGCATGCGCCATGTAGAAAGCTTTAGAGTTTAAAGGTTTAAAAACATTAAGTTCAAAAACAGCAAGCGGTCCTAGAGGGGGATGAGGGGAAGAAGAGGGAGAGAGAGAAGAGAGAAGAGAGAAGAGAGAGAAGAAGGAGAAGAAGAGAGACAAGCCTTGACACAAACACTTAAACTTGCAAACTAGTTTCGTGCTCAAAGGCACTCATCAGTGCAATGAAAAATGAGGGTACAAGGCTTGCTATGTATAGGGGAAGAGGAGGATCCTTGAAGTGAGGGAAAGGGTCCTCAAAAAGGGGGAAAGTTGCCTCAAAATGAGAGAAAAAGGCCTCAAAATGAGGGGAGAAGGGGGCTACCAAAACTGGTAAGTCAACTGTTCCAAAAAAGGTAAGATTTACCAAAAAAGGAAGAACAGTGCCAGAGGTGCAGGGGGTGAGGAGAGGGTGAGAAGAAGGTCGAAGACGAGGATTCGGGCCTACAAGGGAACTTTCTTCAAGAGAGGGTTTAGGGTTTAGGGAAGCCCCGAGGTTTTAAGGCCCTTGTCTCACGGGAGCAAAAGGGGATCTTATAACCACGGGGGTCCCAAAGCCCGAGCGAGAAGAAAGAAGATCCGGAGAGGCAACAGCGGAAGTGACATCGGCGGAGGAGAGGGGAGGGGGGCGCGACGACGGAGGAGGAGAGGGGAGCCCATCCACAGAGGAGGGGGCGGCTACTGCTGCAGAGGGGCGGGGCACCGGAGAGGGGAGGGGCGCCGGTACACCTCGGCCAAGAGGCGGCCCACAAAGGAAAAGATGCCGGAGAGGAGAAGGGGAGGAGGAGCACCGAAGAAGAAAGGGGAGGGGCGCCGGAGAGGAGAGGGGGCACCGGTGAGGAGAGGAGCGGGGCGCCGGAGAGGGGAGGGGCGTCGGTACACCTCGGCCGACGACGACAACGAAGAGGAGGGGGAGGCGTGTCGGAGAAGAGAGGAAGCGCCGATGAGGAGAGGGAGGGGTGTCGGAGAGGAGAGGGGAAGGGGTGTCGGAGAGGAAGCGCCGATGAGGAGAGGGAGGGGTGTCGGAGAGGAGAGGGGAAGGGGAGGAGGGCCGACGGCGACATCGGAGAGGAAAGGGAGGAGAGGGGAAGGAGAGGGGAAGGGGAGGAGGGCCGACGGCGACATCGGAGAGGAGGGGGAGGCGGCTGCAGGGGGCGGCCCACAGAGGAGGAGCAGCCGTAGAGCCGCCGAAGAGGGGGGGCCATGGCGGAGGCCTCAGCGTGGCAAGGAGGGGTGGAGAGGGGGGCGCCGGGAGAAGAGGTGGAGAGGGGGGCACCAAGGCGACACCGAGGGAGAGGGGGCCATGGCGGCGAAGAGGGGACGGTGAGGGAGGAGAGGCGGAGAGGGGAGGAGAGGGGGGCGCCGAGAGAAGAGGAGGAGAGGGGGGCGCCGAGAGAAGAGGTGGAGAGGGGTACACCGGGAGAGGAGAGGGCGGAGAGGGGGGCGCCGGGAGAAGAAGGGGCTCAAGGGCGGGTGGCCGCAGAGGAGGAGCCGGGCGAAGAGGGGGGTGGAGGAGAGGGGGGCACCGAAAGAAGAGAGGGCTCGGGGGCGGGTGGCCGCAGAGGAGGAGGAGTCGGGCGAAAAAGGGGGGGCGGCCGAAGAGGAGGAGGAGAGCCCTAGGCGGGGGGCAGCGGGGGACCAGGGTGAGGCCACGGCGGAGGAGGGGGTGGCCAAGGCGGAGGTGGAGTCACCGAGGTCGGAGGCCGCGGTGGCAGCCGCGAAGGAGGAGGAGGAGGCGGCCCAGGGCGGCGCGGCGACGAAGACGGAGGAGGAGGACACCACGGGTGGGCGGCCGGCCCAACGCAAAGGGCGGCGGCGACGGCGGCGGAGGGAGGGAGGAGGAGCCCACGGCAGTGGCACCCAAGGAGGAGGAGGCGGCGCCGATGGAGGAAGCGGCCGCGCCGAAGGAGGAGGAGGCGGCGGCGTAGCCCACGGAGGAGGAGGCGGCATCGAAGGAGGAGGCAGCACCGACAGAGGAAGAGGCCACGCCAAAGGAGGACGAGGAGGCGGCGACGGCGGCGACAGCGAGAAGGGAGGCGGCGGCGAGCGCTGCAGTCAGAGAGCAGCCCGTCTCGCAGCAGCAAGAAAACCAGCCGCCCCAAAAGTGGAGAAGGGGGAGCCAGTCAAGGGGCGAAGCCGCGTCGAAGGAGAGGTTGACGCTAGAGGAGGAGCCGGCCTTTGAGAGGGAGGAGGCGGCGAGGGAGGAGAGGGACCCTCCCGCAGGCGGGAGAGGCATTGAGGCGAAGAAAGAGGAGGTTGGTGGAGGAGAGAGAGGAGGAGGAAGAGGAGGAGGAAGGGGAAGGGGAGGGAGAAGGGGAAGGGGAGGAGGAGGAGGAAGGGGAGGGGGAGCTAGGGGCAGGGTTCAGGGTTCAGGGTTCAGGGTTCAGGGTTTAGGGTTTAGGGTTTAGGTTTAGAGGTTAGGGTTTAGGGGTTCGGGTTTAGGGTTTAGGGTTTTAGGGTTTAGGGTTTAGGGTTTTAGGGTTTTAACCAACCTACATGGTATGTGTAACCCGTGTATAGGTCAGTCAGAGTCTCCGTGTGTAGATCATATTCCCAATTTTCATTGAGAAATATCCCATCTAAACTTGGCGTGCCAAACGGTTCTCTTAAAGTGGACGCAATGTCACTTCTTATGGATTGACTTCTAAAGACCTCCTCTACTTTAGGGAGAGCGTCAGAAGGTGGTAGCTCAGCAGGGCCTTCATTAAACGAAGTGGGTAGAATATCCACATGGAGACTGTTTGGGAGGGCAGGGTCTACGTGAGATGTGAATGGCGAATCTACTTTCCCTCCTCCTTCGTTTACTTCACTTGTCGCATGTTCAGAGCGTGTAGCTCTACTAAAGGTCTCTATTAGACGACTAAACATGCAGGCTCATTTTCAGCTCCTTCTTCCAAAGGCCCTTAGCAGGCAACATTCCCCCATAGGGCTCCATGTCAGGAGGAAGTCTAGAGTCGAAATCAGGAGAGACGAAATTCGAATTCAGTATATGGGATGATCTAGAGTAGTGAATCGTCGAAGATACAGAGTCAGAATTTGGAGCTGGGGGGGAGATCTGGAGAGAATAAAGGACTAATCAAACAGATTCTACTGGATATCTGAAACCACACGAAATTCGAATTCAGTATATGGGATGATCTAGAGTAGTGAATCGTCGAAGACACGGAGTCAGAATTTGGAGCCGTGGAGAGAATAAAGAACTAATCAAACAGATTCTACTGGATATCAAAAACCACATAATTTTAAAAATGATTCGGACTTCAGACATATCTGAATTCATCCGAATACTCCCCAAATTCATTCGAATACTCCTCGAATCTTGATTCTGAAACCATGCGAACTTTAGACACATCCAAATTCATCTGAATACTCCCCAAATCTTGCTTTTCATTGTGCAACACAAGTTGTAAAAAATGATTTAATCATGGTATTGATTTGGCTTACAGGGAAGCGTACTTTGCAAAAATGGAGCTAACTCCTTCTAAGAAGAAACCCGCTCTAAGAAGAAACCCGCTCCTACAAACAAAAAGTAAATTTTCTTTTCAAGTTGGCAAGTGGAGAGTGTGTGCTTAGGAGGTCTCATATGCTGTTAAGCCAATGCTCCCAAAGGTTGCTTTACAAGGTGGATCCACGCTAAAAATAGTACTTACTAAAAATAGTATTTACTAAAAATAGAAAGTTACAAAGTAGAGGTTCGAAACCTTGATCTAACAAGATAGGAGCGCAAATTCCTTGGATTTCTCCAGCAAATCATAGGTCTAGGTGTATGCTTCAGCTCGGGATTTTGTTGGCAAAGCTGAAAAAGTTTAGGGTTTAGGGAGGCCCCCAAGTTTAAAGCTTTGGTGTACTTGGAGTAGTCAAGCTTAAGAACTAGGGGGATCCGCTTACTCGAAGAGGTTTCTCGATTGGAAGCCTTTAGAAGTAGAGCTGTTCGCATATTATACTTGATCTTGCTGAAAGTTTTCCGAAGGAGAGAATCCGGATATCCTCTACCTCGAAGTCGTTGGAAAAACAAAAGCTTTAGCTTGATGTAGCTTTGAAGCGTGCTTTCCCTGATGACATAACGCTTAAGTTCTCCAATGATGAAGGCTTCCTTTTGATGACTAGGGTGCCAGGAAGAGAAAGGGAGGTACCTGTTCAGCTCTTTCTAAAAACAACTAGTAGAAAGCTTTCCTGTGGTTTGAAAATTAGTACCTTTGAAAAGGTGAATGTCCAAAAATCCACAGATGAATTGGAGATGACATGTGTTATCTTGATATGCTCCTGAAGATCTATTGCATAGTTGCTAAGATGTTGCAGCAAAGTGGTGTGAGACCCATGCCAAAAACCTAAAACGTCATCAATGTATCTTCTATAGTAGAGTAGCTCTGTTGTGTGATGTACCTGTTCTTGAAGGTTTTCTAAATAACATAGAAAAAGGCAGGCATAGACAATAGCAAAATTACTGCCCATAGCAGTGCCTCTGATTTGATACCAAAAAGTGCCATTAAACTCAAGATAGTGGTTCTTGAGAACAAGAGAGGCAATTGTCATGATGAGGTTGAGCTCTACAAGGTTGAAGTCACCCTGTATCATCATCTTGAGGGCATGCAGTCCTTCATTGGTGGGAATACTGGGGTACAGAGATTCCACATCAAATGTGAAGAGGATAATTTCTTGTGGTAGATGAAGCTCAGATAACTCTTTAATCAGAGTAGTGAGGGAGTCTTTTAGATGTTGCTTTTGTTGGAAGAGAATGGGGAAAAGCTTATGATGAAGCCATATAGACGCATTCTCAAAAACACAGCCATTGTAAGAGCAGATTGGCCTTCCGACCATCGTAGGTTTGTGGATTTTCGGCAAGAAATAAAGAGAGCAAACTCTGAACCCTTGCTTTGGCTTCTGCAAAATAAACTTTGCTTCATCCCTTGAGAGCACACTAGACTTTTGACAAATGCAGGCAAGCCTATCAAACAGTTCATTCAATGGAGCTTGGGTGACTGGGAGATAGACCTGTTGATCTAGAAGTTGCCGATCACCTTCATTAAGATACCATGATTTATCAAGAATTACCAAACCAAGGTTTTTATCTGCTGGCTTGATAATGATGTTATGGTTCTTTATCAATCTGTTAAGGGCTCTTCTCAAATGAAGCGGAAGCTTGTTCTGAGGAAGTCGCTCACATGAAGAGATTGAATTTTGAAGTATGACTCTTCCAGTGTTGATGATGTCTTCCAGAGGCTGATAAACTTTAGAAGGATTCCAATTCGGGTTTGCAACTCGAAAAGAAGGAAGAGGTCTATCTGGTGCATTTCTGAACCATCGAAGACGAAGTTGTCTTGCAAAATTATCATAGTCTTTGGTTAGATGTATTGGATCCGAAAACTTTGACAGGAATATATCCCAAACCAAGTCCTAGAAGCTTTTTCTCACTAAATGAAAGCTTGTACTGAGAGAGATTGTGGATGGCAATTTTTGAAACACGTTGATCCACCTCAGTTGGGGTCTTTCTAGAGAAAAGCAATAGAGCATAGCGCTCGAGATCTTGGAGAGGGAGCCAGAAGAGGTGCCTTAACGCCGGGGATTTCGAGACCGAGATCGGCTCGGTGGAGCGGATCTGCTTCGTGAATTTTGCCGATTTTGTTTCTGTCCCGAACCAGATTTCTGGGTCGAGAAGAGGAAGGCTGTGCAGAGGAGGGGGTGGAAGTCTTCTTCCTTTGAGGTTGATTTCCATCCCCTTGCCGGTTTTCCCATTGGTTTTTTGGCTGGGTAGACTTGCCTTTATTTGGCTTGTTTCCCTGCTGCTTACCTTGGTGGTTGTTTTGCCGGTCTTTCTGTTGATTGCCTTTTTTAGAAGCTTGGTTGCTTCTAGTTTTCTTGTTGTTGTTGTTCTGGCTATTGTTTTGGCTTTTCTTTTGTTGATTATCTTTCCGTTTTTTCTTTGTCCCACCTGTGTCATTTGCTAGACTTTTCTTTAGCTTGTTGATTTGTGCTTGAACTTGCTTCTAAACTTGCTCTTTGACTAGCTTGGCTATAGAGGGTTCAGTAGGAAGAGATTGTGCATCTCCCATGGCTTGATCCTGTGCAGCTTTCGTCTTGGTGAAAGCAGCTTGCTTGATCTTAGAGTTAAGGAGATGAGAGACCCTGAAATTATTTATGGCAGTTTTTAAATCTTTGACCAGCTTGTTCTTCCAAGTCTTCATGGTGTTTTCCCATAAAGCGTGTGGGCTGTCCATGAGTTCTAAAGCAGCCATGAGGTTCAGGATTTCCTGGAGACTGGCTTCAAAAGTGGAGGCATAAGCATCCAGCTTCTTTTCTTGATTCTCTACCAGCTTTGCCTGGGCTTCAGCAGCTACTCCTGTAATTTTTACAAAGATCTTGTAGAGTTTGATTGAGAAAGGCCTGTCCTTGTTCATCTTGCACAGTAAGGCGGGGTGGTTTGAGTCGAAGACTGTTAGGTACGGTGCCTTCTTCTCTTTGCTCTCTAAGCTTTTTGAGGTAAGCTTGACTTTTCTCAAAAGCTAAAAACATCTTCTTGTACTCCTCGATAGACTTCTTCAAGAAATCTTTAAGGTGAGAAGGTTGAGCGATGTGAAGAGTAGGTAGAGCAAAAAGGTGATCATAGGATGATGATGAAGCACCAAGTGTAAACCTGTATTGGTTTTGTGCATTAGCAGTATCTATAGAATCATCCATTCTTTGCTTAGCACGTTCTCTTTCTCCACTAGCAAATTGAAACGCTCCCTGGCTGGTAGAAGGGTTGTCTTTACCTTCGTTTGCTGCCTCTGGGATAGTGTTCAAAAGCACCATGATAGCAAAGGTTTAGGGTTTAGGGGTTTTTTCAGGTGTGCAGTTGTGGAGTGATAAAGATAAATAACCGGTAGCTGCGGCAGCTAAAAGTAGCTGCGGCAGTAAAAAATAAAATTTTCGGGGGCCGATTATGTGATAGTGAAGTGATGTCAAGTGGAGTGTATGTAAGATATGGTGTTGAGGTGTGAATAGTATGAACTTAAGATGGCCAACATTGATAGAGAATATACATAGCAATGTCTACTGCTTTGGCCCAGAAAGTTTCTACAAGACCTTTTTATTTTAGAAAACTCCTTGCCATCCCAACAATGACACAATTCTTGCAGCATTCTACTACACCATTTTGCTGAGGTGTAGGAAGCTAACGCTTAATCCCATGATCCTTGTAGTATTTTAAATATTCACATGACGTGAAAATTCCACCTCTGTTTGACCTAAGTTTCTTCAACTTCTTGTCAGTTTCCTTCTCTACCAAGACATGACATCCTTTAAAGTTTGCAAAGGCCTCGTCTTTAATATTCAAGAAATATACACATGTCCTCCTACTGTAGTCATTGATTAGCATCATGAAATAAGAGGAACCACCTAGAACCCCCCTAGAACTACCTTGTCCATCTTTCCACAGAGATCAATTTGAACAATCTCTAGGGGATCTTATGCTCTACTTTCTTCTTGTGGAAAGGGTTGCCAATGTTGCTTGCCCATCAAGCAAGCCTCACATGAATTTGGAAATTCCATTACTGCTAGTAGATCTGCCACCATCCTAGATTTAGACATCTTCTTCAAGACCAAAAGACTAAGATGACCAAAACTTTCATGCCATAGCTTGGTTGTGCTCATTCCAGCATCTGCACTGTAACTATAAGCTGATATAGGTTGTTACTGCGAGTTTCCCTCCCAACTAAAACTCCATCAAAATTCACAATTTTTGCACTAGCCTTGTCAAAGTGAGCCTTCAAGTTGCAATCAGTGAGCCTTCAAGTTGCAGTCAGTGATTTTCACAGGTAGCAAGTTCATTTTAGTTTCTAATACATAAAAAAACATCTCATGGATTTTTAGTAGCCCCATCATTTGACACAAAGGAAATAGTATTTGAGCCCTTTTTTGGGCATTTGGCATTGTCTCCTATGGCTACCACAATGTCATGTCCTATTGGATGTAGCAAGGAATACCAATCTTTGTGTGGCTGGTCATGTGCCAAGTAGCACCACTGTCAATGATCCAATAACCATCTTCTTTAGAAGAGAGTTTCTTTTGCAAAAATCTCTTCAATTGAAATCCATAGTTCTCGATCATCTTGAGAACTTTTACTTAACTTCTTGGCTCATGTCACAGGCTTCGGCACACCATTCTTCTCATCTACAGCTTTCTTCCAACATTCACTCCTCTCAATGTTTCCAGACTTCTTGCAGTGGAAGCACCTCATTTTCTTCTTCTTCTAGAGCTCTACAAAAAGCAAGCCAACAAAAAATACAATGAGAGAGAGAGAGAGAGAGAGAGAGAGAGAGAGAGAGGAGAGAGAGAGAGAGAGAGAGAGAGAGAGAGAGAGAGAGAGAGACCTCCCATGCAACATGCATATGCAAGACATGAAGACACATAAGCTCAAGGAAAAGCAGTGAAGTATGAAGGGGGGAGTACTAAATTTTAGGGATAATAGGAAAGGTTAAGGCATCTACACATGGTAATTACAACAATTGTGACTAAGACAAAAGGCCCAATTCTGTAACATTTTTCCAAATACATATTTTTATGGTCTCCTTGGGAGTATGAGGATGTATTAGCCACAAATCTTGTTCATTCTTCCAATCAACTATGCCTAGGATGATCCACTCCATAGTTTTGGGCATCTAGTTTGCCCTAGGTATAAAAGCCACATTTCCTTGCACGAACACACATTGGGTGATTGGACATAGCATTGCTTACAAGCTCAACCTTTCATAGCTCTTAGTATTCTTCTCTCTTTGGACTAGTAAAAGAGTTTGATTGCTTCCAATCTTTCATAGCTCTCATGTATTCTGCTCTCTTTGGAGTAATAAGGGAGGTGAAGGTTTGAGGCTCATTGATTCCGTCTTCTTGCTATATTGTAGATTTCAATATTCTTTGCTTGTGTGCATGCATGATTATGTAGAATCTTGTGTGTGTGTGTGTGCGTGTGTGTGTTTGCTTGCTTGTGATTACATATGTGCTTATACATATTGTGTATGAGTGCTTGCTTGTGTGGATAAACAAGACTCACATGTGTGTAGCATGCTTGCTAATCCATAGCATTGAATTTTATGCACCTTATTTTACCTTTCATAGCTCTCCCTTTCATTCCATTATTGGAATGCCTTTGGTTGTTTCTTACTATTGCAAAAATTTATTTCTTGGCTCTCTCTCTCTCTAACACACACACACACACACACACATTTTTTCTTTTTCTTTTTTCATCTCATTTAATAAAAAATACATATAACTTTCACTTGAATCCTTGAGGTAAAGACATTTTTGAGGGAACCTTCCATTTCCACCTACCTAGGTTGCCAATCTTTTTTGGTTTCTACCCTTAACATTTTTTAGCAAGTCATTACTTGCCATACACCAACATGGCTCTCAATGGGTAGCTAAACAGATATGTGAGTTAATGCATGATATCCTTTTGCATCTATATAAAGATAGTTTTTGTCCTTCTTCCCACGTTCCCACCTTCCCTCCCTTCTCCTTCAAGTTGTAGCACTAACTATGGCTTGGGTAGGTCTTCTTCTTCTCAGAGCATGTTTATCATGGCTATGGATTTTTCTTCTTTTTTGAAAAGTTTTTCACTACCAAACACTGGGTTCTTTGTGTACTCTTTCACTATTTCAAGATGTTTGTTTGGTTTCTTTTCTCTTGAGATGAAATACTTGATGCAATCCTGTAAGTTTGTACTAGTATCTTTCCCTCATATGGTCTAGTCAATTCTACATGCTAAATTTTTTATTGAATATATAAATTTTAATTTAATTTAAAGCATTTAATACAGTTTTCTACAGGGAAATGCTACACATAAGTAATTAAATCTGAGTTTCCTTTGTGTGTAAAGTGCTTACTTTTCAAAGATGCCTCCTTTGAGGGTTGCACTACCTTTAATTAAGTTTGGCTTTGACCCATCATATGTGGTCTTATTCTATTTATGGCCCTTTTTTATCACATGATGCTCATAGTCTTGTATGAGCTCTTAAGTAATTTGACTTAGCTTGCCCAGAGGATCAATTGCTTAATGTTGCAAAAAGCAAAAAATTCAAAGGTAAAATAGACCTTCCAATCCACAAACAAGAGGAAAAATAGACATAAAAGCATGTACACCTTGCAAATTGAGTCCTATACATACTTGCACATAGTTGAGAGAGAGAGAGAGAGAGAGAGAGAGAGAGAGAGAGAATCATAATTGAGCTCAACAAGAGCACATTCCCTAAACATGCACAATAATATAAAGAACGGAACAACCATACACCTAGAAACAAAAGACTCAGCTCCGAGAGTGAAGAAGAGCATATTTACGTTTTGTAGCGACTGCTAAGACCATTTTGTTTCTACCTAAATTTTCTTGTCATATTTTCCAAACTCATACTCCACAAAATCCCGTTATCGTAGAAATATGTGTTTATGCTTGGCGTGCACCTATCCCTTATTAGAACCAAGCTCACATATCTTTATGTGTTACGTACCACGTTGTGCTACTTTTCTTGCAACTACATTACTACCAATTTTTCCAAGAAATGATAACAACTTAGCCCTTGCTTTAACTTCTTGCTCTACCCTCTCTCCACCCCCTCATGACAATTCCACCTCCTATTGACCAAAGTACATCATTGATATGGCTCAATCCCACATGGGATACAATGAAGAACGCTCGCATCTCTTTTATTGTCATATGCGTGAGAGGCACTATCTTCTTCAACCAGCATACCCTCATCTCACTAGTTATCTCTTACATAATTTTTGGGACCAAGTTGCTAACCTTTTGTAAAAACTCAAATATCTTTTGTAGATTTATGACAATACCTTGAAATAGTTTGTCTTAATCTACTTTCTTTTTCAACGACGACAACTTTTTCAAGTGCTAAAGTCACAAATTGGTCCTCTTCCATATGTGATTTTGCATTCATGATTTGATTTGATTTTTGCAAAAATGTCTTATGTTTACTATTTTAGCACCAAATAACAAATCTAAACATATTTCTTTTGTAACAAGTTTTGGTCTTTTATTTTTTCACACAAGTTAACCCAAATGAAATGTACATGGACTTTGCTTGATCACCAAAGTCACATGCAACAATGACAACTAACATCTAATTAGCTTTACTACGTCAGGTCTCACTCTTTGACTAATCTAGTTTGTGGTATTTAATACCCAAGGTTTTGCCCTCTAGCTGATTTAGTCAATGGTATATAATGCTTGAGGTTTTTCCCTTTTTTGATAATGGTACTTTGATACACCTGGCCAGTGCATCTTCTAACCTAAGTATACAAAGGTATTGCCCTCTTTTGAAATATCTCCGAGTGCTATAATTGACTAAGCTTCCACCCTTTCTCAGACTATGTCTCTAGTCAAGCTCATATATAGTTCTAGTTTATTGAAGATGACACACAAAGGCATGACCTTCACAACTTTACTAGTACATTGTACAAGTATACTTTTTACATCTTAAAAATAAGAAAAATATGCCTTTTGAATTATTTGTATAACATTTCTCCATCTTCAATATTTTTGATGTGGACCATACGATCTGTTTGATCCATCCAACGGTGGATATTGATGCTTGTCATCCATGGTCACACAAGAAATAATTATTAGCATCTAGCCTTTTGTTTTCATGCTAAATAGTGCATCCAATGTGAACTGTATGATCTATTTGATCCATCCAACGGTGGATATTGATGCTTGTCATCCATGGTCACACAAGAAATTTTACAAAAAGTTAATAGGGGCTAACTTGTGCATCTGATGTGGACCGTACGATCTATTTGATCCATCTAATGTTGGAGATTTTGATGCCTACAAAATTAGATGCTAAATAGTGCATCCAATGTGAACCATATGATCTATTTGATCCATCCAATGGTGGATATTGATGCTTGTCATCCATGGTCACGCAAGAAATAATTATTGGTGCATCCAATGTGAACCGTATGATCTATTTGATCCATCCAATGGTGGATGTTGATGCTTGTCATCCATGGTCACACAAGAAATAATTATTAGCATCTAGTCTTTTGTTTTCATGTATTGTTGTTCCATTCTTTATGTTATTGTGTGTGTTTAAGTAGTGTGCTCTTGTTAACTTCAATTATGAATATATATCTCTCTCTCCCTCTCTCTCATTCTCTCTTAGCTATGTGCAAGTATGTGTAGCACCACTCGATTTGCAAGGTGTACATGTTTCAATGCCTATATTTCCTCTTATTTGCTGATAAGCAGGTCTAATTTACCTATGTGTTTTCTTCTTGCCATGACACTTAAAGCTAAGAGTAAATACATGACACTTTTGGTAGTATGGTTCTCACGTATGGCTCATGCTATTTGACATGTAAAACAACTTGATGCTTAGAGCTTACACCCAAGATTGGCTCACTATCCAACAAGACTTGTCCTATTAAACTGATTATTAAGATGTAATGGAGCCCCTATGGTTTGTTTATTGACTTGTTACTAGTTATCAATGACATCCTCTTGACTCTATATGTAACCGAAAGGAATGTTACTATCTCTTTATTAATCCAAATCACAATAACCTGTAAGAGCGTTACCTATATTCTATGTAATACCATACTCTAAAGTACCCACAATGTACCTAAGCACTCACATTCCTTTCTTCTAGTGACTCTCTCTAGGCTTGTTGGAAAACTCTCTCAACACACCAACAGAGAAAATGATATCAAGTCTAGTGTTTGTTAGAAAAATTTAGCTGCCCAAACCACCTGCTTCTTGTACTTCTTGATGTCAAGAATTGGTGATAAGTCCTATATAGAAATACTGCAAGAGACTGAGTATCCATGATAGACGTATTTAATCAATCAAGACTTAGCATAGATCAAGAATTAGCATAAACATGAACTAAAATGAAGCATAAACAAGAGACAAGAGAATGGCCTCAACTCATAGCCCACAAGGTGTTGACACACTCTAGCACCTTGAGTATTTGATCATCGATTATTATTCTTAGCCCTTGTGCCAAATGGTACACATGCATGGGCTCGCTCTTACGTAAAAGAGTGGTGGAGAATAAAAGCGTGCTCTCCACCTTTAACATCTACAACCAACTAAAATGAGCGGTGCACAAAGATGCACAAAAGTGTAAAGTAATCTATGGACAAGAATAAAGATGGTAGATGCTAATCATGTGTATTGCAATAATTTCACAATTACGAAATGGCAATATCAATTACAAAAATGATATTTCTAAGGATTGCAATCCTAAACTTAAACTCATTTAAGTCCATCACTTCCAAGGACACTCCCTTTGCCTGCCAATCATCTCATCTACCTTCATACTCTCCAATCTATATGTCTATCACACACAATTAGTTAGCCACTAACAAATAGAATAGTAAACATGTAGCATACAAGTTTAGCTATCCCTAAATTCATGTGTGTGGCCACTACCCATGTCCAAACACAGTGACCATCAGGGAGTCCTCATAGATCACGAAGGGTGGATGGGCAATCCTGTAATATCCCTCCTACCTAGGATAGAAGCTATCCTTAGTTGCTTAACATAAATTTTCTAGTGTGTGATTATAAGTAGGAAGGAGGTAAGGATACCTACAAAAGAAATTTTGAGGCATCCAGCATGCATCATCCCTAGGGTGACACCTAAAAGTTAAGAGATAACATGTATAGACTTTACTAGTCTATGTAGTAGTGGTCTCTTGATCTGCATTAACATCATGAACCAGTTGTTCCTCATTTTCAACCAAAAGAGGAGGCTCATCAAACAAAGATGAGAGGGAAGAGGTCCTTTAAATGGCCATAAAAAAAGACTAATATGAAAGGCATTGTAAATTTGCCAATGAGGTGGAAAATCAAGACGATATGCAACTTCATTAATTGGCTCAAGAAATTTAAATGGACCATATTAATGTGGAGCTAATTTCACAAAAGCATTAGTGTCAATGCTTTGGATGTGACACAAAATGCACTACAAAATTTTGAATCCCTATCTGAAACAATTACCTTAGGCAAACCATGATGAGGAAAGATGTGCTTTGAAAACAATTGAGCAGCTTGAAAAGCATTCAAAGTTTTATTGCAAGAAATTACGTACTAAAATGATCTACATAGCAAAAGAGATTTTTTTTATTGGAATAGCTGAAAAGATACTCGTTGTATAGAATTCATCAATTAAATAACATGTTTCTACAAGAGTTTTTAATATAAAAAGGATGCTCCCCTGCATAATAAACATCTAGGGTGGAGAAATACATATCTAACTTTCTAAAAGTTGTAGAGGTTGATCCCATAATGAAAAATTGAACAACATAGTGTGGTGTTAAGTACTAAAAAGATCTTTTATTCAACAACAATCAAGATTATATGAGCAGATAGATAGGTGGTTATTTAATATTCAAATGATGAATGTCAATAAAATATAAATTACTAAACAAGTGATGGTACAAAAATCAAATTAAGTATGTTAGAATAAAAGGATACCACCTTGAAAAATAGAACATAAAGATTTGGATAGTATAAATTGTGCATGAGTCGGCAAAAGAGTACAGCATGTACCAACAAATAATTATGTAAAATAAAATTTGATGTTGAAAAAAAACTAAAGAAGCGAACAAGAATCCCAAATAATAATAAAGGTTCTCCAGATGGAAAGAATCCTTTTTGGTTGCCACTATTTGCAATTCCAAAGAGAAAGAAAAATGTCCTCGAAAATGAGCCGAATAATATGGAGTTGTGAATTCTGATTGGTGCTAAACCATGTGATCTCATTTGATGCTTTGGAATTTGGTGAGCAATTGGAAAAAAATTTTGGTCCTTGGTGCTTGCTTGATGGAAAATTTTCCCAGAAAGAATTTAGAGAAGAAATATCCCAAATATGATGTGCTACGAGTAAACCTACTTCTCTCATAGTTCCCGGATTCACAAGTAGATCCACCATAAACATGCCGTAGAACTTCATCGAACACATAGTGGACTACAACTAAACTTTTCTCTCTCATAGTTATCGAAGTCACAAGTAGATCCACCATAAACATCTTGTAGAACTTCGTTGAACACAAAGTGGACTGTGGTCAAAAGGAATTTTCATGTACTTGAGACACAAAGGCTTATTGCTTTTTCAATTTTCACAAGCTTTTCAAAGAATTACTTAGGGCTCAAATGACTCTCTTCTAATAACTAAGATATGCATGCAAACATAGCAGTAAAGAGCTAGCTTTAGGAGCTTACAAATTCCACTTTTAGGTTTTGGCTTCTCAAGAAAATGAAAAAGCCTTAGTGATATCACACTAGTCAAAACATCAACTTTGCTCATTTCAAGTTTGGTTTTTGGCTCCTACAAGAAAATGGAAAAGCCTTAGTGAAATCACACTAGTCAAGACCATTATGAGTTTGATCCTGGCTTGTGACACCTAACTAGGAATAGGCCCCACATAGGCTACAATTTTGTGGGAGGATAAAATAGCATGCTCAGCCAAACCACAAAGTGGTTCCTTAGCTTAGCCCACTCAAATGATAGTTGGGACCAAAACATCAACTTTGTACATTTTGAAATATCAAGAAGATGAGTCTTATAATCTAAAATAATCCTACAAGGAATAAGAACTAACCTATATATCGAGAGAGAGAGAGAGAGAGAGAGAGAGAGAGAGAGAGAGAGAGAGAGAGAGAGAGTAATAGGCTAGAGTAAACTTTATGTGAAAATATATGGAAAGAGAGAGATAGAGACAAAGAGAGGTGGAGATACATAAAGATAGAGTCTCACACACACACACGCGCACGCGCGCATATATATATATATATATATATATATGCGTGCATGCATGCGTGTGTGTGTGTGTGTGTGTGTGTGTGTGTGTGTGTATAGAATGGGAACTTATACGTGTTTAGATCATAATAAATGTAGACCAACACTGAGAGGTGGTCATTGATTGTATATTCAAAGATGTGGGATGAAGGGAGAAGAAGAAAGCGACACAATAGAGAGAAAGAAAGAAAGAAAGAAAGAAAGCTTTATTAACATTTAGGCCAAAATCGACCTATGAGACAAAATCAAAAGTACAACTGTAGGTATCCTCCAATATCCTATAAAAGGAAAAAAGTGCAAAAGTACAATATGAAATGTAAATGTAAAGAGGTGCTGAATCTAGTGATGATCATAGGAGGGGTGGTGGAGTACTATAACTCTCTAGGGTATCAATGCAGTACTATATGCTAGGGTAGTACAATAATCATGAGATTCAAATCTACCTAGCTCCACCCTGTGCCATAATGGGGGTACATGATAGTAGCTGATATCGGAGAGGCAGAGTAAATAGTCCTCGTAGTACCGCCCGCCGACCGCAGGATCTGAATGTCCAGCCGCTCCTGCATGTGGTGCTGGTGTCATGCTCGGATCTCATGAATCTCTTGATGTTGTAACCTCGAGGTCTCATAGCTTGGGACTCGTGCTCTAATGGTCTCCGCCTGCTGAACAGTGACCCCCTACTGTGGTGGTGTGGGAGGGGGTGCTACTTTCTAGAAGAAATCGGTGAGCTGTGACTGTCGTCCTCCCCTCTGTGTAGCCGGGGTCTCTAAGAGGCTCTCTCTATGTCTCTGTATATCCAATAAGAATTGTCCTAGGCGTCGCTTGTCCGCAAGCTCCATGATCAATCAGAGAGTCAGGTGTGCCCCTCGAAGAGTGTAGCATATCTATCTCTGATGGCACTGTATGCTCTACATCTACAGACATAATGTTCCTCACTCTCTATCCTCTCTGCTCTGGGAATGCGGGCTGCTCTACCCGTCTCAAGTGTCAGCTGGTGTGATGAGACTCTGAGGCTGAGACCGATGGCCACCCGTGCACTGTGTGGCATGTATATATCCATATAGCGTGGTCTCTGCATGAAACCCTCATCTGATATCCGTAGGAATTGATGTCTGTAGTACATCATCTTGGGCGGGAGTGGCAAGTGTGGTGAGATCCATGTCTTTCTAGTGTAAAGCCGCCATAAGTCCTACCTCAGGACTCTGTTCCTTTCAATGTGTAAAGGTGTATGTATTGGGAGTCCGGGTCATACTGAAAAGGTGGTAGGCTCTCAATGTCTAAGATGTGTGCACTGAGCCACTGGGTTACCTCTGAGTACGATGTCCCACTCTCCCCAGCCTCCTCTGACATCTGTTTGGATGCCTCAAAAGCTCTATGTGATAGTCTATCTGGGGGAAGCTCTCTCACTCTGTGTATGAAGCACACCGTCTAAAACAAAGCCTCTACCAGCATTGGGGGTGTGGCAAACTCTGCCCCCCGTAGGATGTCATGTGGCACTGAAGGTTTGCTACAGATCATCCGTGAGAGCATCATGATCTGTGATCTCTCAATCTCTGTCCATGTGAACTGTGATAAGCCAGGTGCCCACTCTGCTCTGCTGGTGCATACATCAGAGCTACTGTATGGGGCTCCTGGAAGTGTGCATGGTGGCACATCTCTCTAGCATAGCTAAAGCTACGTAACCTCATGTAAGCCTATCATGTGCGGCTTGGTCCATTGGAGAATCTCCCTGCTATGCTGGCAAAGGTGACCCCCAAGTATACATATGAATCTGTGACCTCCACCTACCCCCTGCTAGTGTGAAAGTGGCTTGTCTCCCGAATCCTGCTGATGTATGGAAGATCATAACCTTGGTTTTCCCAAGGTTAACTATGAGTCCTCTCTGAGTGAAGAACTTGTCTAGAGCATGTAGGTGCTGTTGGAGGCCCATCTACCGTGCAGCAGTGGTCACTGATAAACCTCCAGGGCATCATACTTGCCTCGTCACCTGCTCATATAAAGCATAGATACCCCAAATCATCTCTGAAGGAATCTGTAGAGCCTGTAGTAGGCGCTGGAAGAGCCACTCTCTGGGAATGGTATCAAAAGCTTTACGGAAATCCACAAAGCAGTCATGTAAAAATGTGGTCAATGGTAGAGAGAGAGAGAGAGAGAGAGAGAGAGAGAGAGAGAGAGAGAGAGAGAGAGAGAGAGAGAGAAGGGAGGGAAAAGTAGTGTCTACCTTTGGCGATGCTTGTGTGTGTGTGTGCATGGATGCATCTATGCATTTATGTATATAATAAGACATAGAGAGATAGGGAGAGAGGAGGTGGAAGAGAGAGAGAGAGAGAGAGAGAGAGAGAGAGAGAGAGAAGTGACCCAACTATATAGGAGGAGTCCAACTAATAGCCTTAGGTATATGTTAGGACTCTAGCTTGTATTCTGATGGGACTACAACAAATCTCCTTTTTTAAAGATCTCATGTGCTCCTTAAGAATCTAGCCAAGGTCTTAAATATAGGTTAGGAATCTACTTTGTATTGAATGTGATGAACAACATCTCCTTTCGTGAAAATCTTAAGTTCTCCTTAAAAGATCTGAAGCACTTCAAAAAATCAAAACCTTATGAAGATAATAGTTTATATGAACCAACTGGTGCACACCTTAGCAATTGTGTCTTTGGACTTTAAAGGACACAACTTGAGCTCAGAACCCTAAGTTGGTAAGAAAAGGTGTGAGTGGTGTTTTTGGAGGGCACTTGATCTCCACTTTTTGGACACAGTCCCAAAACCTTGAAACTTGTGGGAGAAAAACAAGATGATAGTTTGGGGGGTGTTTTTGGAGTGGTGTTTTTGGAGGGCACTTGATCTCCACTTTTTGGACACAGTCCCAAAACCTTGAAACTTGTGGGAGAAAAACAAGATGATAGTTTGGGGGGGGGGTATAGTCTAGTGATAGTAGGATGTGTTAGGATGTTGGTGTTAGACAAGACCAAGCAACAACCCTACTTTTCTAAGAAAGTGGTTAGCCCATATATAAGTCATTTGCCTACACATAATTAGGTAACAATAACAAAATATCACAATTCAAATCCCAAGCGTGCTTGACCTTGTAGTAGTAAATTAGATTGACAAATGGGCACAAAATTTGTGTAATAGTGACTCAAAGGACATTGTAGGTAGCGATTTGATCTTATTAGGTCCTAGTGGCACGTAGGGGTAAAAGCATTCCCCCCCCACTAGTGGCCACACATTGAGGTCGCGCATTGTGTGCGAGCACACTATTCAAAAACTAACTCCCTGCCTTCCACTGCTTTTGAGGTGGTTCTAAAACTAATTAAGGTGGTTTCACTATTTTCAAAGTTAGCTTTACTATTTTCAATGGCTTCATCACTGTTAACAAGAAGCGTGGAGGAGGTATTTGTGCTTATCATGGTAGAATTAATTTATGCAAGCTAAATTAAAGGGCCATTTGGGGTCGCTACTGGAGATTAGAAAAGGGCCATTTTCGATAGCCACCAACATGTGGCCTGGCCCTTACACACACACACACACACACACACACACATACATACACACACACATCATGGCCACCCTTCCTTGGGCACGATCTCATCAATGCCTTGAATTGGGCACATCAATCTTTGTAAAATGGCACAAGAGAGTTACTTAGCATGTTAGAGCTTGTTTCACACACACACATCATGGCCACTCATAATTGGACATGACCTCTTGGTAGACTTGTGAGAAGTAGGGCTCAAAGTTTACAACTCCAATCAAACCTTTTTTGGCCTCCCCATGGCATCATGCATGGGCTTGGTGCTTCTTAAATTTTTTTCCTTTAGGAGCTAGTTGTGATTGAATGTAAAAACTGGATGATTTTTTGCAAAAAAAAAAATCAAAAAAATCAACCAAAAATTTTCAAAAATAGGCATAGATGGAAGTGGCCTTGAAGAAACCGAATGAATTTTTGCCAATTTTGGTTATAAAAACCAGTTGGGATGCTAAATTTCTTTTGGAGAATGAAATCAAGGAAAGTGCTTTCCTTCTTATCACTCGTTGTGAAAATTCGTTACAAGTGTAGGCAAGTGCTTTCCTTTTTTTCACTGGTTAGGAAAAATGGCTACACTAGGCCATGGGGTTCAATCTTGAGGTTTTACCATGCACATAAAGAGGCATGGAAGTGTGTTTTCTTTCACGAGAAGTTTTTGACATTTTCCCGCTATAATTCCCACTTTGCAAATTGCGACAACATTGTGAGCTTCTGCAGGGGAGGCTCCGCATATCTAACTAGGTGCAGTGGGGGGTGGGGGCTGCCGACAGCCCCTTGCCCCCCCGCACCACACGTAGCTCGTCTCTAGAAGCTCATGATGTTGAACATTATATGTCATATGGAAACATAAGGGAAAGGGGGCCTCTTTACCACCTTCTCATGAATTTTGGCCAAAGACCACACTTTGTGACCAGAGCATGTTACGTAATATTTGCGCTCTTCAGCAACACAAGCACCTTAATTCCTTAAGCGCTGCGAGTTTCTCTCTTCAACTAAGTAATACCTTATTTCCTGAAACACTGAGAGAGAGAGAGAGAGAGAGAGAGAGAGAGAGAGAGAGAGAGAGAGAGAGAGAGAGAGAGAGAGAGAGAGAGAGAGAGAGAGAGAGAGAGAGAGAGCCTCACAGAGGGATTTATCAATAGTCAATCTTTCTTCAAGTGCTCCTTGATTTTCATTGTGTGTGTGTGTGTGTGTGTGTGTGTGTGTGTGTGTGTGTGTGAGAGAGAGAGAGAGAGAGAGAGAGAGAGAGTTGTTCGTGCACCCATATATATATATATATATATATATATATATATATAGAGAGAGAGAGAGAGAGAGAGAGAGAGAGAGAGAGAGAGAGAGAGAGAGAGAGAGAGAGAGAGCGACCACATACACACACACACATGCCAATTTATGCACAGATAAGTTTGACGTCACATACATGCACACACATCTATGTCAGTAGACAAGAACAAACACAAACTTCGGCATATATATACACACATGCACGCGCACACGCATGTGTGTGTGCGCATGCACAAATATATATATATATATATATATATATATATGAGGAGAGAGAGCTTCTAGATTTGTGGCCCAATCCCTAACTCAAATATTCTAAATCCCACAAGATCCAAGCTATACGAGCTTTAGGAATAGGCAATTATATTTGCACTCATACAAGTTCACTAGAGAAGAAAGCTTCAAAGAGAAATTGAAGTCATCTCTCACCAAATTTAGGGCAACCACATGGGTTGCCATGGTATTTAATTTAAGACCCGTAATTGTGAAAAAGATGAAAAGAAAGTTTTATCTTATGCAACATTACTTGAAATCCGGTTCCTTCCTCCCCTTCATGTACCTAATTGTCTCCGAATCTCTACCAACTAAGGATTTTTGGGGGTTCAATAAGAATATACAAATAAAATATATGATGATGATGATGATTAAATCCCTCCTAGCCACTTTTAAATGCCTCCTAGCCACTTCTATGATATCAATATGGGGCTTTTGCCTTTAGTGCTCAAAAGACATGTATAAAGATATGACTTGACAAAGGGAGCAACTAAGGGTGTCTCTATTGGAAGAAAATGTTGCATTCACATATTGAGTCATCGTGTGCTCTTCTAACCAAGTTTCTTTGTTATGGTGCGACCGAAATAAATTTGAGCCTAATCTTTCTTTCAATAAATTGTATCAAAGAAAAGAGCTTACACTAACAAGGTTACAAGGGGTCTTGGTGAAACGAGTCACCATCCAAAATTACAAAACAAAGCATGGATTTTTTATCATGGCCTGCGCATCATTTATGTGTGCATGTTGACACATGCATTGTTTGTATGTATGCAAGGTGCGAGAGTGCGACAAGTCCTTAGTACTAAAATGTTATGAAGGGATGCAGCATGGGGGTTTCTATCTAGATGCATCACATGAGGTGCACAAATACACCATGAGATTGTTGTATCCAAGATTCATGGAAAATACTTTGTACTGGTGCAAGCAAATATAGGGGCCAAATTCAAGTTCTAGATATGTACTTGTCCGTACATGTGTATTTGGGAATAACAGGCTACCATAAAAAAACCTAATAAAGCAATCAAAAACCTAATATGAATCACATTGAGAGGAAACATATCAAAGTGGGGATTATTGCATTATGAGGAACATAGGACTGTTAGAAAAAAATTGTATATCTAGCCCAAGTCCTCAGGAACTAAAGTCTCCTAGTTTCTCTACACACTTTTTTTTTTGAAGTAAGGTACTCTCTCTACACGCGCGCACGCACACACACACACATGGCAATAGTATGATGGGAAGTACATGCTCGAGGCTTCTCAATCAGTTTGTGTGCGTACTCTTGCAAAATGCATGAGTGCTTGAGGAGCTCGCTATGGATGTTATCCTTTGAATGGACTAATTGTAGGATATCACCAAGTATTATTGAAGATGTTTCTTGCATGCATAATGCTCGCAGTCACTCAAATGATTTAGGAAATGCTCAGAAATAAGCAACGGTCTTTGTCGTGATGGCAAATACACATGCATTGCAAGAAGATGCTCAAAACATTGAACAAATGAGAATGAAAATAGTGCATGAAAGCAGCTATGAGACATTTGACTTTTTTCTTTGAGTGATCTTGGATTTGAGCATGTACAACGCAAAAGTACCTTTGCCAGGCTTTAGGGTACACATGTGAGAGAATGTGAGAGAATATATTGGTGTCATCAAGTAATTCTAAGGAGAACAAAAGAAATTTGTGGGAAGTTGAAAGTGCCTCATCCATATAAAAAAATTTTGATTATAGATGCAAGACCGCAGGTTCCAAAAGATGAAAATTTTTTATAGGTGTTCGAGGGGGAGAGAGTTGGATTGAAGGAGATTTGACAAGAAAGAAGTCTGTAGACATGTATTGATAGGTGAGACCATCTTTGGCACACATGGTCGCTTGAATTTTGAACACTCAAGTCGAGAGCATAATTGAGATTAGGAATAGGGGTAGGCACCTTATCAGCTTCTTTGCTCTTAGCAGGAATTAGTTTTTCATTTACCTATGGTGAGCTTGAAAGAAGAGGACGTTATCGAAGATGAGGGGTGGCATGCTTTAGCATTGGGAAAATAGGTACTCCAAAGTGAACTTTGATTCATACTTGATGCTGAGTACAAGATGCAAAATAACTAGCCAAGTTATCTTCTTCATTCAAGCTTTTCATGTGTGCAAGTAAGCAAGCACTATGCATATCTAATGTGCAATGACCATACACAATATAACTTGCCTTGCCACAAGTCCATGAAACCAATGATAGAATTGCACTTTTCAGCATGTGAGCTTAAATGCTAATCACTTGAGAGCTGAGAAAGAGTTCGGATGCCAATACTTGTGACTGCCAATCAACTTCAAACCCACAATTTCAACAGCACTACAATTGTTAAAGCAGCCATGTATGCATATTGCACTGCCAATGTGAAAGCGTCTCTTTGACAGTGGCTTGCTATAGTGAGGCACAGCAATGGCTTGCTATATTGAGTTTCATATGGATGGAACAAGAGACATCTCTGTGGAAACTTGTAACAGCTTATCACATCAGCTGAAATTTATTTATATGATTCGATTGCAGGGAAGTGATAGATTGATGTTTGCAAGGTTTTGCCACTAGAGATGTTTGCAAGATACGCTCCTCTTGTAAAACTGAAAAATGCTTCAGGAGCTGCTTTCTTGGGATGTTTTCTCTTGAGAGGCAATATTTAATAAGTATGTGCAATAGATCCAAGCTGAGCAAGCACTGAACTCTTTCAAGAAATAGCACGGCAGCAAGGGGATGCAATAACCATTGCTTGCATCTGGAAAAACACTAGCACATATCTATATCAAATGTTATGTTGTCAAGATGTTGTCTCGCAAAGTATTTTTCATCCCCATATGGTCTCACGCATAATTCCATGCGTGTATGTTATGCCACTGTATACATGCCTAATATACTTTGGGCCTACTGTGAAAATGTGGGCCACAATCTTAGTGTTTGACAGTGCTTGCGCAGACAACTTTGCTCAATGTTGACTGTGTCTTTTGACAGCGCTTGCACAGACAACTTTTCTCAATGTCAACCAAGAAAAGCAGGTCCAAAAGTTGTACCAAAGGGCGCAAAAAATAAAATACAAAAAATCACGGTGGTAGGGATTTATGAGAAAGTATCCACTGCAGAGAAGTATGCTCCCATCCGGGGATACCACCTCTCATATGAAGCACTCCAAGTGAGTAAGAACTGTTCACGACATGACTCCCCCGCCCTAGAAGAAAGATTCAAGCTGTAATCCCACTCCCCACGAAGAGAGTGGATAATCACTTCCCAAATCTCAGGAATAAGGATAGATTTAAGGCTCCCCCTCTTAACTTATTCACACGTGTAAGGGGGGCATCAACTTAAAAAATGCCCCTCCTAGGTGCAGTGATCCCACCCCTACACATGTAAAAAAGCCAAAAAAGGGAGCCTTATATCTATCCTCGCCCAAATCTCAGCTATAACATGCTAATAAGAAGAGGCATGACCTCCTAGCACCAACTTGCACCTATCCTGCCAAATACACCATCCTATGATGCTAGCCACAATGCTTAAAAATCTATGTACATGTCTCTTGCCAGTCTGCCAGTAACGCAGACAAGGGAATGCTACCAACATCCTATACAGCACAAGAGTGGCCCATCCTGTGATGCTAGCCACAATGCCAAAAATCTTTGTACATGTCTCTGGCCAGTCTGCCAGTAAGGCAGACAAGGGAATGATACCAACATCCTATAGAGCACAAGAGTGTCCCCGAATGTAAAATACCGTATCCAAAATCTCCGCCTCATATAAAACATGCCTCCCATTCCCAGGCAACATCCAGCAAAATGTACCCCAACTGATGTATCCCACATCTGGAGTGACTCTCTCAAAGATCCTGCAGATGCCTCTCCATACGAGACGTGCAAAGTCGCATGACCAAAGACCCCAGGGTCTCCAAGGTAGGCACAGGACATCTCAAACATCTCCTAGCATCCCTATCTGAGTGAGCCAACTCCCAATAGGCAGTCCCTGATGCACAATCATCCATAGAAGGTGATTCTTCAAGGGTGCCAAGATCCCCAAAGTCTCAACCAAGAGGCCTCAAAAATGCCCTATGTTGCTCAGTCGGGGCTCCTCAAGTGACTGTGAGGTCTCATGCATAACCGATCCTCGCAGTATACCAGAAGAACAGAGTAGAAAGCTACCCTGCAAGAACTAAGGGCCAAGTCCACTCACCCGGGTCCAAGTCAACCTCAGCCATAAACTCCACTCATACCATAGTCACCGGATACGGGAAATGGAACTAGAAATAATGGGGTCCTAGAGACGGGGAAACAGGTTTGAAGGCAGGGAAGCCGCCATTACTTGTGACACAATTTCTTGGAAATTAAGAAAAGATCAATGGAAATACTTGGCTTCTTGAAATGGGGAAACATGGTTTCGAGGCCTGAAATGGCCGTTTCCTATGACTATGACTCGCACAAGCACGTACTTGAAACCTCTCGATATATATGCCACTGCTTAGCCCTAAGATCACCAACTTTGACTCTCTGCCATGGGCAAGCATCAATATCATAATCACTAGGAGTGGCCACTCTGACCAAAGTCCCTCTCTCTCGAATATGAAAGAACAGACCGCCTTTCCCAGTCCCAGCAAGCCCAAAGTTAACCATAAGAGGAATACTGACCCTCGTGAACTGTCCGCGCCAGAAGTCTAATCACCATGCAGCTCTCTCCATTGATCAAGTCTAAAGAACCAATCATCAAGAATAGCATCCAAAAACTCCAGGTGAAAGCTTATAATGCTTTCCAGTTTGCATAGTCTTGGAATCTTTGGGTATCTTCAGATAGACCCATTGTCCTACGTCAAAAGCTCTGGGAGATCTTTTCTGGTTAGCGTAAGTAGCAACTCGATCACGAGCTGTTTTTACACTATCCTTCGCTAGTTCGAGCATTTCCTGCATGTCATACAAGAAATCTCGAGCCTGGCGATCTTGGACTTTCTCTAAGCCCACACCAATCGGGGATTTTGGCTCAAATCCATACATCAGCATGAAAGGGCTAAATCCCGTAGCAGAATGCTTGCTACCGTTATAGGCAAATTCTAATTGTGGAAGGTACCTTTCCCAATCAGACTGCCTATTGGAGACACATGCTCTCAGCATATCCTCCAAAGTCTGATTCGTCCTTTCAGTCTGTCCATTGGACTGTCTCGCCAAATGAGAGAATGTCACGAGAAAATGTCTCGCCAAATGAGAGAATGTCATGAATGACGATGAGAGTCCTCCATAGATACCCCAACAAAAATGGCATGTGGTTGGAAGAGCCTCGCCACACCACATTCGCATGATCATTGCACATGGCACCATCAATTGTATCTTCCAGCATGTAAGGTGAGCAGCATGGGAGGAGGGAAGCCATGGATTCAAAGAGGAGTGGGGTCCCCTTCACCCTAAGCCAACACCAGTGTACATGCGCATAGAATAAAGTCCTCCCACACAAGAGCGTACGGCTAATATACAGGCAGAGGACACGCCAATGACCCGCAAATCGATTCCCCGTGAGAGCGTGCATGCAAGTAATCTGACGCCGTCAGAGGTTTTATTGTGCAAGTGCGCATATGTGAGTCTCTCACGGGGTACGAACCAATACGGCCCCTCCTCGTATACAGATTTTGGCCTATGTGTTGCTAAATTTCTAGTGATAGTGCCTAAAGTGAGGGATGGGTAAGGTGAAGGATGCCTCCGCACCTCTTCTACTACCATGAACAACCAAAACCTCTAAATGCTACTTCTCAAAAAAGGAAAAAGTCCCATAGACATACCTTACATGCTTGAAGAGAAAGAAGGGTCATATGCGAATGAGGGCTGCGATGTGGAGAAGAGGGCTCATCCCAATCCACATGCTCACTCACGAGGATAGAAAATGTGACGATAGAGGTGATAGGTGTCGGGGTTGGCGTGCCAAAGACTAGAGTGTGCCATCTTCTGCACCTGCTTGTTGTAGAAGCTGACGAGGCGTTGGCGAAGTTTTGCCACACTGATGGGGTCACGGAAGTGCTTCTTCTTCTTCTTCTTCTGGGCCGAAGATGCCTCTACACCTTGGAGGAGAGGAGCAGCGGCCTCTTCCTTTTCACGCTCTTCACTTGCTGTAGAAGACGCCATGCAGATAACAGGAGACCACTCACGGCGAAGACAACGTGAGAGAGAGAGAGAGAGAGAGAGAGAGAGAATGAGAATTGACCCTTTGATATTTATTTGAGTTTTAATTGTTGGGTCTCAATTCTTGGTTTGGTTTTCAGCCCACAGTTTACGAGTTCACTAAATTTGGACCATTTTTTGTATCCTTTTGTCAATCTCCATGCTCACTTTTTTACTTGGGTTTGTTTTAACATGTTTTAGTCCTTTTCCCTTCTTACTTTACTTTTTAACCTTAATGCATTGAAGTAGCTTTCTATTTCTAACGTTGCATTTTTGCCGGCCATCAAACATGTTATAGCACTTGAGTAGCATTTACACAGGTAGTGGCTATACTTTTAGGTCAGGTTGTCTCAATTACATCACTCCAATCATGTTTAATGGTGTAATTATTTATGCACTTGGTGAGTTTTCAATCCTTAGTTTGGGAGGACAATCCTTTATAGGATGATCAATACAACAATTATAAGGAAATACAGGTTGGCTAGAAGTTGTGGCTTGAGTTGTTTGCAAAGGTTGTGCGATGTTTGGATACTACAATGGGTATTTAGAGACACGATGTGGTACTCCAAAAAAATAACACTAAAGCGCTGACATCTTAGCTATCTAATTTTTGTCTCAATATCTTCTTAATACTATACCCTATTTGTATACATTTTTGTCTCCAGTGTGAGGATCCTCAATATAGTACTTAGGGTACATCTCATGTTGTTCAACTATGTATGGTTCTCTCTCTCTCTCTCTCTCTCTCTCTCTCTCTCTCTCTCTCTCTCTCTCTCTCTCTCTCTCTCTCTCTCTCTCTCTCTAAATGGCATCTCTATCTCTCACCCACTTTGCACTCCCCCCCCTCTCTCTCTCTCGTTAGACTCGCCAAATTTGGCATCTCTCTCTCTCTCTCTCTCTCTCTCTCTCTCTCTCTCTCTCTCTCCGTGTTGAACATTCCCCCATTCTCTCCTCTCCATGTGGTGAATTTTAAATCCCCTTTTCCCTGTTTTATACATTTTTTTCTAAAAAAGGAAGAAGAAAGATAAATATCTCCCCCCTCTCCTTATAGCTGGTGCGAATAACAAGAAATGTTAGTCGTGAAAAAAGAAAATGTCATTTTCATGATGTGTACTTATGAAAACAAAGTAAGATTTACAAACATCCAAACAAAGAATGCTAGGTGTGAAATCATGTTTTGATCTAATTGTATGTACTTTTCAAGTAAACTTTCTTTTCTAACAAAAATAAACATTGGCTACCCGTGAGGAAAAAAGATATCTTCCTTGCAATATTAATTAAAGATAAAGAGAAACAAGTCATTTTCCCACGCACATTAGTACACATGAAGCAGGATCAGAACACAATAATCACGAGGACATCACTTTATAACTTCCAAGTATTTTCATTCTACTAAAATAGAAGGCATTAACATATGACATGAAGGTGTTTAATTTATTTTTATTTTAAATGATACTATTATATTATACATTATCTTGATAATCGGTAATTTCAAAAGAAACAGGGCAAAATTACAATGAAGAATGAAAAATGTGGTACTACTTTTACCTTTGGTTGAGCATCTTGGCCAAGGCTCTCAATAAGGACAGCCCCAACTGAAGCCACCTGGAGAGTGTAAGTAACGAGCTCGTCATCACTAGTGGTGCCGGTGTGGGTTTGCCACAAAGATTAGTGGGCACGAGGTTGTATTATCTCAAAGTTACTACCTTTTGTAAGGACTGCTAGACAATAGAAGTTGCTATCGCTTGGGGCACTCAAAGCCCAGACGTGTTTTGGTGTGATAGTGCCAAAGCACCAATTTACAATGTTCATGTAAGAAAAGCTCATACCTAAAAGATTATGCATGTTAGATAATATTTATTTATATAAGGAGAGCATGACGCTTACATATTAAGTAGTTATTGTTGTTGTGGGTTGCATAGGAACCCACCAATTGATAATGCACTGAGCATCCTACTACATGTGTTGAAAAGACAGCGTAGAGATGGTCTACATATTATTTCATGTTCCTCACCTGTAATATTTCAAAGAATGCTGTTATGTGTAAATTACTAAAAAACTAGGTGAGGGGACCGGTAACCCGCCATCTCCACATTTGCTTTTCCCTCAATTTTCTCTCTCTATCCTAGTACCTCCAACACACACAAAAAATCTCTCTCTCTCTCTCTCTCTCTCTCTCTCTCTCTCTCTCTCTCTCTCTCTCTCTCTCTCTCTCTCTCTCTCTCTCTCTCTCTCGTCCCCCTTATTCCCTCACCTGCAATGACCTCTCTATCTCTCTCACACACAAACAATCTCTCTCTTTACCTCCCTCCCTCTCTTTACACGGTGCACACACACATTCTCTCGCAAACATACACAAAACATAATTCAAAATTCTCAATTCTCAATTTCTCTCTTTCTTGGTTCTCTCTCAACCTAGCATGCATATTGTAGCAATCTCTCTCAACCTAGCATGCATACACAAAACATAATTCAAAATTCTCAATTCTCGATTTCTCTCTTTCTTGGTTCTCTCTCAACCTAGCATGCATATTGTAGCAATCTCTCTCTTTAAAATACAAACACCCACACACACACTCAATCCCTCTCTCTCTCTCTCTCTCTCTCTCTCTCTCATGTACAGAGCTACAATTATAACCCCTTTCTCTCTCTCTCTCTCTCTCTCTCTCTCTCTCTCTCTCTCTCTCTCATGTACAGAGCTACAATTATAACCCCTTTGTCTCTCTCTCTCTCTCTCTCTCTCTCTCTCTCTCTCTCTCACATGCAACCCCCCCCCCCACATAAACACAAAAACACACTCTCTCTCTCTCCTACATAACAACCCCCCACATATACACACACAAACACAAAACACCCACACACACACACACACTCTCTTTCCTACACACACAAACACAAAACACCCACACACACTCTCTGAGCTCTCTCTCCTACATAACAACACCCACACACACTCTCTGAGCTCTCTCTCCTACATAACAACCCCCCACATATACACACACAAACACAAAACACACACGCACACACACACACACACACACTCTCTCTCTCTCCTACACACACAAAAAAATGCACCAATATGTGTGGGGTGGGGTTAGCTCTTCACTCTTGGCACTAGCACAAATGACCTAAAATCAAGTGTAGCTCCAGATTTTCTCTCCCGTTACTCCATCAGCACACTCCATCGATCGCTAATTTTCACCCCATACTAATACCAGCTATAGCTCATGATGTTGTGCACATGTCCTTATTCTCAAAAATGCAAAAAAAAAAAATCCCCTTCAAGATATTTTACTCCATCGACAACCTGACTGTCGATGGAGTAAACCGAGATGACGTGCTCTGATGGACAGAGTATCTGCAATATGTAAATAATATGGCCCAAGTGTTAAAATTGTGATGTGTGATGCCTTGAGTGAGAGATATGGTCCTTGCATGCTTCAAATTTACTCTTGAAGACTATCTTTTAGCCCTAACCAATGTCTGATGCATCCACTTAGCCCTTGGATGGCTCTTTGATGATCTTTAACTGCTAACATGTTCCTGCTAAGCCTGGAGTTTTGTCTGGATGCATCAATCATGATCAAATGTTTGATATCCTCTTCAAAACTCTGCCTAAATGAGCTTGCTCAAACTCTGCCTGAATGAGCTTGCTCTTCTCCTCCTTGTCTGTGTTGTGCTGGTTTGCCACTCTTGGGGCAATGTTAAGGATAGGGGTGAAGGATTCTGGGGATGGGTGTGGTGAAGTCATGGTAAGAGCTCCACGAAGATAGCTTCCAAAGGGTGGATGAGCTACGAAAGTATGGTGAATGAGCCGTGATATGGTAAAATGAGGGACTCCCCCCTATCTAATGGGTTATGACACTGTGGAAGGAGACGTGAAGTGCTAGAGTTGGTGAGTGCCAAGTTGTGCAATGTGTAAGTGGTGAGTGTTTGAGGGCATGTGAGAACAAGTGCCTTGTGTGTGTGTCGAGGCCGTTGCATGGTGTCGCAATGGTACTCGAGGCATTAAGGGAAGGACAACCAAGAGCTTTGGCAACCGTTAACGAGTCAAGGGGCATTTGGAGTAGAGGATCCACGCTCGTCCTGAGTCCTCTGAGTAGAGAATCCGCGCTCGTCCTTGCAACTGAGTCCTCACTAAACACTCGTGTGACATAAAAGTGTGACAAGCATGTGTTACATGCAAGTGCTATGGTGTCGTATACAGTGAATAGCAAGCAAGAAAGACATGTGTCATGCATACGTGTGACATGGTGGGTAGCTTGAGGTACCGGCGGAGCACACTAACCATGCGAGACAGTCCACGGGCTCGCATCCATACGGTAAAGTGGCTTTTGTTGTTGAAGCTGAGTTTGTGTTGTGAAAAGCATGTAGTCGTAAAGAGTGCATATGGTTGTGTACGTATGCATGGAGGGAATTGAAAAGGTGTCTCGAGGTACAAATGCAGTGCATAGACCATAGGAGCTGGTCCACGACCTCGCATGAGTATAGTCGAGAGGCATTTGGTGGAGAGGCTGAGTAATGAGTGTATAAAGTGAGTGAGTGAGTGAGTGGAAGGACTCTCCCCGGCTTCCATTCCGGTTAATGTATTAGACTTTGACGCTTATGCATCTCCTCTCTCTACATTACATGATCCTTATTCTCTCCACTAACTTTTTGAAACTTCACGTCTCTCTAGAATTAGGCATGGATACTCTTATTCTATCTCTAGTGGAGAGGGAAGCTTTTCCAAGCCGTACCTCCCTCTGTCCCCTTCACACCTTTGTGCACGCCTGTCTTGTCGGGTGCACGCCGTCTCCCTCGCCGTCATTGGGTGTGCGTTGACTGCTGTCAACTTCTATGGCAGGTGCGGTCCTCTGCTCAGTGCATCGGGTGCAGCCCTCTGCTCAGCGCCCCACACCAGCCGTCCTCAGCGCATCGGCTTTAGCCCTCTGCTCAGCGCCCCACACCAATAGTCCTTTGGCGAGCTTTGCTCATACCCTCAGGAAAGGTCCTGTTGGTGAAATATTCAAGCATATATTTGCTCCACTTGGGTGCTATAGAAACCTGAAACAATGTGGTATGCGGCATTGGTGTCTTGATTTTACATTCAACACACTGCTTCACATATGTTGGGGTATAAAGCCCATATGGTCGGGATAGTGGCCGGGCGCCGATAGCTCATGTATATGTTACTTTCTTTTGTAAATACAACTATTAACCCTATCTTCTGTGTGTGCTCAAGCTCAAGCTTCACCGTGTGTGCTCCCGCATCGCTCCCGCAGCTCCTACACGCATCCGCAGCGCCCACAATTGGTATCAGAGCTTCGGCTCGAGGTCTTAGCACTACCCGCGTGAGAATCGGCGCTTAGTGTGTGGATAAGGTGAGCTTCACAGAATCGTTTTTCTGTGTGTAGAGAGGAGGAGGTGTGTAGCTTTGCTTGGGCTGCTGTAGAGCTTGCATCTTGCAGTAGAGAGAGAGCAGGAGAGCTCTTGTGTATGCGCAATACACACACACACACACAAAGCTGCATTTTCAGCCGTGAGAGAGAAATTTCAGCCAGCGCGTTTCAGCCCCTTGCGTGAGAGAGAGAGAGAAAGCATCTGCAAATCTCCAGCCTCTGCGCCAAGCATCTGCGCAAGCGTGAGAGAGAGAGAGAGAGAGAGAGAGAGAGAGAG
Source organism: Cibotium barometz (assembly GCF_041138505.1). Classification (NCBI taxonomy): domain Eukaryota; kingdom Viridiplantae; phylum Streptophyta; class Polypodiopsida; order Cyatheales; family Cibotiaceae; genus Cibotium; species Cibotium barometz. The sequence goes on from NC_141069.1 coordinate 56,954,728, forward strand.
CTCCTGTGTTTCTTTTGCTGCTCACGATTTTCTTCCAGCATTATCTCTGTTAATTAATTTTAATTAAAATTGATTAATAAGGCTATAAGAGCTCGCTCCCACGCACCCCATTTCGGCAACATTTTCTCACATTCGGCAGCTGCGAAAAAGGTTTTTTCTCAGCATTTTACCCACGACGCGATCCCAGCAGCATCAGAGGGTGTAGTTCCGCTCACGCTCTCAACGCCTACGATGCCTGTGCCCGTGCCTACGATTATGCCCGTGGCGGAGGCGTTTTCGCTTGCGTATTCGGCATTGGCATTGCGATTCCGCATCGGCATCGGCATCGGTGACGACATCGACATCGACGACAGCTACATCTACCTCGTTAGTGCACATTCGCATTGACAGGAACATCCTTCAGTCCAGGCACTAGGTACACGGCTCCGGCATCACATTAGACCTGTTTTCTGCTCTTCCAGGTTGTAGGGCGAGTGTAGCCATTCGGCGGCTATGCTCATTGGCATGCATTGAGCAATTATATATGTACGGTATTGTGGGTCTGCTGGTTGTGAGTCACGCTAGCGGACAGTCGACGCAACAGCGGTTGTCAGTTTTTTTGAATATTGTGGATGTATTACAGAGATTGTGGTCAGCTTATGTTCTTGGGTAGTTGCATAGCCATATTGTGAGGGTCCTGCGTGAGGTTTTTTGAAGCTGGTGTGTGCCGAGCGTGGCGCAGGACACACTGGTGGATTAGGTACCGCTGGAGCATCCCTCGAGCATCCCATTCAGCATCGACATTGGATGTATGTGACTGTGGATAGTCATTGGATTGCATCTTGTGCTTGTTGACACCGTTGAGGCATTGTTTTGGCATATGCACAGTTGGTGATGGCCATGCCCAGAGACATATACCCAGAGACATACAGGGACAGTGGTTTTCAGTCTATGCGTATAGACAGTCGTGCCAGTTGACAGGATACTCAAAGTTTGAGCTTGGTTTTTTGGTTTTCCAGAGCCGTTTTACAGGGGAGACTTTGTCGGATTTTTTCGAGAGCTCAGTTGTGCTATACGCACGCGGTTCGACTGCTTAGCAGTGCTTCTTTTTTGGTTTTCCAGAGCCAGTTTACAGGTGAAACTCTGTCGGATTTTTCCCAAGGAGGTAGACAGTGAAATTGGTCATGGCGACGTCCTCGCAAGATGCTCTGTTCAACATGAAGAAGCTCGATGGCACAAACTTTCCGTTCTGGAAGAAGCAGATCTGGCAAGTGTTGGTGCAGAAGAAGCAGATTAAGCTAATAAAGCTCAAAGGAGAGAGACCTAAAGCCATGTCACAGAATGAGTGGGATGAGATAGATGAGTTAGCATGCTTGACAATCATGCTGACATTGGCTGAGAATGTTTACTTCAACGTGGCAGAAGAGACAAAGGCATATGGAGTATGGCAGAAGCTATGTGGTTTGTATGAGAAGCAGAGTGCTGCATCTCAGATATACTGGCTCAAGAAGCTTGTGGATTTGAAGATGAAAGAGGGGACGTCGATGTCCAATCATCTCAACGAGTTTCACACGATCTTCAGTCAGTTAACTGCGCAAGACATACAGTTTCAGGATTCTGTGAAAGCTACGTTTTTGCTAATCACATTGCCAGACAGCTGGGATACGTTTAGGACAGCTCTCAGCAACTCCGTTTCAGCATATGGTCTCACGAGCACCAATGTTGAAGGCAGTTTATTGACAGAGGAGGTCAACAAGAAGAACAATGACAAGGGCAAAGGCAATAGCGCTTTGGTGGTCACAGGGAGGACTGCCAAGAAGGAGAAGAAGGGTTACAGAGGCAAATCACGCAGTAAATTCCGTGACTCGAAGGCTAATAGTGACATAGAGTGTTACCATTGTGGTAAAACGGGTCACATGCGAAGGGATTGTTCAAAATGAAAAGCGAAAAAAGGCAAAGAAAAGGCCAGTGATTCAGCTGAGAAGAAGAAATCGTCAGTGAAGATCAAAGAGATCAATGTGACAGACATTGATGCTCATGAGGATGTGCATGGTGATGATGCATGCAAGGTAGCATCCGTAGAGATCTACCTCACAGACACAATGGATTTTGCATTTTTGACTGCAAAGGATGATTATGCGCTAAGTGATTGGATAATCGACTCAGGTGCTTCTCTACATGTATCTCCGCACAAAGAGTGGTTTACATCGTACGTGGCCACTAAGGATCTAGTCAGGCTTGGTAATGAGCAGACGTGTGAGATTCTAGGTGTTGGAGATGTGCAGTTAAAATTCCAGAATGGTTCTTCTTTCATGCTGAAGAATATGCGACATGTTCCATCGATTACGAAAAGCTTGATTAGCACTGGAGTACTAGATGATGCAGGTTATGTGACAGTGTTCGGCAATAACACGTGGAAGATTTCCAAAGGGTCACTAACAGTTGCACATGGTGTAAAGTCAGGGAATCTTTACATGCTACCCGTATCCAGTATTAAGCACAATGTAATCAATGTAACCGAGCAGCCAAGTGTTTCCTTGTGGCATCGTCGGTTGGGACATATGTCCAAGAAGGGAATGGAACTCCTATCGCGTTCTGGTTATGTGCGTGGTTTTTTGTCTCGAGATTTCGAATTCTGTGAACACTGTGTGTACGGCAAACAAACACAAGAACCGCATGTGATATGAGGTAACAGAAGGGATCAAAGATTGTTACTCGTGCACAGTGATCTTTGTGGTCCAATGCCTAGCTTGTCACTAGGGGGAGCCTCTTATTTTCAAACGTTCATTGATGACTATTCTCGCAAGGTTTGGGTTTATTTTCTCAAGCACAAAGATGAGGTCTTGTCAGTGTTCAAGACGTTTGTGTCATTTGTGGAGAATCAGAGTGGCAAGAAGCTTAAATGCTTACGCACTGATAATGGCGGAGAGTACACTTCGAGGCTTTTCAGGACTTTTGCGATGCAAAAGGCATAAAGCGTGAATTGACTGCTCCCTACAATCCTTCACAGAATGGTGTGAATGAATTGCACAATTCAGGAGAAAGTCCGCAGTATGCTGTCAAACGCAGAGTTGCCTAAACACTTTTGGGCAGAAGTAGTGGCTATGGCAATTCATCTTATTAATCGGTCTCCTAGCAGAGTTTTAGAGAAGGAAGCTGTGGCAGAGATGGTATGGTCAGGCAAGCCACCTTCATACAAGCATCTCAGAGTCTTTGGTTGTGAGGCTTACAGCCATATTCCGAAGGAATTCAGGAACAAGCTAGAACCAAAGAGCAAGAAATGCATATTTCTTAGCTATGGTGAGTCTGGAGAGATGGGATACAGGCTTTGGGATCCAAAATCCAGAAAGGTCATTCGTAGCAATGATGTGTATTTCGATGAGGCCAAGTTTCATGCTAAACCAGAGAAGACTGAGGAGATAAGATGGGTTATCTTTCAAGAAGATGGACCAAGCACGTCAAGACAGCAACCTAGAGCTCAAGTTGAGCAAGGAAATGCTAGAGTGGAACAAGAGCCAGTGGTGGAACCACCTGTGTTGCGAAGATCTGAGCGTGTCTCGCATCCACCTGATCATTACGCTCCACCTCTACATTACATTATGCTGACTGATTACGGAGAGCCTTCGTGCTACAAGGAATCGTTTTGCAGATGGCAGATTCAGGTAACTAGGAGTTGGCAATGCAGTCAGAGATGCAGGCACTGCATAAGAATCAGACGTGGGATCTGGTTAAGTTGCCAGAGGGCAAGAAAGCTTTATCGTGTAAATGGGTCTATAGGTATAAGCTAACTCCTCATGATGGGCAACCAAAATACAAGGCAAGGCTTGTTGCGAAGGGTTTCAAGCAAGACCAGGGCATTGACTTCAATGAGGTGTTCTCTCCGGTGGTCAAGATGACGACTTTGTGATGCGTACTTGCTTTGGTTGCTAAACAAGATTTGGTGTTACACCAAATGGATGTCAAGACGGCGTTCTTGCATGGGGACTTGTATGAGGAGGTATACATGCAGCAGCCATAAGGGTTCATTGAGAAAGGCAAAGAACACATGGTATGCCATTTGAAGAAAAGTCTTTATGGCTTGAAACAGGCACCCAGGGAGGTACCAAAAGTTTCATATGTTCATGCTTTCTCAAGGTTACAAGAGAAGTGAGATTGATCACTGCTTATACACCAAGCAAGCTAGGGATGGTAGCTTGCTGATTCTCATTCTTTATGTGGATGACATGTTAATTACTGGTAGATAGTTGGCAGAGATTTCAGCACTCAAGTCAAAGATGGCGAAGACTTTTGACATGAAAGACATGGGTGAAGCAAGTCATATACTGGGTATGCGTATCCGCAGAGAAAGAGAGAAGCGATTGCTTTACTTGTCTCAACAGGAGTATATTGACAAGGTCTTGCAGCGTTTCAATATGGAGAAGGGAAAGGCATTGCTGACGCCATTGCCGTCATATGTGAAACTTAGCAAGCAAGATTGCCCAGAGTCTGATGAGGCTAAGGCTGAGATGGATAAGCTACCATATGCGTCTGCAGTGGGTAGTTTGATGTATGCAATGATTGCTACACGTCCAGACATTGCATTTGCAGTGGGAGTGGTTAGCAAATATATGTGTAGACTATTCTTGCTGGCTTGCCAGACTCTTATCAGAGCTTTGCTTCTACCTCAGACTTGTGACGAAGGGTAATCTGGATGCAATCAAGTTTGATGAGTTAGTCGCTATACTCTTACAGGAAGCTAAGTCTAGGGAAAACAGGTCTAGACAACGTGTTGCAGATCAGGCTTTTGTGGCTGCTCAAAGAGACAAAGCAACTGCTTCTTCGAGTAGTAAGCCAAAAGCTGCATCCTCTTCCAAGAGTAATGTTAAGTCTGAGAAGGCTGCTGAAAAGCCTAAGAAAAAGATGCATTGCAACTATTGCAAGGCCAATGATCGTCTCATTAAGAACTGTCCTAAGCTTAAAGCAAAGGAGGCAAAGAAAAGGGAGGCAGGCATGGCTGCTACAGATGCCGCAGCTTCTAGTTTTGAATCTATAAATGTCGTACAAGATGCAGAATGGGCTTTTAGTGTACATTGTAGCTAAAACCCATCGTTGCATAATTCTTGTATGTCTGTTGTGGATTCTGATGTATGGTACTTTGATAGTGGTGCCACAAAGCATATCACTTCGTAGCGTGATATGTTTACTTCTCTTGAATCTGTTCCTACAGGAAATGCTGTTACATGTGCAGATAACTCCTCTTATCCAGTGAAAGGAGTTGGTACCATTGTGCTTTATTGCTGCAAATGGTAGTGCTTTCACACTGAAAGATGCATTATATGTTCTTGGGATCAAGAAGAACTTATTGTCAGTTTCTGCGCTTATTAGGATTGGCCTATGATGGGCCCGTCATAGCGTAGCGGCATCCACACAACACTCAACTCAATGGAAATGAGGAGAGGTCAATGCGGGGAAGCTCAACCCGGCTAGCTCATGAAGGAAACCTTGCTTGTCAAGGCAAGGGAGCTTTCTACTTAGCTTGTGGGTAGCTAGTTAGTCACTAATCCATCTCCTACTTAGCTAATCAAATGTGTTTAACAAAGAAATGCTGAACCCACTCACCCTCCAATCTATGTTACCCTCTTCTCTTCTCTAGATTAAGCTACACACACACACACACATTCCCTTCAACATAAGCTCATTCACACAAGCAAAGCAATAAAGAGAACAAAGCATGTGCTAAGCAAGCAATGCTACACATTCAATGATTCTAATCTATTCTTTCAAGCAAGCAAGCATTAATCTTGTCTACAAACCCATTCATGCTTCCCATTCCCTTAATGTAAACCCACAAGCTTGATTAACTAGATTCACAACCATTACATCAATAGGCAAGCATTGATTAAAGAGAGCTTATCCACTACCCAATCACACATGGGCAAGGATTCATTGATCTTCATTCACACATGCATCAATAGAGAAAGAGAGAGAGAGAGCACCATGGAGAGAAGCCATAGCCATTGTATTAATCTTAGAAAGATGATTACAAAGAGAGCATAAACTATGGAAAGCTTGCTCTAGGCTTAGATAGGCTTGGCTAGAGATGGAGAGCTCTACTCTTCAAATGACCAAAAAGCCCCAAATCTTTAGTGAAACTCACTTATATTAACCAGGGGTAAAACTAACTAGGCTTTTCACATGTGGGCGGACATCGCTAAGAATAAGTGGGTTTTAGCAGATGGATGTGCTGCAAAATACAAAGTGGAACTCTTTAAAGCCCATATGTCGGTTAAACATATAATTACATTGCACTTTGGCGGGAAATCTTTAATAAAGTCTTCAAAAATTATGTGTTCTTCCACTCTTCACATGTATCCATGGCTATGGCTCCTCACCTGTACCTGCACCTGTTTACCATTACCGTACCTAAATTTGCACATGTCCTGTTCCCGGGGAACAATCCCCCCTTCCTAAACTCTGTTCGTCCTCGAACAGGCTATCCTTGAGGTTTATGGTGGACTGATTATCGTTGCGAGTAATTGCCGTTTGCTACTGCCGAAGGTAAATGCACATGCCCAAAACATGGTCGATCTCAAAAAAATCCCAAAAAGGAATTGACTCCTTCTTCAGACACTGGCTATTCCCAGAAATCTGGATCTTCTAAACAGATCAATCGTGGAAGATTTGTGACAATCTCATATTTGAGATTTGCAGGGACATACTCATGGCGTAGTAATTCTTCAATTATGTCTACCCTGTCTTGATGGAATTGTGCCATTGATCCGTAGAAAGTTTGTATTTCAGTTACTGTAGGTGGGTTGCGTCGTGCAGCTACTCTGAAATTCCAAAAAAGATTTTCTGCATCATTTTGATTATATCGCAGCCTATCACCTAACGTCCCAAGCTGATCCATTCTGTCACCGTTGTAAATGCCAGGATACAACAGAGCATTCCATGGGATATTCGAGATCTCCTGCATGAGAATGGCTATGTGGAAATGGCAATCCCAACTGTTTCGCTTGCGAGGTAAAGCCATGGACTCGAAGAAGCTAAATCACTCTGATTTCTTTGAAAATTTTGGCAGGGCTTTGCCGCAAAAATGAAAAATGGGAATTTTTTGGGAGTGCCAATCCTGCCGTATTCCTTACGGAGAGCCGAGCTCTAGGGAATGAATCCTGGCACTGTACCTGTACCACGGGGCTGTGCCCGGTATATCAGAAAGTCAAAAGGATGGCAGGGAGACTCACCGTACGCGAAGTAGCTGGCCGGCAAAGTGCACAAAGTAGCTATGGAAACCCTAGGTATGCTCCCTTCACCACTCACAACATTGTATAATGAATTACTTAAGGTAACTCTTTGGATTTTTCAGTCGCCGGTGCATCAACAGGCTGTGCATCGACAGTGAATTTGTTGCCCATATTGCTCCTGCTTGATGGCCTTGATGAGGGGATCATTGCTGTGTGCTCAGTTTTTCAATTAGACATTTGATGCTCAAGATATTTCAGCAAATCGTCAGTCGCTTGTCGATGCGCCAACCCGAGATTAGCCAGATGCATAGTTGGGATCTGCAGCATATGTAGAACATGTTCCTCTCGCTGGTTTTTGCCTTAGATGACTGGAATATACCTGAATTTCAATTTTTATCTTGAAATTTGCAGCAAAATTGTCCCAGACTGCTCATCTTGCTTGACTTTGCATCTACTTTACTCCAGCTTATCTGTAACCATGTCTTGTCACTCAAGTGTTGGAGTGTTGCACTTTTTACCCTTACCTGTTCAATTTGTCCATTTTTGCTCTAATTGGCTCCTGTTTTGCTATCAAGTTGGTTGCATATTGACTTTGTCCTGCCCTTATGTTCTGACTGTTTATTTCCCTAACTTGATTATGGCTTGATTGACTTGAAAATGTATGTCCATGACTTGGGAACTAACCTGAGTGCTCCTTTAGCTCTGTACTTGGCTCTTCGGCTTGGCCTAGCGGACCTTTGTCAAGCTGCATTGTCCTTAAGTGCTCCTCAACTCCTTTGTACTTACAGTAGCCTCACGTATGAGCTGGAGTTACTATGGTATTCCCCCCTTCCTGGATTTGGTCATCTGGGCCAAAGTTCTTGCATGGAAAGGATAACTGTGTTTGCAGCAAAAGAAATGTGACTCCCTCATGGATGATTTATTGCCATATTGTCTGCCCCAAAAGAATTAGTAAATGGACTCCAAATTGAACAAGATTGGATCCTGACATTGTAGACCACTTTGACAAGAATTTGATAAGGTGAGTTTCCTATTTGGGATTTTACATAAATCATCCCAGCTCTCCAAAAATAGGAAATAAGCCCGTTTTGACAGTTTTGAATGACCCCACTGAAAACTGCTGCGAACCTGCATGAAATGGATGCCGATTGACATGTCCTTCCATAGGCCTGTGCCTTAGCATCTCAAGATTGGCTCGACCACTTAGAGATAAAATTTGACCAATGTGTCGCTTGGTAGAATGAAGAAATGGAAAACGCTACTCTATTTTTGGCCATTTTTTGGAGCAGTGTATACAGTATTGGTGAGCGAGATGAGCAAACGAACACTGATTGAGGAACCCTTTGGTAGACATGATCTTTAGGGAGTCTCTAATACATGGTAAAATCATCTCCCAAAATTATCTCCTGGTGATCAAGTACAGACAACTTTTGTCTTGGCAAAATCTGTAGCCCGAGGGGGAATGCGAGAATATCACAAATGATTTCCTGCCCTATTGACTGTCTATAAAGAAGTAACATCCCTATCCCAAATTGGACACAATCTGATACCAGCATTGTTGAACATGGGTAGAAAAGGTTGATAAGGTTAGATTGGTCATTAGGCATTTGCACAAATTTTCCCAGGTGCGTGAAAGTAAGCTTTTGACAAGCTATGGCTGTTGTGGCGGCTGATGACCTTGCTGAAAATTGATGCATAGATAGGTGATTTCAACTTCGATTGACGAGCCCACCTACATGGATATACTTGAGCTTCTCAAGATCCTCCATACCACTTTTGGAAGAAAATAGACCCATGTGTCTCTCAAGAGGTTCGATATTGTGTAGATTTTCCCCATTTTTTCACTGTTCTGGACCACTGTAAAGTAAACTTAGTAGCGAGGTGAGAAAACGGACCCTGATTGAGGAGCCCTTTGGTAGGAATTATCTATAGGGTATCTAGTAAACATGAATAAATCAGCTCCACATTCCCATGCTCGGTGGTCTTGTAATGGTCACATGCATCTGAGCCGAAATTATGGCCAAGAGAGCTTCAACGGTTGATGACCGGAGATGGTGTCAAACTTTGACTGTAGATTTGTACCTGTTATTTGTGCGCTCTCAAGTGTAGAGGGTTCTAGAAATGTGCCTAATGCAATGCTCTGTCTGAGCCCTATATGCTTTCACAGTGGTATGCATGGCAAAAAATTATGCTGTGCAAACAAATCCTAAGGGTACTTAAGTGACATGCCAAAGCAGTCGGTTAACTGGCTTCTGCTGACGAGGATATCCTTTGTATACCTGTGTGCAACCCCTCCCCCCTTCCTAGTGTTTTGCTGCTCCTGAAGCAAGTGTTCACCGTGTTCTTGGGAAGTGTATGGGTGAGTGCAAGATGTGATGTACCGGTGTGATGGTGCAGTGTATTATTAAGATGTATGTACAAGAAGTGATTGGATGAAGGGAAAAACCACTTGGGGAAAATTGCCTTCATCTTTATTTGTAGTCTTGCTTGTGAGTGAGTGTTCTTTGCAGTGCAGTGTATTGAGTTGAAGTGCTAATGTTAGGTGTGCAATGATACTTGAGGTCAAAACGGAGCACAATAACCATCATTGACGGTACATGGGCTCACACTCGTACGGTCAAGTGGCATTTGCTGTAGAGGATAACGTCTGTAAATTTGTGTGCAGTGTAAGTGCTTTGGACTCCTCCGACGTAGCTAACGCTTAATAGACTTGCGCAGTCCGCATTGGCTGAGACATAGAATGTACAAAGCTCTTGCTGTCCTTGAAGGTAGATGGTTGTTGTGAGCAAGCCTTGACAGTCTGACTCGTCATTGGTGAAGCTGCTGAAGGTTGCTGTAGACGGTAGCAGCTTGCTGGCTTCAAGTTTTTTGTAGGTGTCGGCGGATAGTACATTGACATCGGCTCCGGAATCACATATAGTGGTGCAAGGAACATTTGGAGAAGAAATGCCGATGGATACCAAGAGTGGTTCTGTATAGTCCTCGTCTTCTTCTTCTTGCATCGGGACCATAGAAATCTGTATCCGCTTAGTCTTCGTTTTAGCCTGCCTCGCCTTCTCTTCAGCTATGGCATCGTCTTTCATTTTTTGAGTAGCTTGCTTCCTGCTCTTGGCTGCATGTATACACTCAAGCATCTTATTTGTTAGTGGCTCCATAGACAAGTCTACAATAGACATGTCATCTTTTTCTAGCTGCGGTAGAGAAGAAATCCTGGAGTCAATGATCTTCCTCTCGTTGTCTCTTATTACCGATATCATCCTTACCGGGACTATCTCATAGCCCTCTTCGTCACAGAATTGAGTCTGCGGTGGCAAAGCACTTACATCTATAGTGGCTAAGGTCTGATTCCACTCATATGGATCTATGTTGTCCTCTGGAAAAGGCATAGAGACATAATCATTTATGTTGATCAAACGGTCTGTTTGTCTCTTATCCTCTTCTAATATGTCAAAGCTTGGTGTCTCACAGATCCAAGCACCCTTAACACTTGTAGATGATGTACTTGCACCTCTTGTTCGGCTCGTTGTGGCTGATTCAAATTCATCCACTGGGGTTTTCAACACATCACGAAACGTGTGGTCTCTAAGACTGACTCTCGTAGTCGCATCTTCATGACGAAGATATAAATAATCGTAGCCCCAGTCTTCTAGAACCATCAATTGTCTCATGAATGGTCTTCCGAGAATCACCTCTTAATTTGGGTTCTTGCCGAAATCTACAATGGCAAAAGTATGCTCAAATTCGATTCCGCAAGCCTTGATTATGACATGCTCTAATAGACCCAATGGTCGCTCTAAGCTCCCGTCAGCTAATTGCAATTCCATGCGGGTTTTCCGTAGCGCTTTTTTACCCCATTTCTCCCACATGGCTTTTGTTGCAATTCCAATACCAGCTCCCGTGTCTAATATAGCAATGGTTTTGACACCATTGTACTCGAGAGGAAGCGTAGCATTCCCTTTGTCTTTATTCTGTTCGTGATAGGCACTGACCTTGTTGAAAGGTACTTGCCGGATAAAACTTTTCTCGTCTTTGGACTTTTCTCTCTCCAACATATCCTTAGTCAGAGTATATCCCTTGCTCTTCATCATGTCAGCCACGTACTCCCATAACTTTGGTTTGACCCTTAGAAAGTCTGCTAATGGAAGCGTTGTTGCTGTGACAGGAGCGGATAAAATGGCTTGCAAGTGAGCCGTTTCCTTCATTTCAGGGGTGACTTGAAGAGACTGTGGCACTTGGATAATTTCTGTCTTATCCTCGTGCTCTCCTAAAAATGATGGTAGTGTGGCTAAAGTGTTAGCCTCACTGGCCTTGTCTTCTTCGTCCTCATTCCTCTGAAAATCTGATACGCTCCTCGCTACTCCCAGGTACTCGGTTTGTCCCACTTTGGAGAGTGGTGCTGACTTCTCTGAGAGATTGTCATTCTCTTTAAGCTCTCTGACTTGCTGCCAAAGCTCCTCGGCAGTCTTTTTCAATGATCTCCTCAGGCTCTTCTTCTTCAGAATCCTCCACCCGGATTTCTGGACTTGGTTCTGAACTTCGTTCTTCAGCCTCTATTTCTACCGTTTCTTGGATTGGCTCTAAGGCTGGTGGTACTATTTGCAATTTCTTCGGTTGACACGGGAGTGGTCCTTCAATCGTAGATTGAGTGTCCCGTATCAACTGTTGATGCTTGACCAAATTGATCTTTTCTTGCAGGGGGTCTGGATATTCTAGCAATTTTGAAGGTATGGGTGTTTCCGCTGTAAGTCGACGGTTCCAGGCTTTCAAAAGTGCGTCTAAGGTCTCATTAACCTTGTCGACAATCACTGACCCTCCCTCATTGCTCTTTGATTCTGAAGTAGATTTCTCTACCTCTTCTTCTCGTGGTTGCTCGGTTGGTTTTGGGATTTGTGTGTTTCCTTTCGTTTGTTTTTGTCTCGATTCCAACACACTTTTCATACTCTGATCGGAATCAGAGTCTGGAGAGCCATTGGATTTCTTTGATCTTTTAGCCCTTCGTATTTTCCGTTTAGTTTTCTGAGAGTTAGAGCTCTTTGGATTTGAAAAATCTACCTTGCGCTCTCGTTCCTCTCGGGCTTTTGGTCTCGTCATAACCAACACTGGTGCTGGTTTCTTTGCAGAGTTACTCAGCTCGTCGGAAGTCTTTATAATGTACTCCCTTCTGACTCCCTCTGGCGTCTCTAAGATAATGGAATCCCAAGATCCAGTATCTGAGCTGTCTGTCCCATTGTTGGTGACAAAGTCAACCTTTTTGCCCTTTGTTTTCCCCTTTTGTTTCTTTTTTGCTTCGTCTTGTTCCTTAGGAGAAAGCTCTCTGAGCACAGGTTCTTCCTGGCTCTCTAGCACTAATCTATCTAGTACTGCCTTAGCTTCTAGTGCTAGTGCCTGAGTTACCACAAATAGAGGAGTGGGTTCTCCCTCATTCTTTGATGAAGAAGGAGATGGTATCACCCCAATCATACCCAAGGAAGTAGGTGTAAGTGGCTTTTCAGCCGCCTTTACAGGACAGTCCTTAGATAAATGAGATACTGAACATTCAGCACAATACCTCGGTACTCTCGGCCAAAGCTGAGCTACAGTTCTAGCCTGATTATCTTTCTCCTGTTTAATTGGACAGTCTCTTATCCAATGGTCTTTTCCACATTCAAAGCATGGGCCTGCCGTATAGTTTGGATTTTGGTTTGACGACGGAGGCCTCCTGTTGTTGTTGTTGTTGTTATTATTGTAACCCCCAGGTTGTCTGAAGTCACCCCTCGCAATCATCATAAGAGTCTGAGCGTCAATGCTCACTCTATGGTCCGAGCCTTCATAACCGTAGTCTTGAGGCTGGTCTGAATACGATGGTTGTTGCTGAGGTTCCTCTACGTAATATGGCGTCACAGGGACCATCTCAAGAGAAGGTCCTTGATCTTCCACATATCTGAACGGTGTTGTTCCTGGTGGCGTAGGTTGTGTTCCTAGTACCGGTCTAGCCCTTTCTTGTGAATTCACGTTCATTTGATTCACCTGATTGGCTTGATTTGACGTTTGTGCAGTGTTTTGTCCTCTGTTATACCCCGGTCGGTAATAACAATCATTGGACTCGTGGTTTGTCATTTTTCTACAGTGCTCACACCATTTTAGAGGATTTATGATTCTGCACTTCTCCGTAGGGTTCCTGGTCCCTCATGTGATGGCATCGGAAACCCTCCTGAAGACATTACACCTCCGAGTGGTTTCCTCGGATCCGTGGTTGGCTTTTCCCTCATTGGTTGATCTAGTCCCATCCCTGTGAATTGAGCTTTTAAAAGCTCTTCGTATGTAGGTGTAGGTGTAGGTGCTCTCGACGACGTCTGAGCCCTATAGGCTGTGTCCTCAGGCTGAGCCGTGTCAGCTGGTGTTTGGAATGGCATCGGTGGTTGCCCTCCCTTGTAGAAAACAGGCTTTCCCATAAATGTGTATTGAACTAATGTCTCTTCCTGAATTCTATGGTAAGATTTGCCCCATTCATCTAGCAATGTTATTTTAGGGCTTTTCTTATTCCCCCATGCGTGTACTGTTGTTTCTTGTGGGTAGGTGTTTCCCAGATACACCATTGTTTTATAGACTACCCCTAGAGCTCCCGTGTATAGTAGGTATGGATTATCAACATGAACTCTAGAAACTTTGAAACTGTACAATACAATGTCATGGTCATCGGAACTTACCTCCTCCGTGGGTGCTGGTCCCGCTCCTGCTCCTGGCATCGGTGGAGCTGTTGCTTCTTTCCTGGGTGCATTTGATGTGTCCGGCTGCGCTCCAGGGATGGCACTCCCACTCTGCACTGGTCTCTGAGATCCTTGTCCTCCTTTTTGTTGACCTCGTAATGGTTCTGTTCTCGCTCCTTGGTCGGGTCTTCTTGGGTGTACATTTCCATACCTGTCCATAGACTCAAAAGCTGGTGATAGCATGTACTCTATACCTGTGAGGCGTGGGACTCTTGGGATTTCTATCCGGCCTCACATGGTGCTCTCGAGGTATGCTTGGACGTCCCGAATTCTTTGCATCTATATGGGAGTACCTTGAGGTGGAGTAATGTGGCCTAGCCCGACCTCTCCTACCTACGATTAGATACAAGACGGCTTGTGGGCAAGGGATCCCGTGCCTCGGATACCCGCAAGTCATTTTCTCTCATCACTCTTGTGATCCCGTTGTAATCTCGTCGCTTGTCGGCATTTTATCAATATAAGTTTTGGGGTTGGAAGCCCGCTTTTGAGTGACACCGTTTTCCATTGCCGGTTGCACGTTTTTGGTCATAACTCTCCCATACGAACTCCGTTTTCGGAGTTCTAGTACTCAAAACGACCGGCTCGTCGTCCTCTTCGAGACGAGCTATAGGTCTTGAGGTGCAGCATTCAGCAAGTGCTCGCTGTTTTCACTTTTGTTCTGGATTTTCTAGTCCCGAGCGGGAACTCGCGCCCAGAACGCGACCCGAGATCACCGCCCCGTGACAATACCCCCTAAGCTCATGTATCGGTCACCCTGGAAGGTAACCCACACTTCCGACTCTAAGGGAGACAATATGTCTTCCATTTTTACAGCAATCTTGTTGCTGGGGTCCATGTATAGATGAGCACCATGCATGTTTTGTCCTATGTGCACTAGCCTAGTAGCTCCTTTGTTCCCGGCATTGTTACCTCCCTGGGATGGACCAGGTTGTACTCCCTGCTTTCCTTTGCTGCTTGAATCACCCATGGTATTAGATGACCCACCGGCAGTGGATGTGCTGGTACTAAGTGAGCTAGATAGAGTCTCTTCGGCAATAGGCCCTAGCGGCTGCTGTCGAGCTTGAGCCCAACTTTCCTCTGTGGATACCTTAGAAGCCCTACTTGTGCGTGATGCTATGGACTTCCCGGACCTTAGGTGCATGTGCACCTTTGGCAGAAATGATGCAGCCTTGTAATGCAATGCAAATGGAGTGCACCTTTTTGTGCTGATGTTTGAGTGTCTTTTTGTAATTTTTTGGTGTTTTTAATGTTTTTGTAATTTTTTTCTAGGTTTGGTTAGTGTTTGTACAGTGAGGTTGAATGCAATGGTTGTTTTGCAGATTTCTTGATGTTTTGGGATGGAGTTGTGCTGCTATGTTGCTTGTGGAAGCTGCAGGAGCTTAATGTCAGATTTTAATCAAATTTTTCCAACTTTTTAACTTCCTTAAGTTTCTGAGTCTATAATAGTGCTACTGGGAGCTGTTCCCTTGCTCTGGATGGTCTGTAATCTGCTGCAGCACTCCAAATGCCCTCTGAAAGGCGCATCGACATCAGTGCATTGACAGCTCAAAAAGAGGTGAGGTTGCTCCCAGATGATGGCCTAGGTGTGCTGATTACAGCTGTATGCTCAAAACCTCCAGCTGACTTTTCAGTTGCCTCTGGAAGCAGGAAATTGACAGTCACCTGTCGATGCGCTGTCCAGAGAGCTGTCTGAGAAGCTATGCAGGTGCCCAGGACTACCGTGAAGCAGTCCTCAGCTCTGTAGCAAGCTCAGCTTGTCCAAAAACTCACCTGGGAGCTTGTTTTCCGGTGTCAAAAATTATGCAGCAAGTTGGTCTCTATCACTCACAAGCCAATCCGGAGGCTAGGCTTCCGCCCGGCAATCACTAGATTAGGAGCTTGTGATAGAAGCTACTTGTTGGCACACAAAAAAACACACCCCTTGGGTAGTTTTGTCAACAACTAATCTCTAGCGGTTTAACGCCATCCGCAGGCACATGTACATAAAACAGTAAAATGGGCTTTTTAGGCCCCTTACCTCTCCCGCAATCGGTTTGTACCTATCCTGCTTACCTAGCTCAAGTCACTGTTAATCCGCTTCTTTGTTTGCAATACAAGGTTTAAGAATGATAGCATAATGACACTAACAAGCCAATCCGTAGGCTAGGTTTGGACCCGGCAATCGCTAGATTAGGAGCTTGTGTCAAATACTTCACAATTAAACAATGTAGGACATAAGGAAACAAGATCAATGATGCAAGAACCAAGCTCTTACACAACCAAAACAAAAACTATGTTATGTGTTAGTGAAAATTTAATTACAAAAATGCAAAAAATCCTACAATGCATATGCTAAATGAACATAAAATCTCATAAAAGCATAAACAAGCTAAAAATTCACAAAACAACAAACAAAATGAGATGCGGGAGTAGCTCTACCGCTTGCTAATGTGAGTTTTTAAGAGCCCACACTCTTGATTAGTAAACAAAAACTAAATCCTATTCTCTACTTGCTTGCCATTGGGATCACACACCCAATCCAATCTACCTAATCCAAAGGCTTTGCGACCTATGGAGCTAATCACCACCGCAAGCTAAATATCAAACTCACTAGCGTAGGCTACCGCTCCCTGGCAGTCGCGCCATTGATAGGCCCACCATAGCGTAGTAGCATCCACACAACACTCAACTCAATGGAAATGAGGAGAGGTCAATGCGGGGAAGCTCAACCCGGCTAGCTCATGAAGGAAACCTTGCTTGTCAAGGCAAGGGAGCTTTCTACTTAGCTTGTGGGTAGCTAGTTAGTCACTAATCCATCTCCTACTTAGCTAATCAAATGTGTTTAACAAAGAAATGCTAAACCCACTCACCCTCCAATCTATGTTACCCTCTTCTCTTTTTTAGATTAAGCTACACACACACACACACATTCCCTTCAACATAAGCTCATTCACACAAGCAAAGCAATAAAGAGAACAAAGCATGTGCTAAGCAAGCAATGCTACACATTCAATGATTCTAATCTATTCTTTCAAGCAAGCAAGCATTAATCTTGTCTACAAACCCATTCATGCTTCCCATTCCCTTAATGTAAACCCACAAGCTTGATTAACTAGATTCACAACCATTAAATCAATAGGCAAGCATTGATTAAAGAGAGCTTATCCACTACCCAATCACACATGGGCAAGGATTCATTGATCTTCATTCACACATGCATCAATAGAGAAAGAGAGAGAGAGAGAGAGCACCATGGAGAGAAGCCATAGCCATTGTATTAATCTTAGAAAGATGATTACAAAGAGAGCATAAGCTATGGAAAGCTTGCTCTAGGCTTAGATAGGCTTGGCTAGAGATGGAGAGCTCTACTCTTCAAATGATCAAAAAGCCCCAAATCTTTAGTGAAGCTCACTTATATACCTAGGGCTAAAACTAACTAGGCTTTTCACATGTGGGCGGACACCGCTAAGAATAAGTGGTTTTAGCAGATGGATGTGCTGCAAAATACAAAGTGGAACTCTTTAAAGCCCATATGTCGGCTAAACATATAATTACATTGCACTTTGGCGGGAAATCTTTAATAAAGTCTTCAAAAATTATGTGTCCTTCCCGCAGCTCCACTCTTTACATGTATCCATGGCTATGGCTCCTCACCTGTACCTGCACCTGTTTACCATTACCGTACCTAAATTTGCACATGTCTTGTTCCCGAGGAACAGCCTAGTTGTTAAGTTTGTGGATGACAAATGTACAGTTCATGATCTCAGTTCTGGTGATACAATTGTGGTATCTGGTTCGTTAAGCCGTGGGCTATATAAGCTGAATGCTTATGTAAAATGTGTGGAAGATGTGGCATGTGCAGTTTCAGATTTACAAGCAGTTTTAGATGCAAAACTTTGGCATGCACATTTTGGTCATCTGAATTTTGCTAGTTTGCTGCGTTTGCAGAAATCTGAGATGGTTTCTTCATTGCCTCATCTTGAGGCACCATCAAAGCATGTATGTGAAGGCTGCATTCTGAGTAAAATGCAACGTGCTTCTTTTCCTAAAGATGGTTAAGTGAGAGCTGCTCACAAATTGCAGCTTGTGCACAGTGATGTTTGTGGTCCTATGCAGATCCCATCTTTTGGGAACTACCTGTACTTCGTGACTTTCATAGATGATTATTCCAGGCATGCATGGGTTTATCCTTTGAAAGCTAAGTCCGAAGTGTTCTTGTGCTTCAAATAGTTTGTTGTTATGGCTGAAAATGTATATGGATGTAAAGTGGGCACCCTCTGTTCTGATCGAGGGGGGAGTACATGTCTAAAGTCTTTAATGCATTTCTGGCTGAACGTGGGATAAGACACCAATGTACAGTGCCTTACGCCCCTCAACAAAATGGTATTGCTGAGAGGAAAAATAGGTCTCTTATGGAGATGGCACGATGTATGGTCAAAAGTCAATCTTTGCCACACTCTTTTTGGCTTGAGGCTGTTATGTGTGCTACCTATGTGGTGAACAGGTGTCCCACCAAAGCATTGTAGTCTATCACTCCGTATGAGGCTTGGCATGGCAAGAAGCCTTCCGTTTCTCATTTGCGTGTTTTTGGTGGCTTGGCCTATGCTCGTGTGCCGCAGCAACATCGCAAGAAATTGGATGATAAGGCTGTAAAATGTATTTTTGTTGGCTACAGTTCTGAAAGTAAGGGTTACATGTTATACCAGCCGCAAAGTAAACAGATCTTGGTCAGTCGAGATATTGTATTTGTGGAAGATTCTGTGCAGCCTTTGCTTTCATGTACCAAAGAGACAAATGTACGCTCACAGGACATGTATGATACTTTGTTGCCTCTGTTTAATGGTGCAGTCTAATGTGGAACCAAATGAGGCATGTATTCAGCCTATGCAGGTTTCTAATGAATCCACAGATCAGCCATTTACTAATGTTGATGTGCATGATGCACTTGATGAGGAGAGGACAAAAATTGAAGAGTCTAGGTCTATGCCTAAATGGCTGGTGCAGACTTTACGTGACAGTAAATTGGATGCACCTTTGCCTAGTCAATTGGATGCACCTTTGCCTAGTCGTACTCGTTATGGTTCTCAGCATGCCTCTTATGCATTAGATTGTTATGCATTGGCTGTTTCTAGCATGTGTGATGAAGAAGAACCTATTACATTTAATGAGGCATAAAATTCAGAAAATTGGATGGCTGCTATGCAAGCTGAATATGATGCTATTGTGAAAAATGAGACTTGGTCATTATGTGATTTGCCTGCTGGTAAGAAGGCAATTGGCCCTAAGTGGGTTCTCGGCCACATCCTCATAGTTGGAATCTCAATGTCAGAAGCAAGAGTCTGTAAAACCGCTATCCTAACCGGACGTCTCCCTGTGAGAATTTATCAAGCTCTAATCCACACTCATCAACACTGTAAGTATGTGCTCAATGCCTATCCTAGTAGGTACTTGCATTGAGGGTACTCAATGCCTATCCTAGTAAGTACTTGCATTGAGGGTACTCAATGCCTATCCTAGTAAGTACTTGCATTGAGGGTACTCACTCAAGTGGGACTAAATTAAAGCTGCAATTTTACTCCCAGAAGGTAAGCATGTGGCTAACCGGACCTAACAAGGTAAGGTTATGGTGTAACTGTGTGAACGTAGAGTCTTGTCACCTACAAGGATTGGTGGGAAGCTACTCACTCTGGATCTTTTGAGCCTTAACTTTTTGTACGACAGATTGGGAGTTCTAAAGCCGAGATTTTGATTTGAGCTAAGAGATTCTTGAGTCTTGAATCCATTAGGATTCAAGTAACTGCCTCTTCTGACTTCTTGGAATAAATTCAAGTATCGAATCCGTCCGAGGCCTAGTTGGGTTAGATAGACTTAGCCTCTATAATTCTAGGATGGGATGGCCGTGTTGACCCTATGGGTTGATTTTGTAATCAATTACTAGACTTGGCATGATACCCTGCTTCAAATTGCAAATAAGATTCTTCTTACAAGATTCTGAGAACGACAATTGCATATCGAAGAGAAAGGGATGTCATGTCCGTAGATTACTATTAGATCCAAGAGCGGATCTGAGTTAGAGTTGGGAAAAAGCATGATTTCCAAAGTTAGCCACCAGTAGCATAGAATAAGAATAGGGATTTTCTTCTAGCATCCAATAGAAGAGTTAGGGGCTAGGGATATCAATATAGCTAGAATTGGAGGTAGTGCATTTGCGATCTTCAGGTAGGGGATAGGTTGAATTTGGTAAAGGGACCAGTTGTGGGAGTCTTGTGAGAGTAGGGAGATGCTTATTTCCTAGGTATAGTGTTTTACATGAGAGAATCTTATTGATAATTAGAAGAATTGGAATTACCTCTTCCAAGCTGGAAGGAGTGGCTGTAGCGCCACGGCTTAGGTAGACACCTGGTCAGTTGTGCTGCGGATACATGGCTAGCTGAGAGTGGTAGATTTTGAGCTTGATGAGCAAACAGTAAGTCGGGATAATGAGACAAGAGGGCACCATCTTCTCTCACTCTTTTCTCCTATTGATCCCTCATTGTCTTTATGATTGCTTCGGGGTACGATAGGGGATGCTTTGTTTGGCAAAGCTGTAGTACTCTTTCAAGCTAGATAAGGGGGTAGTTCTTGCAGAAGCCGTTATGTTTAAGTTTTATTTGACAAGCTCCGAAGTATGACACGACCTTGGAGAACGCGTCGATAGAAGAGAACTCAGATATGAGATATGGTTAGACAATAACGTCAAGTCAAAGGATTCTTGGGGGTGGAGATTGAAGATTTTCTATGAGATTCATGGAAATTTTCTAGACAGATTGTGTTGTACCATTGGACAAATTTCGTGCTTCAAAACTTGAAAAATGGTATTTACTCAAAGGGGGATGTTTGAAATGTGGAATTCAAATGGATTTCAACATTAACTATTTGACAAAAAAGGCTCTAAGGATGAGAGAGTTGGCAGGTTGTTTGTGCATGTATTTGGTTAAGCAGCAACTCCAGAGATGAGTTTCCTAGTAATGATAAGGGGACCAATGCCTGGATATTCAAAGCAAGACTCAATCCGGTAAGGTGTGACGATAGCTCAACTTACCCATCCATTGGTTTTGGTCACGAGAAGGATTATCTCCTGATCATGAGAAGGTAGCAACGTTAGTTAATCAACTGATTCTGAAGAGCGTGACATAAGTCAAGAGCTTTTAGGGCTTATTGGATGGTGTCGGATTTTTTACAAGAATTACACCAAGATAGTGGATTCGCTAACTGAA
This sequence comes from Cibotium barometz, assembly GCF_041138505.1. Lineage (NCBI taxonomy): Eukaryota > Viridiplantae > Streptophyta > Polypodiopsida > Cyatheales > Cibotiaceae > Cibotium > Cibotium barometz. The sequence continues at coordinate 56,975,911 of NC_141069.1, forward strand.
TTAACAAGGAAGGCAGAACGATTCTCATGGACCGATTTAGGTCAGCAAAGCTTTGGGAAATTGAAGGTAATCCTCGCCATATTCTGTGTCCTACGATTGTCTGATTTCTCCCAGCCATTCGAGGTTGTAGTAGACACGTGGACAAGGGATATGCGGGATTCTAAAGTAAGAAGGAGATCCTGTCATTTACGAGTTAAGAAAGCTTTGGATTCACAAGAAGAACTAGCCCACCCATGATTTGGAATTGCTGGCTGTTGTCTATGCTCTCAAGAAGTGGCGATACTACTTGCTAAGTCAGATGTTCTAGTTAGTAACAGACCATAAGAGTTTAAAGGGGATCTTCACACCTAAACTTGCGTTAAAGACAGTGGGTAGAGTTTCTACAAGAGTTCCAATTCAAGATCAAGTTCAGTCCATGTAAATAAAATACTGTGACTGGTGCTCTATGCAGGAAGGTAAAAACTTTGGCCATCTCAATACTTTAGTCCTCTCTACCAGAAGAAATACGTCAAGCAATGGAATCAGACGAGCATTTTAGTATGTATCTCTGAAGTCTTCAAGACAAAGAGCTAAAGAAGCAATTGATCCAGTACTTGGAAGATCAAGTAATTAAAGATCGTCAAGTTAAATCTTAAGATAGCTTGTGATAAGCTAAAGAGTTATGTAGATTTAAAGAGAAAAATTAGAGAACTCAAAGAAGGGGAATACGGTGTTTTTAAGAGTGAAGCCCAAGCATAGTTCTTTACGGCGGCTAGGCAAATTTAAGAATTGGCTTTTAGATACTATGGGCCTTACGTAATCACTAAGCAGATAGGGCTTCAAGCTTATGAACTCCTTCTTCCCTCTCATCCCAAGATTCACAAAGTTTTTCATGTCAGTCTAAAGAATATGTTCTAGGGATTCAGCATGTATGGATCGATGATCACATAGATTTTGTCTCTCAGGACGAATTCTTGACGGAACCGGAAGTAGTCTTGGAAACAATGGAAAGGACCCTGCGTAATCGCGTCATTCGTGAGGTGCTTGTACAATGGAAGGACTACCCGACTGAAGATGCTTCTTGGGAATATTGGAATTAGCTCATTTTAAAAGTTTCCATATTGGTCAACAAGCTGAGGACAGCTTTATCTTTTGGTTGGGGAGCTTGTAAGAGCCATCCCTGGCCCTTATTTAACTCTCGTAAGTTTCTCCTCAGATCAAGTTGAATAAAGGCAGTCTCTCTCAGATCGTCTAATTCTTGAATTGGGAAATTTGTTGGCTTGTTCGCATGAATGCTTCCTTAAGTTGGAAATTTGGGAAACAGTAAAAATTTTGTTTTATAATCTTAATCTTGAATGTCATGGACCTCGTGCGTAATTTTTGAGCGAGTTTCATCTTGTATTGATAGAATTGGATCCAAGCGCATGAGTGCTTAGCGTTCCGGAGCCCTGATATTTTTGTGGTAGGCACACTCTCTTGTGAAGGAATGCATATAGCAAAGTGACACTTGGTATTTGGAAAGCTTGACATGTGTCTTGGGACACCTTGTGAATTTTAGTGGTGACACCTAATTTCTCATTTTTGTTATTTTGGGAAAATTGGATACTCTTAAAGAAGTCATCTTCTCTCTAAACTCCTCTAACCTTCTCTCTCTCTCTTTCCTTCTCTTTCTATCTCTTTTCCTAACTTCTCACTCTCTCTCTTCTCTCTACCTCTTCTTTTCATTCTCACTTTCTTTTTCCAACCCTCTCGTATGGGCTACGATCCCGTGGATTGTTCTAGTCATCACCAGAAGATCTTGTGCATGATTCTTAGCAGGATATTTTTCAGAAGAATCAACAGCGGAAAGATTCGATGAGAAAGTTTTGGCAATGCTCCTTGTGTGGGGGGTAAATAGCAAGGGATTCTCGGCGTTGGAGTCCACTCTCACTGTCAAGTACTGCTAGAACTTACGGAAGATCTTCATGCCATGCAGGTTATCTTGTGGACGTGTACTTTGGTTATGTGATTTCCTTGTTCTGGGGATATGAGCTTGGGCACGATTTTGGGACCGAAAGAGTGTGTGCCTTCTCCCTCTCTAATTCTCAATCTCTCCCTCTATCTCTCTCTCTCTCTCTCTCTCTCTCTCTCTCTCTCTCTCTATATATATATATATATATATATATATATATATATATATATATATATATATCTAACTCTATCTCTCTCTCTCTCTAAATATATATATATATATCTAACTCTATCTCTACCTCTCTCTCTCTCTCTCTCTCTATCTCTCTCTATCTCTCTCTCTATTTATCTCTCTCTATCTACCTCTCTCACTTTCTCTCTCTCTTTATCTCATTCCCTCTCTTCTTCTCTCTCTAGCTCTTCTCTCTCTCTCTCTCTCTCTCTCTCTCTCTCTCTCTCTCTCTCGTAATTTAGACACTTAAATCCATATGTATCATCTCTTAGTTCTTGTATTTGAAAATTAGCACAATTTCATCATAACTTAAAAACTTTCTATGATATAAATTTGGTGCTAAATATTATATTAGGCTCCAAAAATTTTCAATTTAATCCATAACAACATATATAACATGTATAAAAATATGTCTTGGTTTAGATCTTATCTCATATTGAAAAAATCCAAAAGTATCAAATTTTGGCTCTTAATCAGCATTTTTCAAGATTTACTCTTAAGCCCATAGCTTGTAAAATTGGTTTCAACATTGGCTCAAAGAGAGCTAAATAACTAGTGACCTTACGGTAATAAAAAAGACTTTAAAATTTTAAAATTTCACATATTTATCAAGAATTAAGGCCAATTTATGTAAAAATCAAGAAAACAGCTTTGATTTTTTCAGCATTTCAACCTTGAAAACTTGCTTTAAACTTAAAAGTTAATGATCTTTGTTATAATTAAAAAAATTCATTTTTTAAAAGATATAAGCTAACCATTTCAATTATTTAAATTATAAAATGATATACCAATGTTCCAAATCAAATCTTTGAAAGACAGACGGAAAGTAGGACACTTTTATTTCCTATTACCAAACTAGTGTTAATGGAGAGCTCAATGTTGGATTACAACCATTGCAAACATGTATAAGTCTTATCAACTTCATAGGATGCCACAAGGTGACACTATCAAGGTAAACAAAGCTCCTATATTATAATAAGGACAAAACTTAGTTGTTGAAAATACTATTAACAAAATTGGTCAATACTTTGAAAGTAATGAGTCTAATTCTATGCTTTTTGGTCACTATTGAAGCTAAAATGACTAATGCGTCAAAATACACTTCAACAAGAGAAATACCCAAACTAACACATGATAAAAGATGCTATGATTATGACCATGATTAAGACACAACATACGTGCTTAATGACATGAGAGGAGAGATTAGAGGGGAGGGAAATGGAAGCAAGGGATTATTGTCGCCATCCTAGCACCGTGAACACACAGTCTGGCAGAACCTCACAACCTTTCTCTACTACTTCACATACTTGAGTGATACACGAGGCAGGGAGAAGCTTCTAGGGTAAGTTTATGATTAAGGGGGGATTCTTCATAGTGAGGGTATTTTAGCCCTCAGCACTAGACACACCTGAGTGATAAGAAGCTTGGTAAGAAGTTGCTATGCCATTCCTCCAATCTAAAGTCCTATGGGATCTCCTTTGTCTTGCAACAAGAGGCTTCTTACATAGCCAGCAGTCGGGGGTCGCGAGGTGTCCTTTGCGTTAGTATAAATGGTCTTTACCTTCTTAGGCGGCCTTTCCTCTGTGGCGTCTCTCTTGAGTCATTCCGCCTTCAATACCTAGCACACCCAAGGGACAGTGCAATGTTCAAACCCACATTTTGGACAGCATGGGCACACACACATACACACACACACACACACACACAAATATATATATATATATATATATATATATATATATATATATATATATATACACACACACACACATATAGATAGATAGATAGATATATATATATATATATGTATACATATACATATATATATATATGTATACATATATGTGTGTGTGTGTGTGTGTGTGTGTGTGTGTGTGTGTGTGTGTAGAAGCTTGCTATGCATATATACATACATATAGGTATGTGTGGTATGCATGGATGCATGTAAGTAGTTCTCATGTATGCATGTATGTGTGTGTGTATATGTGCGTGCGTGTGTGTGTGTGTGTGTGTGTGCACAATTGTGTGTTAGAGCTATATACAATCTATCATCCTGTGTGTGCATATATATATATATATATATATATATATATATATATATATATATATATATATATATATAAGCATCCTATGCATATATACATACATATAGGTATGTGTGGTATGCATGTATGTGTGTGTGTATATATGTGTGTGTGTGTGTGTGTGTGTGTGTGCATAATTGTGTGTTAGAGCTATATACAATCTATCATCCTCTGTGTGTGTGTGTATAATTGTGTGTCAGAGCTATATACAATCTATCATCCCCACAAAGGCATGGTACTGTGAGATTTTCAAAATGCTTAGCTTATTCCTTTGTTAAACGTAACCTTTCTTGTATTTAAGATACTTTTTTGTATGACCTAATAACTTAAAAACATCAGCGTACCTACCACTTTTTATAAAAAATATTACTAAAAAATCTTTCAAATTCATCGAGTATTAGCCAGGATGAATTAATGGCTTGCCAATTCTTTTAGGTAAGCCCCTTACCAAAGACATTTCTTTTTGGTAAAAGAGGCCATCCCATATTAAGAATTGCTTGGAATTCCTTTAAAAGGGCGTTTTTAGGTCACCTCATATCAACATCTCATGCGCCGTGGACCAGCTCCTATGGTCTATGCACTGCATTTGTACCTCAAGACACCTTTTCAATTCCCTCCATGTGCACTGCATTCACGTACACAACCATATGCACTCTTCATGACTGCATGCTTTTCACGACACAAACTCAGCTTCAACAACAAAAGCCACTTTGCATATGGATGCGAGCCCGCGGACCGTCTCGCATGGTTAGTGTGCTTCGGTACCTCAATCTACCCACCATGGCACACACATACATGACATGTCTTTCTTGCTTGCTATTCACTGTATATAACCGACACCATAGCACTTGCATGTAACACATGCTTGTCGCACTTTTATGTCACACGAGTGGTACTGTGAGATTTTCAAAATGCTTAGCTTAAACGTAACCTTTCTTGTATTTAAGATACTTTTTTGTATGACCTAAAAACTTAAAAACATCAGCGTACCTACCACTTTTTATAAAAAGTATTACTAAAAAATCTTTCAAATTCATCGAGTATTGGCCAGTATGAATTAATGGCTTGCCAATTCTTTTAGGTAAGCCCCTTACCACAGACATTTTTTTTTTGGTAAAAGAGGCCATCCCATATCAAGAATTGCTTGGAATTCCTTTAAAAGAGCGTTTTTAGGTCACCTCATATCAACATCTCATGCGAGCTCATGGACTAGCTCCTATGGTCTATGCACTGCATTTGTACCTCGAGACACCTTTTCAATTCCCTCCAATGTGCACTGCATTCACGTACACAACCATATGCACTCTTCACGACTGCATGCTTTTCCTGACACAAACTCAGCTTCAACAACAAAAGCCACTTTATCGTATGGATGCGAGCCCGCGGACCGTCTCGCATGGTTAGTGTGCTCCGCCGATACCTCAAACTACCCACCATGGCACACACATACATGACACATGTCTTTCTTGCTTGCTATTTACTGTGTATAACCAACACCATAGCACTTGCATGTAACACATGCTTGTCGCACTTTTATGTCACACGAGTGTTTAGTGAGGACTTAGTTTGCGAGGACGAGCGCGGATTCTCTACTCAGAGGACGAGCGCGGATCCTCTACTCCAAATGCCCCTTGACTCGTTAACGGTTAGACATGCATCCAAAGCTCTTGGTTGTCCTTCCCTTAATGCCTCGAGTACCATTGCAACACCATGCAATGGCCTCGACACACACACAAGGCACTTGTTCTCACATGCCCTCAAACACTCACCACTTACACATCACACAACCTGGCACTCACCAACTCTAGCACTTCACGTCTCCTTCCACAATGCCATAACCCATTAGACAGGGGGAGTCCCTCATTTTACCATATCACGGCTCATCCCACCATACTTTCGTAGCTCATCCACCCTTTGGAAGCTATCTTCGTGGAGCTCTTACCATGACTTCACCACACCCATCCCCAAGATCCAAGGGGGAGAAGAGCAAGCTCATTCAGGCAGAGTTTGAGCAAGCTCATTTAGGTAGAGTTTTGAAGAGGAAATCAAACATTTGATCATGATTGATGCATCCAGACAAAACTCCAGGCTTAGCAGGAACATGTTAGCAGTTAAAGATCATCACCCAAGGGCTAAGTGGATGCATCAGACACTTGTTTAGGGCTAAAAGATAGTCTTCGAGAGTAAATTTGAAGCATGCAGGGACCATATCTCTCACTTAAGGCATCACATCACAATTTTAACACTTGGGCCATATTATTTACATATTGCAGATACTCTGTCTAATCAGAGCAGGTCATCTGGGTTTACTCCATCGACAGCTAGGTTGTCGATGGAGTAAAATATCTTGAAGGGGAAAAACTTTTTTGCATTTTTGAGAATAGGGACATGTGCACAACATCATGAGCTATAGCTGGTATTAGTATGGGGTCAAAATTAGCGGTCAACGGAGTGTGCTGATGGAGTAACGGGACAGAAAATCTGGAGCTACACTTGATTTTAGGTCATTTGTGCTAGTGCCAAGAGTGAAGAGCTAACCCCACCCACACATATTGGTGCATTTTTTTGTGTGTGTAGGAGAGAGAGAGAGTGTGTGGGTGTCTTGTGTTTGTGTGTGTATATGTGGGGGGTTGTTATGTAGGAGAGAGAGAGTGTGTGTCGGTGTTTTGTGTTTGTGTGTGTATATGTGGGGAGAGAGAAAATCGAGGGAAAAGCAAATGTGGTGACAGCGGGTTACCGGTCCCCTCACCTAGTTTTTTAGTAATTTACACATAACAGCATTCTTTGAAATATTATAGGTGAGGAACATGAAATAATATGTAGACCATCCCCACGCTATCTTTTCAACACCTGTAGTAGGATGCTCAGTGCATTATCAATTGGCGAGTTCCTACGCAACCCACAACAACAATAACTACTTAATATGCAAGCGTCATGCTCTCCTTATATAAATAAATATTATCTAACATGCATAATCTTTTAGGTATGAGCTTTTCTTACATGAACATTGTAAATTGGTGCTTTGGCACTATCACACCAAAACACAAGTCTGGGCTTTGAGTGCCCCAAGCGATAGCAACTTCTATTGTCTAGCACTCCTTACAAAAGGTAGTAACTTTGAGATAATACAACCTCGTGCCCACTAATCTTTGTGGCAAACCCACACAGGCACCACTAATGATGACGAGCTCGTTACTTACACTCTCCAGGTGGCTTCAGTTGGGGCTTTCCTTATTGAGAGCCCTGGCCAAGATGCTCAGCCACCAAAGGTAAAAGTAGTACCACATTTTTCATTCTTCATTGTAATTTTGCCCTGTTTCTTTTGAAATTACCGATTATCGAGATAATGTATAATATAATAGTATCATTTAAAATAAAAATAAATTAAACGCCTTCATGTCATATGTTAATGCCTTCTATTTTAGTAGAATGAAAATACTTGGACTTGATTGTTTTGCTAGGATGAAAATACTTGGAAGTTATAAAGTGATGTCCTCGTGATTATTGTGTTCTGATCCTGCTTCATGTGTACCAATGTGCATGGGAAAATGACTTGTTTCTCTTTATCTTTAATTAATATTGCAAGGAAGATATGTTTTTTCCTCACGACGGGTAGTCAATGTTTATTTTTGTGTTAGAAAAGAAAGTTTAATTGAAAAGTACATACAATTAGATCAAAACGTGATTTCACACCTAGCATTCTTTGTTTGGATGTTTGTAAATCTTACTTTGTTTTCATAAGTACACATCATGAAAATGACATTTTCTTTTTTCACGACTAACATTTCTTTTTATCTGCACACCAGCTATAAGGAGAGGGGGGAGATATTTATCTTTCTTTTGCCTTTTTTAGAAAAAAATGTATAAAACAGGGAAAAGGGGATTTAAAATTCACCACATGGAGAGGAGAGAATGGGGGAATGTTTAACACACACACACACACACACAGAGAGAGAGAGAGAGAGAGAGAGAGAGAGAGAGAGAGAGAGAGAGAGAGAGAGAGAGAGAGATATTAATGTCTACGAGAGGCCAAAGTCAGCCTATGAGACAAAAAATAATACAACTGTGTTCTTCCGGTCATCGGAAGAAAAGAAACAAAAGAAAAAGTGTGCATGTGTCTGGATACAACTGTGAATCATCATGGATCGGTGGAGCCCATATACGAGAGAGAGAGAGAGAGAGAGAGAGAGAGAGAGAGAGAGAGAGAGAGAGAGAGAGATGCCAAATTTGGCGAGTCTAACGAGAGAGAGAGGGGGGGGGGAGTGCAAAGTGGGTTAGAGATAGAGATTGCATTTAAGTGGAAGAGAGAGAGAGAGAGAGAGAGAGAGAGAGAGAGAGAGAGAGAGAGAGAGAGAGAGAGAGAACCATACATAGTTGAACAACGTGAGATGTACCCTAAGTACTATATTGAGGATCTTCACAATGGAGACAAAAATGTATACAAATAGGGTATAGTATTAAGAAGATTTTGAGTCAAAAATTAGATAGCTAAGATGCTAGCGCTTTAGTGTTATTTTTTTGGAGTACCACATCGTGTCTCTAAATACCCATTGTAGTATCCAAACATCGCACAACCTTTGCAAACAACTCAAGCCACAACTTCTAGCCAACCTGTATTTCCTTATAATTGTTATATTGATTATCCTATAAAGGATTGTCCTCCCAAACTAAGGATTGAAAACTCACCAAGTGCATAAATAATTACACCATTAAACATGATTGGAGTGATGTACTTGAGATAACCTGACCTAAAAGTACAGCCACTACCTGTGTAAATGCTACTCAAGTGCTATAACATGTTTGATGGCTGGCAAAAATGCAACGTTAGAAAAATAGAAAGCTACTTCAATGCATTAAGGTTAAAAAGTAAAGTAAGAAGGAAAAAGGACTAAAACATGTTAAAACAAACTCAAGTAAAAAAGTGAGCATGGAGATTGACAAAATGATACAAAAAAGGTCCAAATTTAGTGAACTCGTAAACTGTGGGCTGAAAACCAAACCAAGAATTGAGACCCAACAATTAAAACTCAAATAAATATCAAAGGAGACACCATTAAAGAACAGATGGAAAGGAACCAATGACATAGACTATAAATCAATCAAGACACAAGCTTAAGAGAACAAAACTAGGAGGTTTCCCTAACTCCAAACATGAGACTGCTCATGAAGTAAAAGAATTTCAAATTTTAGTTGAGAAAATTCATGAGAGGTTAGAGCCAAAATCTAATCATGTGAAGATTACACACGTTGCACCCTACCCACATAGAGCTCCATAATGGATGCAAGCCATTAAATGTTCTAATGTCATTCTTGAAGAGAGTTCTATTCCAAGTATAAATTTTGGGAATTTTAAGAAGTATTCCATGATCCTATTGATGAAATAGATATTCCATCTTCTCCTACACCCTTTAGGGAAGATAAGTAAAGGCCATACCATTAAACATTGCTAAATTGATGGATTTTATGTCTTTTGAGTAAATCTACCATTATTGCCTCATTGTGTGGAGTTCCAGAGCTATTTTAACTCTCAAAGAATTGATTTCCATATTGGAGAGCTCAATGTTGGATTACCACCGGTTGCAAACATGTATAGGTCTCTTGTCAACTTCATAGGATGCCACAAGGTGACAGTATTAAGGTACACAAAACTTCTATTGTTTAATAGGGAGAGAAAGAGAGGCCAATTTGAAAAGAAAAAGCTAGGTACCAAATCTCACTACTTCTAAGCATACATGCAGACACACACATCTATGTTAAGTTTGTTGTTTGGTGTCAATATCAACATTTATATTCCTTAAATAACACATCAACCAGCTTTTGCTTTATTACTCGTAGAAAATCAAATTCAAAAATAAGAAGACAGGTCAATAATCAACATTATTTGGAAAAAAATTCTAATTTTTTAATTTTTATGCTTGGAATTGCTTTAAAAGGGCGTTTTTAGGTCACGGGGTTACGGGTCAATTCTCATTTCTCTCTCTCTCTCTCTCTCTCTCTCTCTCTCTCTCTCTCGCTCTCGTCGTCTTCGCCGTGAGTGGTCTCCTGCTATCTGCATGGCGTCTTCTACAGCAAGTGAAGAGCGTGAAAAGGAGGCCGCCGCTGCTCCTCTCCTCCAAGGTGTAGAGGCATCTTCGGCCCAGAAGAAGAAGAAGAAGAAGCACTTCCAACGCCTCGTCAGCTTCTACAACAAGCAGGTGCAGAAGATGGCACACTCTAGTCTTTGGCACGCCAGCCCCGACACCTATCACCAGTGAGCATGTGGATTGGGATGAGCCCTCTTCTCCACATCGCAGCCCTCATTCGCATATGACCCTTCTTTCTCTTCAAGCATGTAAGGGACTTTTTCCTTTTTTGAGAAGTAACATTTAGAGGTTTTGGTTGTTCATGGTAGTAGAAGAGGTGCGGAGGCATCCTTCACCTTACCCATCCCTCACTTTAGGCACTATCACTATAAAGTCAGCCACACATAGGCCGAAATCTGTATACGAGGAGGGGCCGTATTGGTTCGTACCCCGTGAGAGACTCACATATGCGCACTTGCACAATAAAACCTCTGACGGCGTCAGATTACTTGCATGCACGCTCTCACGGGGAATCTATTGCGGGTCATTGGCGTGTCCTCTGCCTGTATATTAGCCGTACGCTCTTGTGTGGGAGGACTTTATTCTATGCGCACGTACACTGGTGTTGGCTTAGGGTGAAGGGGACCCCACTCCTCTTTGAATCCATGGCTTCCCTCCTCCCATGCTGCTCACCTTACATGCTGGAAGATACAATTGATGGTGCCATGTGCAATGATCATGCGAATGTGGTGTGGCGAGGCTCTTCCAACCACATGCCATTTTTGTTGGGGTATCTATGGAGGACTCTCATCGTCATTCATGACATTCTCTCATTTGGCGAGACATTTTCTCATGACATTCTCTCATTTGGCGAGACATTTTTTGGCCATGTATGCTATATACTTTGAGACACTTGGTGTATATATCGGTGCGATTTAGAGATTGTTGCCTTCTGTTAGTGGATGCTCGTATGCTTGTATTGTGCTCTGTGTGTGTGTGTGAGAGAGAGAGAGAGAGAGAGAGAGAGAGATGCAATAGTTTACTTTTTTTTCCATATCCAAAGATGTTTGTTGTGAATTGAATAAAGATTTTTGAGTAACATTTGTGGATACTAGCCCTGAATGATATGTGCATTCTTTCATATGGGTCCGCAGAATAGCCCTGAATGATATGTGCATTCTTTCATATGGGTCCGCAGAATAGGCCATGGCTTCTTGTATGTCAGTTCTTTGTTTTTAGAAGTTTTAAACTTTCTTTGTTTTTAACTGTATTGCTTTCTAAACACTTGCTTGTATTTGATAAGCGTATTGTAAGCTAGATGAAGGAGATCTGGGTGTTTTTAATCTTATTTCAGAAAGTTCATGAGTTTAAAACTTGTCATGACAAGCACAAAATGCTATATTAAAACACATGGTTGCTGTGGCTGGCTCTTATTTTCTTCCCATTTGACAAATGTGTACTTGTTTGAAGGGCAAGCGGGCAAGCAGCACCATTTACTGAGAAGAAGTCAGAAGTGATTTGGACAGAGCACAAGATTGTAATGGTCATGTCTCAAGGGTGCAATGTGCGTGTGTCTCAAGGGTGTGATGGTCAAATCTCAAGGGTGTGATGTGCGTGTGTAGTCTTAATTATCGAGGTGATTTTGCAAGTGTACCTATCACCTAGTACTCAGCAGGATCAAGTACTCTAAGTAAAACCATGTCACAAATTCAGTGATGCCTTGACCATGGCAAAACAATTTGACAGGCAGCTTTTAGAGCCACTACAGGGTTTAGATATGATGGATGGCCGCTTGTGGCGCTCAGCTTGCAGATTTTGCCACACTTGCAGTTGATGCAGCTTCATCGACCTCCTAGAGAGTACGAATATCATTCAGTTTCTATTCTTTTACTGAACTTGGGTGCCGACATCCTTGAAAAACCAGTGTTGTTTCAAGGGTGGTGTGGTTCATGTGCTCAAGGCTGATGTGTGCAAGGGCAGTGCTTAAGGCTGATGCAGCCACTACAGGGTTAGATATGATGGATGGCCGCTTGTGGCGCTCAGCTTGCAGATTTTGCCACACTTGCAGTTGATGCAGCTTCATCGAGCTAGAGAGTATGAATATCATTCAGTTTCTATTCTTTTACTCAGCCTTGAACTTGGGTGCCGACATCCTCGACAAACCAGTGTTGTTTCAAGGTTGGTGTGGTTCATGTGCTTAAGGCTGATGTGTGCAAGGGCAGTGCTCTAATGTTGGGTTTCAGAAATATACTGTGTTCTTTTTATTTTGCAGAGCATCTGGGTTGGAATGTGAGAAACATCTCATCGATTCTTCATCTTAGGCTGCTGAAGATGCTTCACAATGATTTCATTCCAAGGGACAAGTCAAGAACACGTGCTTTTGGGAGAGCCTCTTAGTTGCAATCATGTGAAAATTTCGCTTGAGCTAGAGCTTCTTGGTAATATCTTGCTTCGTGGTAATATCTCTCAGTTTAAGGGACAACTTGCTTTTCTTTTCCATATCCATAGTACTATTTACAAGCAGCTCGTATCTCAAAATCTCATTGGGATTGTTATTGTTAGTGCACTTCAAGAGACAACACTCCGGCATTATGACGCTTGTTGACATAGATATGGAGCTGAGATAGTGTGACATGGCCTCATAGTTTGTTAAAGAAGTAGTAGCTAGAGCCATTACTACTACTAGTTTAGCAGTAGATACCCGTTTCATGTGGCTTGGATTATTGTTCTTCCGATTTGGGACTGAAGTGGGTAGGTGAGCTGCCATGGTGGATTTAGCTATTTTCTTTGTGTCCTCATTGACAGTTGGTGACTTGTGGTGACTGATGCTGATGGCACTGTCCTCCATTTGGTCTCCCAAATCAGTGTGTTGCCCTCATAGTATCCTTGTGATTTGAGGAGCTTCTTTGCAATCCAGCGGATGTGATTGGGATGTTGTATTTGTTGGCGTTGGGGTGCTTCGCTTGGTTGACTTTGAGTATTGTTTTGGCAGAGGGGAGGCTGTACGACGTAGTTTTTATTGCTTTCAACAGTTGATTTCCCCATTGATGGTTTGATTGGGATCCTTTTGTTATGGATGTTCAATGTGATCATGTGTGAGTCCCAGTAAAAGGTGCACTTGTGTTTGTGCATCCAGCTTCTCCCCAAAATGATGTCATGAGCACACTCTTCAGCAGCTGTTACACAGAAAGTAAACTCTTCCCAGTGATCATTGAGAATTAGTGATGACTGTTAACTAGCATACTAGTAACTATTAGTTATCATACAGGTGACTGCTAACTAACTAACTAACTAGAGAGAATAGAATAGGTGCCTCTTTGTTTTCCCAGAGAAAAGAAGATTGGTATACTGTAAAATAGCATAATGGGGATTGTTAACTCTAGCATACTACTAATTGTTAACTTTTAACTAGCTTACTAGGGATTGTTAACTAGCACTGGTAACTGTTTACTAGCTTACAAGTGACTATTAGCTAGCATACCAGGGACCGTTAAACTAGCACTGATAACTATTAACTAGCATACAAGTGACTGTTAGCTAAACATAATGACTAATTAGAGAGAGTAGGTGACTGTTAGCTAGCATACCAGGGACTGTTAAACTAGCACTTATTAACTAGCATACAAGTGACTGTTAGCTAAACATAATGACTAATTAGAGAGAGTAGATGACTGTTGTAACTAATCAACGTTGTAACTAATCAACAAGCGACTCATTTAAACAAACAAAACATTTTCATAAACTATACATATTAGTTTATATAAACTTTAATAGACTGCACATTATTTGAATGTATATTCATTGTATAATCAGTAGGACAAAAAATTACAATCGACCTCTTAAGGCCACCTTAGTAATGATTACATATTGGGCCAAAAATTTACAAAAAGTTGCAAAAGCCCTCGAAAAGACTACAAGAAGTGAAAAGAAGTATTGATTACATATTGGGCCAAAAATTTTCAAAAGCCCTCTAAAGCTACATTTTGGTTACCATGTGAAACAATTTCAAGCTCTCTTTATCCACAACGGTGTACGCATTAGATTGGCGATTGCATACTGTGGACGATTCTATGCAAGCAGCCAATGCCAAATCTAATTAAGAATCTTGCCATTAAGAAACTCTCTGATTTCTAACAGTTCCAGGTCTGCAAGTTTTGGAATGATTAAACAATAGTAACATAGGTTTTTGGAACATTTGTAAGCTGAACCATCAATGATCAAAGTGTTCGAATTGTTAAACTGCTGCTTGTGGCTCCAGAAATCAGATAGGCACTTATAACAAATCGGCTTTTTTGTTCATGGAGCTTTTTGTCATCTTCCTATCTTTGATAGTGCTACTGGGAAAAAATTTGGCCTGCTAATTTGGTTGCAGACTTGGAAATGCTTCCGTTAGTAGCCTACTTACATTATGTGAACTGGCATAACTCCAAATAAACACAGTGAAGTTCTCCATGCACCATTGCAAAAATAAAGAGGCTTCCTCGTGGGTAAACACTCACTCTCTAGGGGCATATTGCACCTCTTTCATCTACTCTGTAAACCTTGGAATTTTGTCAGCTTCCCCGAAATGGCACAACATCACACCATTAAGATCTAGTATCAGTGCTCTGGGATCATTCTCTTGTGAAGTTGGTTTTTGGTTCAAATCTAGCTCTTCAATTTTTACCACAGGTGGCACTCGATGGATTTCTATTTCTTCCACTTTCATGACTACCTGTTTTCTTTTCTTTTGTTTCCTTTTCTTTACTGGCTGGGATCCAGGGCCCAACAATGGCTTTAATTGCTCATCATCAACTATGATGGGTATGTGTAGATGTGTAAACAGCTCACTAAACTGATTGCAGGCTTGAAAACTTGCATCCAAACACAAAACTTGAGGCAACCAAAGAATGTACATTAAACCCCCTACTGAGCAATCAACTGTAATGCATAAAAATGGAGGTACCCATATCACTAGAACAAAGTGTCCTGCAAACAAAGTTGTAGTACTTGGGCACTCATACAAAAAATTGGAACTCATGGATAAAAAAAGGACATTTCCTATTGTATCATTGGTTTACAAAACATAGGACTACAAAATAAAGCTCCATGAGGTATGTAGCTACTAGGATGGACAAAACCCTAAACTAGCCTTGTGACATCACAGTTTCTTGCATGCACAAGTTCTGCCAACTTTTACACTAGGTGATTTTGGTGTTTGGGATTTTGTTGTACCTGTAGTGCATTTCCCTTTCTTTGCAGGAGATCCTCAGCTCATCATGTGCTAGCAACCCTTCTTCCTTGCAGTCTGACCTAGAAGGTGGCCCAAGGGAGAGTCATCTCCGACATCATTAACTTTGGGTCATACGCTTCACTTTCCAACTCATTGAGGACATCAACAATTTCTTCATATGGGGCAGACAGTAGTGCATCCTCTTGCAGGTGGTCCGATTCATCTTGTACCTTTTCCTCCTCTAGCTCTTGTGTCTCACTATAATCCAGGTCCTGTATGTCACCTTTGTGCTCCAAATTTGACATGTTGTAAATAGGGTGTATGTCAACACCGACACTATCAGTAGCATTCTTCAAATTGGCCAAATCTACAGAAGAGCCAAGAGCCGTTGTCTTCACCACCGTTATCCTGCATCTGGATATGACCTACTCTTAGGCTAGTCTCCATTCCAAATGAAAACATATTTTGGGCATTTGTTCATCTTGATGAGCTGCATGATATCAATGGAGTTGCAGAAATGGACAAACCAACTAGAAAACATAAGTACAAACCGGAAGGCATTTGTTATCTAACATATGAGTCTAGGGAGTAGTTGACTGCACTAGCGTATGGGTGCTATCTACATATGAGCGCTAACTAATAGACCTAGTCAAAGCTAATTAGCACAGTTGAGACCTAGCAATGTTCACAAGTGCTACCTAGTATACTTGGTCACTGCTCAGCCAAGACTGTGGGCTTGTCCACGGCTGTCATGGTTGGGAGGTGAGTCAGGCTGTAATATGCGGAAGCTTCGGAGAAGGATCGGTACTTCAAAACTCAGAAAACAGCACTCTTTTCGCGACGGAATTAACGCACAAACTGAAAGACGATGTGCAGAAAAATAGAGAGAGAAGGGGGAGATGGAGAAGGACACAGTATTGGGTCCCAATTACCCTCTGTAGGGCCCCCACCACGGATGGTGTATTTGCTTTATTAGAATGATGTAAATCTGAAACAAATACAAAGTACTTGACCTTTTCTTGGCTGGAAAACCTGCCCTTGACCTTCAGTCCTTCACCCCTTTGCTTTAGCAATGTTCTTGGCTGTCCTGGCCCTTGGTTGCTTGGAGCTCTTGGTGAATTATGAGATGAGTGCAATGATTTATGTCTTGGGTATTTATACCCTCTATTATATGCAGTCGGCTGGCTTCAGGGAGCTCCACGACTGTGTCTTGAATATAAAGTGCTTGCACACTTATAATTAATGCTTTCACACTATGCCAATACTGTCCAGCCTGCGCATGAGTTCTGGGACAGCCTCCTGACTGCTGGGCACCATGCGCATGGGTGTGGGACTGCCCCCCACACCTGGCCGACTGGCTGGGCAGGGTTTCTAACCCTGTCGGCTGCCTGTCCAGCAGCCCTAGGGCTGGCCGACTGCCCTTCCAGCCCAAGCCATGGCTGGTGGGCACAATGTGGGCCCTCCTGGCCCTTGGGGGTGGTTCTACACCTCCCCCATGCCCATTCTACAAGTGCAAGTGCAAATCCTCACACTGGGGTAGCCCTATGGCTGGCCCCATCTCTACATGCAAACCTACATGCCTACAGAGGCCTGGCATCTAGTTGCAAACCAGATACACAGCACATCTGACATCATTCCAGAGGGAGACTCACAGCGCGGACTGGCACTGCTTCATGTGCAGGACAATGCACACCTGACCTCGGACGACTGAGATGGATCCTTGGCTGACTCGTCCCGGACTGGGCTCACATGGGACCAGTTCACCATCCCAGGTCTTGCACCTACTGTACAGAAATGTCTACGTGGCATCCAAGTGCGGGATGCACGTGACATCCCCTTCTGCTTAACTTGACGGAAGCTGCATAGCCTCCAAATAATCCGTCAATAAAGCCGGATAATCTTCGAAAAAGTCTTTGTCGAGCCATACCGCTTTATGAGTTCCTCGGTCCTGAAACTTCGTGAGGAACTGTCGTAGTCTTCAGCCTGAGCCATGCTTGAAACGGTGCAGAAGGATCTGTTCTGGAACCATTACTTCTGCTTCATCAATGATGTCTGGTTCCGCTTCGTCTTTGACCTGTGAAGGGGGTGGACCTGCATATGGCTTTAACCAACTGACATGAAATACATCGTGCATAGTCC
This sequence comes from Cibotium barometz, assembly GCF_041138505.1. NCBI lineage: Eukaryota > Viridiplantae > Streptophyta > Polypodiopsida > Cyatheales > Cibotiaceae > Cibotium > Cibotium barometz. Next base: position 56,993,569 of record NC_141069.1, read on the forward strand.
AACTTGGAGGTAGCTTTAACTGCGTAGACACCTCATTAATCTTTTTCCGGATGGGAAATGGTCCGAAGCTCCTGAAAGACAACTTTGGGCATCGCTTGCCCACCTGCTTCAATCTTTGCTTCATAATCCGAAGATATACCCAATCTCCTTCCGAAAACTTCATGTCCCTTCGGTCTTTATTGGCCTGTCGAGTGTAGGCCTCTTGCGCTTTAGCCAACCTGTCTTTAACGGACTCTAGGATCTCCTGGTAAGACTCCGTCACTCTGTTCGCCTCCGGTACTGAAGACGAAGTCCTGGTTAACAACGACTGGAAAGGTCTTCCAAACGCTGCCTCATATGGAGTCCTGCCAATAGCTGAAGAAAAAGAGTCATTTAAAACAGCTTGAACTAAAGGCAAAAATGATTCCCACTTACCTTGCTGATCGTGGACATAACACTTCAGCACATCAAAGGCCAACTGGTTGTATATCTCTGTCTGGCCATCTGTCTGTGGGTGGAATGCACTGGAAAAATTCAACTTAGTACCAAAATTATCAAACAATGCCCTTCAAAAATGACTGGTAAACTTGGCATCTCGGTCTGACACTATGGTCCTAGGAATCCCACCAATCGGGTACCAATGCCGAATGAATAGCTGGGCAACATCCTCGGCGGTCACATTGGCCCTGCAAGGAATAAGCATAACAAATTTGCTGAACCTGTCAACAATAGTCAAACACTGTGTATTACGCTTACTCGGACTGGGAGGCAGATTTGTGACAAAGTCCATCGAAATGTCTTGGAAAGGACCCTCAGGAATTGGCAAAGGCTGTAACAACCCTATCTTCTTTCCACGAGGAGCTTTCACCTTTTGACAAATGTCACAGCGTTGTACATATGTAAACACATCACGCCTCATCTTTGGCCAATAGTATTGCCGTTCTATAGAGAACACCTTAGCTCCATTCAGCCTCTCGAGAATATAGTCAATTCGAGGCATCGGGAATCTGCTCTTGTTGAGTGCATGATAATCGACACACAACCGAGAAGACCCATCTTTCTTCTTGACAAATAAGATCGGTGCTGCAAATGGCGACACGCTGGGGCGGATGAAGCCAGCTTGCAACAATTCTTGGAGTTGGCGGTCCAACTCCGATTCCATTGCCTTAGAAAGGCGATACTGGAACTTGCTCGGGGGTTCCGAGCTTGGGAGGAGGTCAATCTTGTGATCCTCCGGTCTGGACGGGGGAAGCTGGGGAGGGAGACTGTCCCGAAGAAAAATCTTCTGGAACTTTTCATGGAGAACCGAGTACTTCTCGGAAGCACTGGCCACCGTCTGGGCTGTCTGGATGTAAATCATCGCACACCGTGCGCCTTTCCTGACTGCTCGCTTAGCCTGCATGTGGCTTATGAGCGGAAAGTTTGGAATACCTGGCTCACACTTAATGGTCACCGGGGTGTTTGACACATTCCGATCAATCTGGAACGTGTGCTTGTCCCACTTGACATCAGGAAGAAACTTGTGAAACCACTGGATACCCAAAATTATGTCAGCTCCTACAAGAGGGGCAACCATAAAGTCACGCACAAACTCTATGCCCTGAATGACTAACTTAGCACCTAGAGCTTCATACTTGACGCTCGTTGTCATACCTGTGCTAAAACCCTCAACCTGTTTGTCCACCGGAGTCAGCTCGAAACGGGCACGCCTAGCGGCCTCTTCCGTGATCACATCCTCCGTGCTGCCGCTGTCAAACAAGACAACGACTCTCTGGCCACCTATGTAGCCAAAGGACTTGAGCAATTCGTTGCGCTCATACTCCTGGTCATGGGCGCCCTTTTGCTTATCTTCGAGCTCCCGGCTAATAATTGCTCCAACTGAAGCACCGGGGGTTGAAGAATTAGGGGTTGCCGCTGGGGTCTGTGTGGGAGCCGTGCTCACCACGGAAGCTGTGGAGGCGGCGGCGGCCTTTGGAGGCTTCTTCGGACAATCCCGAGAAGTATGTCCTTTTGTGCGACAAAAGTAACATCTACCCTCCTTCCTGTACTGAGCAAGCTCCTCAGCACTCAACTTGCCACCTGTCTTGCCTGTCTCCGCTTTCTGGTCTGGAGTAAGCTTAGACGCATTGTTCGAGTTCTTGGAGCCAGAGGCTCCCGGGCTCTGTCCTGGGGAAGACCCCGTCTGGTTCTGGCTTTTGCCCCCCGAGGCGTTAGCCTTAGGAGAAGCCGGCTGGGAAGTCTTGGGCTTGCCACCATTGTGTTTCATTTCTGCACTCTGCGCAAGCGAGAGTGCGTCCTCAAAAGTGGCTGGTCTAAACATACGCACCTCCCATTGGATGTGCGTGTCCAGGCCATACAAAAACTGCCCTTTCTTGTCCGCATCAAATAAGCCTAATTGTAGACACAAGGTCGAAATTCTATTGGCAAACTAAAGGACTGGTTGCGCATTCTGACGCGCACCCCTGAACTCGTCTTCGAGTCGCTCAAGGTAGTGGGGCGGTAAAAACCGTTGCTTAAGGTCACGGACGAACTCGTCCCACCCATAAGCTGCCATACCTGATCTGGTGTGGGCATGAGCCCACAGAGTCCACCAAGGAATGGCCTCACCTTCCAAGTACCAACTGGCTAAGATCACTTTGTCAATATCTGATTTCCTAACTGCGGCAAAGTAAGCTTCAAATTGATGTAACCATGAATACAGAGTAGTGGGATCGAGTTTACCATTATACTTACTGAAATTCATTTTCTCGGGAAAATGATTCGAGGGTGCCGCCGGTGTCAATCTGGCGTCCAAAGCTCTGAGGTAACGCTCGTGTTCCACTCGTCGCATGGCGTCGTCTTCGCGTTGTCGAATCTCCAATGCGCGCATCTGCATCTCAAGCAAGGAGCTTGGCTGCGGCTGTGACCCTGCGAGAGGGTCCCTGTGACGAGGATCTGGTATCTGGGATACGGAAGGAGAGGGAGGAGGAGATGGAAAACGCGACGCTGGTGAGCGAGAACGCTCCTCCAGAGCCAAAATCCGTGCCTTCTGCTCATCCAACTTGGTTGTCTGGTCTGCGATTGCTCGCATCATCTGTTGGAACATGTCTTGTACACTCAAGCCGGGTGCCCTAGCTGGGCTGCCTGGTGCACTCTGGTCCCATGGTTCTGGTTCTCTCTCGTCGCCGAAGTTCGCCATAGCGGGAAAATGCAGTTCCTTTCCGGAACGCAACTGACCATCCACTATCTGTGTGGGAGACTTCCGGAGGCTTCCGGAGGCTAAAAACCAACCGTCCTTCGAGGGACAGGAGTCACTCCGAAAGGGGTCGTCCACCGGCGTCTAAAAACCAACCACACGAGCGAAAAAATTTTCTGGTTTTCTTTGCTGAATCTTTGTCCTTGAAGTGAGCTCTGATACCACTGTAATATGCGGAAGCTTCGGAGAAGGATCGGTACTTCAAAACTCAGAAAACAGCACTCTTTTCGCGACGGAATTAACGCACAAACTGAAAGACGATGTGCAGAAAAATAGAGAGAGAAGGGGGAGATGGAGAAGGACACAGTATTGGGTCCCAATTACCCTCTGTAGGGCCCCCACCACGGATGGTGTATTTGCTTTATTAGAATGATGTAAATCTGAAACAAATACAAAGTACTTGACCTTTTCTTGGCTGGAAAACCTGCCCTTGACCTTCAGTCCTTCACCCCTTTGCTTTAGCAATGTTCTTGGCTGTCCTGGCCCTTGGTTGCTTGGAGCTCTTGGTGAATTATGAGATGAGTGCAATGATTTATGTCTTGGGTATTTATACCCTCTATTATATGCAGTCGGCTGGCTTCAGGGAGCTCCACGACTGTGTCTTGAATATAAAGTGCTTGCACACTTATAATTAATGCTTTCACACTATGCCAATACTGTCCAGCCTGCGCATGAGTTCTGGGACAGCCTCCTGACTGCTGGGCACCATGCGCATGGGTGTGGGACTGCCCCCCACACCTGGCTGACTGGCTGGGCAGGGTTTCTAACCCTGTCGGCTGCCTGTCCAGCAGCCCTAGGGCTGGCCGACTGCCCTTCCAGCCCAAGCCATGGCTGGTGGGCACAATGTGGGCCCTCCTGGCCCCTTGGGGGTGGTTCTACACCTCCCCCATGCCCATTCTACAAGTGCAAGTGCAAATCCTCACACTGGGGTAGCCCTATGGCTGGCCCCATCTCTACATGCAAACCTACATGCCTACAGAGGCCTGGCGTCCAGTTGCAAACCAGATACACAGCACATCTGACATCATTCCAGAGGGAGACTCACAGCGCAGACTGGCACTGCTTCATGTGCAGGACAATGCACACCTGACCTTGGACTCATGTGCAGGACAATGCACACCTGACCTCGGACGACTGAGATGGATCCTTGGCTGACTCGTCCCAGACTGGGCTCACATGGGACCAGTTCACCATCCCAGGTCCTGCACCTACTGTACAGAAATGTCTACGTGGCATCCAAGTGCGGGATGCACGTGACACAGGCCTGCACCTTCTTGCTTGTTTGTTTGTTCGTTTGTTTGTAGGTTTCGAGTCTCGAACCAAGATCGATCACGAGGAGATCCGTGGGGATTTGACAGTGATGTGTCCATAGCTGGCTTTGGTACCCATCTGGCCTTACTTTTGGCGGACCTTTCTGCTATCTGATTATTTTTCAGGGCAGATCTCTGTTCCTGCTCATCATCGCTTTTCTCATCGTGGCTGCTGCAGCAAGATGCACTGCTGTTGCTGGTATCTCTGACCCGCTTCCATTCCTTTCTGATCATTCCCTTTTTCTCTTTTATCTGATCCTTAATCACTGCTTTTCTCTTCATTAATCTTTTGTTTTCTCTGTTTACTGCCGTTTCATTCTTGGCAGCTTGCTTCTCCAATGCCTTACTATTGGCGAGTGTCTTCTCCGATTTTGCTGCTTCACTCTTGGCAGCTCCCTTTCCTGACTCTGTTGCTCCATTTTTGGCAGCTTGTTCTGATGCCTTATTCTTGGCAAGCTCTGCTTCAGATTTCACTGCTTCACTTTTGGCAGCTTCCTTCTCTGACTCTGCTGCTCTATCTTTGGCAGCTTGTTCCTTTTGCAGTTGGTTCATACCACTGCTCTCTGTTGCTACTCCCTTAGCAGCTCTCTCCCTAAAGAGTTGATCTCGCTCTGCCACTGGTTTCTTTTCATAGTGTGGCTTCTCATTCAACTCTTTATTTTCAGCAGATTTCCACTGCTTCCTCTCAGCATATTTGATGCTGGCATCATCAAACCTCACCTGCTTCACTGGCTTTTGATTCAGGTCTTCGCCTTGCTCTTTGCCAGTGCTGCACCTCTGCTCCTCAGCAGACACTTCTTTGATCGCATCAGATATATTTATCTGATGATCCTGTTTGCTCTCAGCAGACCCACGTCTGCTCATCTCATCAGGTTCCTGAGATTCATCCTTCAGAGATCCCTGGTGATGTTTTACACGATCAGGTAGCTGGCTCTGATGGTCCACACTTCCCCGTCTCTGATTCATTCCGAGTTTGTCTGTTTGGTCAGGTAGCTAGCTCTGATGGTCCACACTTCCCCGCCTCTGATTCATTCCGAGTTTGTCTGTTTGGTCAGGTAGCTGGCTCTGATGGTCCACACTTCCCCGCCTTTTTTCTTCAGACTTATCAGACTCATTGTCCTTGGGTAATATTTTAGTGATCTCTCGAGCCTAAGAACTTTCAGGTTTCTCTGGCTTCATCCTGGCAAATTCCTCAGTGATTTTTGCCGCCAGAGCTCTCTGCTCCGCAAATTCATCCTTGAGAGCTTGTTTCCCCTTGGTTCTCAGCTCATCACTAACATTGCTTTTCTTGTCTTCAATTGCCAGCATTTTCGCTTGGCTCCTTGTAATAATGCTTACGTCAGACATAGTGCTAACCATGCTGATCTCTGCAACCGCTTCCTTTGGCTTCAGCTTATCTGGGCAATCTACAGCAAAGTGGCCTTCCTTGCCGCAGGAAAAACAAGTATAGACTCTGGGACCTCTCCTAGTTCTGTCCCCTCTCCAGGAACCGCGTCCAGTTCCTCTTCCGCCATTGGAATTGTTTACAGTTGTGTTTGCATTGTCTGCTGCACTAGTTACCATTCTGACCTCCTGGCCTTCTTTCATCATTAAGCGGAGTCTGACCTTGCAGTTCTCCCGTAGATGTCCTCTAGCAGCGCAAAATTCACACTGTTTACATTCTTCTGTTGCATGATTGCTCATCTTGCAATTCACACACCATTTTTCGCCTCTGCTCGGTTCAGCTACTCTTTCTGCTGTCAGCTTCTCTATTTGCTTTGTCAGTGCTGCCAGTATTTTGCTTCCCTCAGATCTCTTGTTTGGCTTCTTAGCTTTGCTTTTCTTTTTAGTATCCTCAGAGTCAGACGTTTCTGAGCTGGTGGTTGAATTGCTATCTGATGAATCTTTTTTTTTCATCTGAAGATTCTTCAGATACTTTTCTTTTCTTTTCCATTTTCAGAGCTCTTGCTGCCAGGTCATCAAAACTTGTCGTGGGATTTGTAATTTCAGCATCCTTTAGCTTTTTGTTATTGCTGCCATTTAAGAACCATGCCCTCATGCTTTTGTCAGATGGTTGAGTCTCCAACTGCTTTGTGAGATCCTTCAGCTTCTCTATGAATTTTCTGACTCCAAGCTTACCTTGCTTAATTTTGCCTAAATCATAGAGTAATTCTTCATCTGTCTTCTCATCTCTGAATCTAGTCAGAAAAGATTTCTTCATACTCTTGTATGTTGGTAATTTAGCAGGTGGATATTTGTAATACCATTTCTAGGCTGTCTACTTCAGTGTTGTTGGGAAGACATCCTCATACTCGTCCTCATTTATGCGCTTCATTCTGGCCCAGTGTTCGAAGGCTTGGATGTGTACATCAAGATCCCCTTTACGACTGTTTTTGAAAATTGGTACCTCCAGCTTCAGAGAATGGAAGTATTCCTGTCCGCCTCTGCTAGCTGATCTAGCTCTCTCAGATCTAATGTCTGATCGACTTAACGTTCTGTCTCTGTGTGAGCCACTGCCATGGTCTTCATGATGTCTGCTGTGCGAACCGCCAGCGTGGTCTCCACTATGCCTGTTGGTTGTGCGTTCCTCACGCTCACCTTCAGATTCAGCTGTCTCATACTGGTGAATCTGATCGTCTGTCTCATGAGCTCTTTCTGTTCTGCGCTCCTCTCTCTTAGCTGCGCGAACCTCTCTTTCTGATCTATCCATGTTTGTCAACCTTTTTGGCACTCCCCAGCCGGATCGCCAAAATAGAAAGGCTGGTTTGCAGTTAGTGCTCTTGGCAATATTTGACACCGCCAGGATCAGATATGAATATCTGATGACTATCAGAAGTTCTGGTTTATCAGGCCAGAGTGCTTCTTAAGTTAGACTACTGATGACTATCGGAAGTTCTGGTTTGACACCGCCAGGATCAGATATGAATATCTGATGACTATCAGAAGTTCTGGTTTATGAGGCGAGAGTGCTTCTTAAGTCAGACACCATTCAGGTTAGCCTATGGTCAGGAAGCAGTTGTATCCCTTGAATTTATGGTGCCTAGCCTCAGATTAGCCGTTGAGCATAATCTAGACTACAATGAGGTGTTGAGAGCTAGATTAGACAAGCTGATGACTCTGGATGAGCAGCGTCAGCGAGCAGTATGGAGTTAGCAGATTGTGCAAAATCGGAGAAAAACCTGGCATGATAAGCAGATCAAACCAAGGGTATTCAAGAAGGGTGATCTGGTGCTGTTGTATCAGTCAAGGCTGGGTCCAAAGAAGCCAAACTTAAGCATTGCTTGGGCAGGGCCATACCAGGTTGATTGGGTTTATACGAATGGAAGCATCAAGCTCAGGGATCTAGCAGGCTTAGCTTTGCCTGGCTATTACAACGCATCAAAGATTAAGCACTATGAAGTGCAGCAGGCAGGAGTTATCAGCACCAGTCAGAAGCAGATCTGATTAGGGTCTTCAGCACCAGGAAGCGCAGTTGAACCTTGAAGATTTGTTTGCTGAACAACCCATGGTGGGAGTAATTCATATGGAAGAGAATTATAATACAAAATGGGTTGCTGATATTGAAGACTCTGGAAGTACATCTGACGAAGGGATGTTCACAGCCAATGAAGATTGGAGTGCCAGAGATGAAGAAAAATCTGGTAATGAGTGTGACTTCAATCAGGAGCAGAAGGATCAGTTATCTAAAAGGCTTCCATCAGAAGAAAGTCCGACGATAAACCAGAACTGCCTGAAGGAAAGGGTCAGCGACCAGAGCTCTGATGATGCTGATGATGCAGAGGGCACTGATAATGAGAGCTCTGATGATGATTATGACCCAGATACAGGGGACCATCAGAAGCATGCTGATAAAGCCAGCGATGATGAGGATGAAGGAAAACATCTAGAGCCCGAGTCGCAGGATAAGGAGCCTACTCGTCAGGGAGCAAAAGTGAACAGGTTCAGGGGGGCCAAGCAACATACTTTTTGATCAGGAAAGCCTTGAACTTTCTGAAATTTTAGAAGACAACTTCAGAGAGCAGGCTAACAGGATGTTGTGCAGAAAGAGTGCAGCTACTGACGCATGGAAAAAAGTGGCGGTCAGACAGATATGCTGGAAATGGAAATACTTTGCTCACAATCAGAAAATGCTAAGGAGCAAAGCTAGAATTGCAAGAGCTGAGGGCAAAAGACCTGTGGAAGCAGCCAAATAAGACAGCAACCAACTTATAGTGGCTCCCACAATTACCAGGGTCAAGTCCATATGCAGTGACAAATATGAAGGTTTCCTGACCAGGGATCTGGCTTATAAGATCCAAGCTCATGCTGCTAACGGACCTCATATATCTGTCCACATGCTCTATTTAGAGTATCTCATGAGGATTCAGCATGACTATGAGCAAATGGAAAGCAAATATAATGTAATCAGAGAGCGGCAATTCCTGAACGAACCTGCTACGAACGGAACTATGCAATATCAGTTGGAGTTGCTGATGGAGCAGGCAAGCAGACTAATGAGGCAATGGCCACAATATCAGATGCATGTTCAGGAGAAATGCCAGTTGCCTCCGCATCCATGCCAAATTCAAGTATTGGAGTTACCACTAGATCTCAGAGTATGTGAAGCTGATGTAGGTAACAGCCCAATGCTCAGGAGGTTGACTACAGTAAGTATGCAACAGGTGCAAATTTCACTGGAAATGCTGTTCAACCCAAAACCTAAGTGGGCATGCTTGAAGGACATGCAAGATGATGTTAAAGAGTATGTGAAGCTGATGTAGGTAACAGCCCAATGCTCAGGAGGTTGACTACAGTAAGTATGCAACAGGTGCAAATTTCACTGGAAATGCTGTTCAACCCAAAACCTAAGTGGGCATGCTTGAAGGACATGCAGGATGATGTTAAAGACAAAGTGTTAACCAAGACCTTGATGCTTTGAAATGCCCTGAAGAGGATGATCTGGTGGGTAGGGTGAACTTTATGAAGATTTGGCTGAATAAGCTGAAAACCTACAAAGCCACCATAGAGCATGAAGTCAGTCTAATGGCTCAATACTTATTGTCAATCCCTGATACGCCTATCTGCTTGTACGGGACTATGCCTGATGAGGACGCCTTGCCACATTTTTTCCCTGCAATCTATCCATTTATTCAGGAGCCCAGGGATGCAGAGGAATATGTAGGCATTGTGGAAAAGCTGAAAATCTGGAGGAGAATTTTTAAAAATAATTATGAACTCCTCGAGCAGATGTTCAAAGCTTTGAATCAGGATCTGGAAGCCCATGCTCTGTCTGAAGCAGCGTTTATAGACGCAATCAGCAATTTGCAGGCAACATTCGTTCAGTGGGCCAATCATCAGAAGAAGTTAGTCGGCCACTGTGATGATTTATTGCAATTGAATATTTTTGCCAGCAGAAGCCCAGGAAAACCCAAGAAGACTGCTGTGACGGCAGCAAGAGAAATTGCAGATCAGCTGCTTGAGGCAAGGATTTATCATAATTAGAAGTTAGCTGATGGGTGGCTCGCCACAGCTGACTACTGCTTAGAATTGGCCAAATGCAGATTTAATGATGGCAAAACAGAGCTATATAGTGATACCCTGAAAACGCATGTGGAGCTGAATATTTATGAAACGGAGATATTGGTAGACAAAAGAGCAGAATCTCTGAGAAAGGTTCAAGCCAAGATGCCAGCTCCGATGTTGCCAGGGTCCAGCTCTAAGAAAAGAGGAAGCTGATTAGGGAACTAGGATTTGTCCCTTACGAGAAACGGATTACTGAGCTTTTGAAGGTCGGTAAGGACAAGCGCACTCTCAAGGAAGAATCAGGTGTCAGATTGAGAGTTTAAAGAAGACTTGCAGCAGAACAGAAAAAGAAAAGGGGGAGGAATGAAGATGGTGATTACTGAAAGTTCAAAGTCAAAGATGTCTGATGGCTGATTAGATATCAGATGTCAGGAATCAGATATTAGATAGCAGATATATCTGATACGGGAAAAGCTGATGAAATGGCGCGGCATGACATCAGCAGGATGTCAGCAATAAAAGTGGCTATAAAAGGGTCAAGCCAAGTCATTTGTAAGGTTGCGAGTGACAAGTGCGTCAAGAGCAATAAGAGTAGTTACGAGTCATAGGCCTTTGTAAGCTTGTATTGTCTAAGCCTTGTAAATGAATCTAGTGCTGAAAGCTCAGATACTTGCTGTAGTGAAGTGATACAATTTTGGCAATTATCAGCTTTGTATTCTGTGACATCTCATAAATATCATGACTCTGATTATTTGCTCTCTTTGTTATCAAGTGTTTCTCTTATCTGATGCTGAATATCTGTCTTTACATACTCTTTGTTAGTCTTTTAACACTAACGAGTGTTGCTAATAGTTCAGACTATTACTGGTACTCAAAGAACATAGTATCTGGAAGCTGATAATCAGTAGTCTAACTTAAGAAGCACTCTGGCCTGATCAACCAGAACTTCTGATAGTTATCAGATATTCATATCTGATCCTGGCGGTGTCAGATATTGCCAGGAGCACTAACTGAAAACCAGCCTTTCCAGCATGTCAACTATGCTTGCATCTAGTAAGGTTGTGCCACCATTGACAAAAGGAAAAATCATGGTGGGACTACAAACCAAGGGCTGCTATAGAATGATATTGTGCTTGCCAATGCTATGGCCAACATGTATGCCAAGTGCGGGACTCTGAGAGGCATGTGTGCTTGAGGGTTCCCCTCTTCGGAAGGTCATCTTTTGGATTAATTACAGGACATGCACACGAAGTTGAAGCTGAGCAAGCACTAAATTGCTTTAATGAATGCGGCAAGGGGGTATCCCTCCAAGTGCAGGGACCCCATAGGCACCTTGAAAACATGTGCGAGCATTGAAGCCGCTGATAAAGGGAAACAAAACCATGACAAAGTTGGAAAGGGGAGGTCGGGTGCAGGATGATGGATGGTACAGTTTATCAGCAGCACCTATCGAGTATTGTGTACGCAAAAGAAGCAGACGAGGAGGGCTGGAAGGAGTACAAGACCTCTACCTCTTCTGGCAATGGCAAGGACTTGCAATGGAAGGAGGTTTTTAGGGATCCCTCAAAGTGGTGGGACAACCGCAAAAGCAAGCCAAGCCCAAGGTACCCAGACTTTCAGTATAAAGTTACACGAGAGCCTTTGTGGATGGATAGCTGGGATACTCTATCTTGGGTTCTTGAAGAGCTCAGAACTCGAGACCCATGTCGTGATGCTGCCTGATTTGCAGATCCATGCCAATCAAAGTCTCAAATACATATTTTTGTGGCCTCACTCAAGGCTTGTACCCGAAACAAAGATCTTGTTAGAGGCACCAGCATACATGATGATGTTGTGCAAAGGGGGTTGCTTGAAAAGTGCTCACATGATCTAGTGATCATGTACGTGAAATGTGGTGAGCTTGGAAAGGCAAAAGAGTTACTTAACATGCATAAGAGCAACAACATGAAACATGGACTCCATTAATAGCTGGCTATGCCTGAGAGGGGCACGGCCAAAGTGTTTTAGATTGTTTTGAACAAATGCAACATGTGGGCATCCTTCCAGATGCAGTGACCTACGCGTGATTCTTGAAAGCATGTGCCACGATCAGAGCGGCTGACAAGGGGAAACAAATCCATGGTGAGATTGCAAGGTAGGGGTTGGTGCAGAATGACATTGTGCTGGGCAATGCTCTTGGGGACCTGTATGCCAGGTGCTGTCCTCTTCAAAGGCGCGACAAGTGCCTCGTTGGGCTGCCTTCGTGGGAGGGTGGGACCACCCTCTAAGAGGGTGGTCACCACCCTTTTTAAAAAAATATATAAAAAACTTTTCAAAGGGGGGCAGCCAGCCATGTGGCCGCCAAACCCCCCCCCCCCCATCAACTAAGAATCTCTCTCTCTCTCTCTCTCTCTCTCTCTGTCGCTGCTGGCAGCGCATGACGCGCGCGCGCACACACACACACCGCCCTCCCTCTCGCGCGTGGCGCGCTGGCAGCCCACACCCATGAAGACTCTCCCCCTCTCTCTGTAGGCGGTGCTGACCAGCCCCCTGCCCTCCTCTTATCGCACTGCTAGCAGGCACCCACCCCCCCATGCTTATCCAGAGTAGGCTTGTCTCTCTCTCTCTCCCTTCTCTGCAGCTAGCCAAGAACCTCTCTCTCTCCCTTTGTCTCTGTCAATGGTGCAACAACAAGCCAAGCCAAAGGTACCAAGACTCTAAGCATAGGGTTACGTGGGAGCCCTTGTGGTGATAGCAAAACTGGCTCCTTCTCTCTCTCTCTCTCTCTCTCTCTCTGCCTCTGCAGCGTAGGCCAGCCATTTCAAGTAGCTTCTCTCTTTCTCTGGAACAGCCGGCAGAGCAGGTCAAGCCCAAGGTACTAAGACTCTAAGCATAGAGTTACATGGGAACCTTTGTGGAGGAGTAGCCGGGATACTCCATCTTGGGGTTTTGAAGAGCTCATGTAAGCTCTCTCTCCCTCAGATGCGCCCACACAATCGTACATGCATGCACACTACACACACAAACATGCTTTGTGTGCATTCATGCACACACGTACATAGACACACTTACATACATACACAGAGACACTTTGTACAAGCACACATATACAGACATACATACAAACGTGCATCAACACACACACACACACCTTGGTATAAGCAAGCACGCACATGCACACTTACATACGTTGTGAGAGACTTTTTGATGATGTGGAGAACAATAATGTACATAAATGTAGTATAAATGATGAGGTTTATGAGGATATAGAATAGCAAAAATCATGCTTGTATCACATGTACATAAGGCGATGGATTTTATGTGTGCCACGACTATGTGCGGCGGGCAGCTAGTGTTACTAGAAAGTGTCCAGATCATAGGGGAAAGCATGTGGGAAAGTGAATATGATTGGCGGATGAAAAATAACAAAAAAGGTTCAGGTTTTTTGAGGAAAAAAGTTGTGAATACTCATATGTGAAGGGGGAGAAGAAGAAGAAGCAAATCAGCCCTATTTCCATAGCCACAGTGAAGGGTGGAGGTCAATTGGGGGGGCAGCCAGCCATGTGGCCGCCAACCACCCCCCACATCAACTAAGAATCTCTCTCTCTCTCTCTCGGTCCACAGCTGGCAGTGCACGACGCGCACGCACACACACCCGCCCTCCCTCTTGCGCGCGGTGCACTGGCAGTCCACACCCATGAAGACACTCTTTCTCTCTCTCTAGGCGGTGCTGACCAGCCCCCCGGCCTCCTGTTCTCGCGCTGCCAGCAGGCACCCACCCCCCCCATGCTTATCCAAAGTAGGCTTGTTTGTCTCTCTCTCTCTCTCTCTCTCTGTCTCCCTCTTTCTCTGCAGCCAGCCAAGAACCTCTCTCTCTCCCTTTGTCTTTGTCGCTGGCGCAACAACAAGCCAAGCCAAAGTTACCAAGACTCTCAGCATAGGGTTACATGGGAGCCCTTGTGGCGATAGCAAAACTGGCTCCTTCTCTCTCTCCCTCTGTCTCTGCAGCGCAGGCCAGCCATTTCAAGCAGCTTCTCTCTCTTTGGAACAACCGCCAGAGTAGGTCAAGCCCAAGGTACCAAGACTCTAAGGATAGAGTTACATGGGAACCTTTGTGGAGGAGTAGCCGGGATACTCCATCTTGGGGTTTTGAAGAGCTTATGCACCCGCTCTCTCTCCCTCAGATGCACACACACAATCGTACACGCATGCACACTACACACACAAACATGCTTTGTGTGCTTTCATGCACAGATGTACATAGACACACTTACATACATACACACAGACACTTTGTACAAGCACACATATACACACATACATACAAACGTGCATCAACACACACACACCTTGGTACAAGCAAGCACGCACATGCACACTTACATACATATAAACACACACATACATATACACTTAGACACACACACGCACTCTTACATGCTCGCAAAACATCAGCATGTGGACCCGGCGGCGACAACAAAAAAAAAAAAACACATATATCTATATACATGCACACAAAAAAAAGCATGCCTACTTACATACATACTTTTTTTTTTCTGAGAAAAGATCCTTTCATTAGTTAAATAAAAACGCCTGTAGGGCTGCAAAAGATCTCTCCTGCTCATAAGAGAAACAGAGCAGTGAATACAGCAAGGCAGCCCGGGAGACTCTCCCTAGGTGCTGCAAAATACAAGCATCAGTACAAAGGACTGAGGGCTAAATCATACAATTAGGGGGGGAGGAAAGCCAAACAGGTGGCCTGTAATGCCAACGGGGGGATCCCGTGTGTAAGGTGTAGAAGGAGCCTCTGCGCCAGGTGGTGTGAAAAGCCTGGCGCCGCAAGATCGCCTCATCTGAGTCGCCCCGGATGCGGTCATACTGTCCTCGCAGGGTGTGGATCAACTCCTGCCAAATCCCTCGTACAGTCTCTGCTGGTGGCTCCAGTCTCCCCTCAAAGGCCGTGAAACACCGGGCCCTCCAGGTGAACCAGATGGTGAGGCTGCTGAGGAGCTCCCATCGTAAATCCCTCTCCTGTGTCCAGCTGGTGGACGAGAAATCCGGTGCCGGAACCAGGCGAGGCTGGCCCCTAATGAATCTGATGGCCTGACTATCCTGCTCCATCTCATAGCCCATAGCAGGCCCTGACGAAGTCGACCAAGTAGCGGCACCCCACGTAAACATACCCTCTGGAGAGAGGGGGGCCAGAATACGCAGCATCTGCAGCCAAATCTGCTGCGCCTGAGGGCAATCCCAAAGGCAATGTCTCTGTGTCTCCATAGGGTGGCCGCATCGGACGCAGGCCGCCGGAAGACCGCTGTAAACAAGCCAGGTGCCAACTGCTGAGCCCCTGTGGGCGACCAGCCCCACTGGAAAGTCAAGATCCTACGGGCCTGTCGACTACTCCAGAGCCGAGCCCAAAAATCCTCCAGGAACTCCTGTGAGAGTCCCTGTAGCCGCCAATGCCCCGCTGCAGCTGGAGAGACCATCCTCCTGGCCGTCAAAATATGCCGCCCCAGCCGAACAGTATACTGAAAAAAGGTGACCTCTGTGGCCTCAAGGGATGCATAAGGATCATGCCACTTGTACTCCCCAGGGTCCCATTGTAGCCGGGCCAAGGGGCGCGCTGCATATGCCCATATGCGCCAATCCAGGAGCACATCAGCAGGGTCGGGGTCAATATGCCACTTCCGAGAAGCGACGGCCACAACCCGTATCCTCTGAAAGGTGCACTCTACAACCAAAGGCGACTCCATCTCTACTCTCTGAAGTCTGCCCTCATCTTGGATCTCATAGTAGAGGCATCTGCCATCCTCAGTGCAAGCTCTGACTGCAATCAGGATCTCCAACTGTGTAAAGGCTCCCATCCACCGTGGGGTCACTGGCTCGAAAGGTGTGAACCACTCCTCTGTGAGTGCCTCCTTAATATCATCCCTCATAATCAACCCCCCTCTGAAGTGACTCAGCCTCTCCACCTGGATCTCCTCTGGGAGACTCCAGAAGGCCTGTCAGTCTCCAAAACTACGTGCTGGGCCTGCCGCTAAAGGTCCCCAGGCTAGACGAGGCCGAGAACCCAGCATATGACCCTGCTCTGTGCGAACCGCTGGGCTCCAGATGAGCGGTTGTCTGGCCCGCTCCTCAACACTAGAAGGAGGTCGCTGAGAGAGCCCCGGTCTCAGCAGCTCCCAAGCTCTCAGGATGCTCAAAGCAAATCTGTCCTCCCATCCTCTACTGAGGCCTATCCTCCTCATCTCTATGAAGATCCAGCGAATCTCTGGTGCCCAAGTACCCCCTGCTGGGGGAGCCCGAGCCTGCAGCCGCTGCAAGAGAAGCTCTTTTCAAGGATCAGCGCTTGGAAGCAGCCCTCGAACAATAAGCTTCCCCAATAAGGCTCTACTCTGATCGACTGGATCTATAATGCCCAAGCCTCTGTGAGCCAGCGGAAGTGTAATAACTGCCCATGCAACCTTTGCCCGGGCTGACTGACCGTCCCGCCCAGACCAAAGAAAGTTCCTGATCAGTCTCTGTACCTGGCTGATGCAAGAGCTTGAGAAGATCCAGCAAGACGTAATGTACCACATGGTCGCTAACAGCACCTGATTTGCCACCACCACCCTCCCAGCCAAGGATAGTGGAGCTGTACTCCAATACAAAAGCTTCTTCCGAATGCTCAGAAGAAGCGGGGCAATCTGCTGCTCACGTGACAAATCTAGTCCAATCTGGCATCCCAAATACCGCACTGCTGTGCCAGGAGGAATCCATCTAAAACCGGGGTCCGGGCTCCATGCCGGAGTGGGAGCACTACTGATCCAAAAGGCCATTGTCTTACGCCAATCGATCAATGCTCCCGAAGCTGCACTAAAAACCTGGAGCGACTGCTCTGCCCGAAGAAGATTGGCCTCTTGGCCATGCAAAAATAAGCCCGTGTCGTCTGCAAACTCAGCATCGAGCAGGTCCTCCCCACGGACTGGGAGCTGGAGTCCCCTCAAACCAACCTCCTCTGCTGTCAAATACATGCTCATAGCCTCCGCAAAGAAGAGAAAAAGAAAAGGGGCGAGGGGACACCCCTGACGGATTGATCTGGTCAGCACTTACATACATACTTATTAATTTGATGCCACTAATACCATTTATAAACATATATATCACACACACACTTTCTATACATACACGACACATATCTACCATCACATATGTACACACACATAAAAGGTTTTGTGCACATACACACTTAGATATTTATCTATGCGCATACACACACACGTATACATACACACATATGTACATACTTTCCTTTGTATACACACACGGATACATGCGCATACATACACGTGTACACGCAAATGCCAAAAAAATGCACATATGCACATACACATTGTTGACGAAAGCCTGTAATGACCTGCGAAAGAGACCAAAAGCATTGACGTAACCTGTAGGGGCACACACAGGCCCAATACAGCAAAACGTTGAGAAATTTACTGATTTCGGTGAGGAACAGACAAAATCGAGAGCTCTAAAAAGCTTTGCAGAAACCTTGCAGCATGCGAACGGCCCCCGAAACGCGCCCAAAACGACCTGGAAAGCGCCAAAATTTTGTTTACTATGTAAACTTGTGTTTACTATGTAAACATCACACTATACCTAGATCTAGCTTCACCGCAGAGGACTCCTCAAGATGATGAAGATAGATCTGCTCCGGGGCGGTGTAGGCAACCTTGCTCAAGGTGAAGAAGCCTGCTCTGATACCAATTGTTGGAATTAGGGTTGCAGGAATGCACACAAAGCTTGGAGAAGAAGAAGCTCAAGAGCACACAACAAGAAGTAGTATTACTTAGTGTGCAAGTACAAAGATAAGGTAGCCCTAGAATGAGTGGGCGTATATACAATGCACGGGGGAAAAAACCTCCTAGTGAGGGAAAAAGTGCCTCGGCGGTCCTAAGTGTGTTCACACACATCACTGCCATATCATGTCAACAAATATACACTAAAAAAATCCCGGAGGTGACCCTCATGCCAAATCCAAGTATGTAGGTTTCTTGTCCACCTATTGAAGTACAATTTCCACCTTTTCTCCGCCTTCATCTGACCTTCCCAAGTCCTCGGAATCTCGCTCCAAAGATTGATATCCGCACTGCTGCACACTAGGCAAGACTTCACCTTCACCTGCTCATATCTTGGGGAGGCTGTGCCCCTCTCCGCTCACACATCCAAAACCCAATCTAACCACATAGCCTTGTTGACAACTGTCTAAGCACAAACTCCATGTTCGCTTCAACTCCATCTGACACTCCAGGTTCCTGGTACTAACCCTCAAAAATGAGTGTCCGCACTGCCTGCTGCACAAATCTCTCTGACTCCAAAGTTGGAGACCTCATAACTCCCTACTCGCTACTCCCTTTGATGAGCCATCTGGACCGGCTTGTAGAGTAACTCCTCTTGTACAGTCTGCACACTACAACTCCCTTGATCCGCTTCATGCACCTCCTGCTAATAAGTCTCGAATATCAGTGTCTGGCCCTCCGTACACTCTTCAATAAGTTCCACATTCCACCACTTTCTAGCCTACACTCTAGCATCCATCATACATCCTCTGCACTCACCTTCCCTGCTACACCAAGGCCACCCTTCATGTGCATCATCTTCCTCCCTTGAACCCTGGATCACCTGCATCTGCATCAACCAAAGACTGCCCTTTTCCTCCTCCTTGCACCTGACACTAACTAAGTGCACAATGGAGAAGGTGGATATGTATTTATGTGGGAATCAACCCTTGTGTGTGTGAGTACCTATATAAAGGCTTTGTAATTGTGGGCTGAAGAGAGGGCCATTTTATATATACACTTCTAGCTAATACAAGTGGGGGTGAGCGGGCTATTTTGAAATCATCTTTTGTGTATATCAATCTTTTAAAGATTGGAAGTCTTTGCAGGATGAACAAGAGTGTTCAACTGATGAGTTGCTGCAAATTGTGGATTCAGCACTCATTTGGTGGCAGCAACACTTAGGCAAGATCTTTCATTATGAAGATCTTTGTGCTGTGTGTGGGGAGTTCGGGCATTTCTGCAAAAAGAGGAGGTAATGTCCAATTTATGCAATAGCAAAGCTTGAGAAGGTAGAGCAGGAGATACTTGAAGCTATTGAAGTTCAATGGTTAAAAAAAAGAGGGTTACAACAAAGAACAGCAAGGCAGATGAATCACTTGTAAGGGCATTAGAGGGAGGGAAGAGCTTCATTAGCCACAAGGGAGGAGGTAAGCTGTGTGGAGAAAAACCAGTAGCCTCAGAAAGTGGACATGGAAGCAGACTTCTAAGGGAGATGCATCAGTAAAACTGTGAGCTTTCTCTGCCAGAGGTAAAGCTTGTTGCAGATCACTTATGTAAAGATGAAAGTGCAAATTATGTCGGAGCATCTGAGGAATTGTTTATTATGGATTGCTACCAACATGAAGAAGAAGGATTAGATCTGCAGATTGTAATTGGACTACCAGATGAGGATGATGATAAACAAGTTGTGTCAAAAAGCTGGAGGCCAATTTGTAGCAGCCAAATGATAAAATACATCTTCCAAATTATGTTTAATCTGGAGTGTTTCATTCAACATTGTTTATCCATCTATATGATGTTTTGGAGGGTGTTATATATTGTACATGATGAGTTTTGTGAGCATAATGATCAATATAGCTGATAACCATTTAGAAAGCTTTGATAGTTTGGCTGAGAGAGTATGGAATGTACATGTTCACATGAGCAACAATGTTAATTGTTGGACTTGGAGCCTGCAAGGTCTAAGGTTGAATATGCTCACATCAGAGGACAGTATTCAGATGGAGTTTACTACATTTTAGCCTTCAAATGTGTTCGCGTGGTGGGCTCAATCAATTAAAGATATGCATGATGATGCTTTTGATAAAGATAAGCTGCATGGAGGCCAGTTGTTCTTTTCAATATGTGGGCAAGATAGCGATTACATAAAGCAAGACAGTTGCTGCTGCTATCAAGAGTTGCAATGGACATATGAGCCATTCTTGGTGAAGTACTATGTGGAACAGCTAATTATAATGGCAAAACAAGATGTGTTCAAGCAATCGCTATGCTGGATGCAAGAACATTCAAATCCGACTGCAAGAATGGTGTGGGATCCAGGTAGATCATATTCCTCAATTTTGGGGGCTAGCAGCTTTGCTAGTACCCATGGCCATGCTGGCCAACAATCTGGATAATAATACTCCATGGTATTTACTTTCAGTGTGTGTGGTGATACACACTGATGGGTGGCTGCCAGCGCATACTCACTGAAGATGGTGGCCAGACATTATCTCTGATGGGCCAGATTCAGAGTCAGAAAATATCTGAAAGTTTTCAGATATATGTCTGATGGACCAGCATCAGAGATAATTATCTGAAAATATCATCTGAAAATCTGAAAATTTTCAGAGATATGTCTAATGGGCAAGCATCTATGTCTGATGAACCAGCTAAATGTCTGATGGAATAAGTTTGATGGCCATTTCAAATGCTAGAGCTAGAGCAAGGGAACTGCAAAGGGCCAGCTATCATATCTAAAGATGCTAGTGTTTTAATGTGATCGGTGGCGGCCAACGTCTTCATCTGGAGGGTTGACTGCAGATGCCAGCGCCAGTGGCCAAATGGTCAGCATCAGATCGTCAACTGTTTCAGAGATACATATTTCTGATGAATGGCCAGACATTATTTCTGATGATCTTGGCCAGAGATTATGGTGGTCAGAGCAGTTGAAGCCACCGGATTCAACTGATGATGTCCAAATCAGACCATCACATGGTTTAGCTGCAAGCATACATCATGGGCAGTAGTACATTGTATTGAAGGACCAGAATCAGATTAATATCTGAAGGACCAGCATCATATGATAGGCCAGCTAAGCAATGTCTGATGGCGGACCAGCAGTAGTGTGTGTTTTGATACACACTGATCGCGCCAACCAGAGCAACATACACTGAAAACGCTAGTCCTATGACAAAGGTAGGAGTGAGATCGTCGGTGTTCTTATCTGCCCATGGCAGCGTATGCACCAGCCGCCAGCTCACGGTGAAAAGAAGTCAGATGTCTGACATTAGACATCAGCTCGTGAAGGTCAGAATTAGAAGACTTCATGAGCAGGGGGTGGAGATATGCATGATGGCCAACTTGCTCTCATGATAGAGCAGCAGATGGTGGCTGAAGCAACTCCAAGGCCGGCATCAGATATTAGATATTATTCTGATGGACCAACATCTGCTAGCACCATATAGTTATATCTGATGACCGAGCTGATGCTGCTGGCAATATGAAGAATGCCATTCAGATTTTTAACCAAGCTTTTAGAGCAGGCCATCAGATCTTTGGGTCAGAGATTCTCTGATGCGTCAGAGTCCTGAAAGCTGAATGCTGAATGCTGAAATCTGAAATCTGAAGAGAGCAGAATGCTGAAATCTGAAATCTGAAG
The DNA here is from genome assembly GCF_041138505.1 of Cibotium barometz. Classification (NCBI taxonomy): domain Eukaryota; kingdom Viridiplantae; phylum Streptophyta; class Polypodiopsida; order Cyatheales; family Cibotiaceae; genus Cibotium; species Cibotium barometz. The sequence continues at coordinate 57,015,013 of NC_141069.1, forward strand.
AGAGCAGAATGTTGAAATCTGAAATCTGAGATTATGTATGTCCGCTTGTGAGGACGCAAGCTAAAAAGAAAAGGGAGGAGAATGGAGAAGGTGGATATGTATTTATGTGGAAATCAGCCCTTTTGTGTGTGAGTGCCTAATAAAGGCTTTGTAATTGTGGGCTGAAGAGAGGGCCATTTTATATATACACTTCTAGCTAATACAAGTGGGGCTGAGCGGGCTATTTTGAAATCTGCTTTTGTCTATCTCTCTCTACTTCTTCTTGGACTCTCTCTCTACTTCTTGATAGCTGTAGGTCATGGCTATGGCTGCTCTAATCCTTCTCCTAGATATGTTATTATGTGGGAATCAGCCCTTGTGTGTGTGAGTGCCTATATAAAGGCTTTGTAATTGTGGGCTGAAGAGAGGGCCATTTTATATATACACTTCTAGCTAATACAAGTGGGGGTGAGCGGGCTATTTTGAAATCAGCTTTTGTCTATCTCTCTCTACTTTTTCTTGGACTCTCTCTCTACTTCTTATTGCTGCAGGTCATGGCTATGGCTGCTCTAATCCTTCTCCCGGTTTACACACCGCAACCTACTACAACCGCTATGTACACAAGACAATCATGACCAAAGCTGCTACGTGTCCGCCAAAACCTTTTGCAAAAAAATCCCAACAGCATGCTCCCCAAGATAGAGGGGGTGAGAGCTCTCTTTTCCACCCTACCGTACAAGAATAGTGTAGCCCTATGTGCCCGTTGGGTTTTATACTAAAACCCTAGCCCATGTCCACAGTCAACCGTCTAGCTGCCCATCGATCCTTTGATCTCGGAGCTACTCTATGAGCGGGCTATGAGTGTGCTAACAGGTTAGGCCCAGCACCTGACTAACTCTTGATCCCTGAGCCCCGTAAATGCCTGAGCGCCATGGCCGTGCCCCACTCTCAACATTACGGTTGAGCTCTCGCTTGGTCAGCGGACTCTTGTCCTAGGACCCTTGTCCTCACAATGCCGTTCTGCAGCAACCCCTGCCTTGAATCTCATCATGGATTTGTTTGCCCTTATCAGCAGCTCCAATCATCTTTCAAGATGCATGTGTGTATGTGTGTGGGTGGGGGGGGGGCATACATGCTCACTAAAGCATGTATGCCTAGCACAATGCTCACTAGAGCATTGCCCAGCACAATGTCGTTCTACAGCAACCCCTACCTTGCAATCTTGTCATGGATTTGTTTGCCCTTATCAACAGCTCCAATTGTGGCACATTCTTTCAAGATGCATGCGTGTGTGTGTGTGTGACATACATGATGCTCACTAGAGCATTGCCCAAGACAATGTCATTCTGTAGCAACCCTTGCCTTGCAATCTCGTCATGGATTTGTTTGCCCTTATCAGCAGCTCCAATCGTGGCACATGCTTTCAAGGAGGGGAGGAGGGACGGGCTCTTTGCAGCAGCAAGGTGGTGTAGGGTGGGTGATGGCAGCAAGCAGTGGAGGAGAGAGGAGAGAGAAGGGGGGAAGGGGAGGAGAGAGAATATGAAGTAGAGAGAGGAGAGAGAAGAGGGGCAGAGAGGAGAGGGGAGGAGAGAGGAGAGAGAAGATAAGGGGCGAATTTTTTTTTTACCCCTCTATTGGTAATAAAATCATGGACACATTCTCTCTCTCTTTCTTTCTTTCTCTCTCCGTTTATCTTTTTGGCCTGCTCTTTGCAAGGCCCTAGTGTTTCAATCTTGAAAGGGAGTTTTCTAGATGGAATTTTTTAAGGCAAGAGTAAAGAAGGGGGAAATTATTGGCTGGCACAAAATCTGGATGCTACTTCTCCAAGCTATTGAAATATAATTAGGTACAAATGCTACTTCTCTAAGCTATTGAAATATAATTAGGTACAAATGCTACTTCTCTAAGCTATTATCGTGAGTTGAAATGAAATGTTATATTAATGTCTTCAAAAGGCCATAATGACCTATGAGACCAAAAGTTACATCATGGTGGATCTGATACAATGTCTGGATTAAAAAAAAAAAAACCCAGAAAATGAAACATAAAGATGATACTACTGGCACCTAGAAAATGAAACTGGAACTGGAAGGTACACTATGGAGGTACCTCCATCTCATAATATGTGCCGCATCGGACACTGGCGGATCTCCTCAGTTGAGAGAGAGAGAGAGAGAGAGAGAGAGAGAGAGAGAGATTTTATTAACGTCTTCCAAAAGACCGAACTCGGCCTATGAGACAAATCGGAGTACCTGTATGGGGTATCCTCTGTCATCCCAACAAAATGAAAAAGTACTGAACAAAAAAGCTGAATCTGGGTGTGCAGGGGATGGAGCTCTACTACTAGGAGAATGCAAAGCTATATGCATGGAGTATACAATCATGATATGCAACCTAGCTAGCTCCATCCTGTACCATACTGGGGGTATAAAATGGTATACATCAGTGAAGGGGGTGTCCACAGCTCCCTGAAGAACATGCCTGGGTCTGCTCTGAAGCAAGCCAGTCGCTCTGCACCCTCTCTGTGAAACTGAGCTCTAATCTCTGTCATCTCTCTGGTATAGGCGTGGTGTCCGAAAGCCAGGTGTCCTCTGTCTCCTGCGGGCTCTAAGTGTCTCTGCTCTCTGGAGAGTAATTCCCTGCCGTGTAGGGGCTGGGAGGGGGATGGATCTCTGAAAAAATGTAGTAATCTGTGTCTGTCGCCCATAGTTACCGCGGAACGGCGTTCCGCCCTCCTGGAACGCCGCTCCGAATCGCATGGCGTGCCCGGAACGTGGAAACGGGAGCCGGAACGGGCCAGTTGCCGGGGAGCATGGCGGAACGCGAGTCGGAACGCCGGAACGCTAGGGCGGAACGCACGTTCCGGGCGTTCCGGAAAAAGTGTCCTTTCGCTAGTCGCCGGCGGCCTTTTTTTCCCAGCGTACGGCGGTTTTTCGTTTTTTTCGCTTGCTTCGTTGGCTGCGCCTGCTTCGTTGGCTGCGCCTGCAACGTTGGTTGCTTTCTTTACTCCACGCTGCCCCCTTCAACCTTGGCTGCCCCGGCCCCCCTTGGCTGCCCCACAGCCTACAGGCACACTCTCCATTCCACCTTCCTCTTGGCTGCCCGGGCCTGCAGGCTGCCCCACACTCTCCCTACCGAGCCTTGGCAAGTTGGCTGCCCCAGACTGCACAGTGCACACTTGTCACTCTCCCTACCTCCTCTTGGCCCCTTCTTTTGCTCGGGTGGCACTCGTGACTCGAGTCTTGAGCACTCAGCAGGTAAGATTTAAAATTTACGCAATGAACATTGGATTTTGGAGATTCTAGTTTGCTGCGTTTTTTTCCACTTTGTGGACACTTTACTTATGTCTCATGCAAGGGCATTTTGCATGTTTTTTTAATTTTCAGCCATTTATCAATTTCAATGGCACCTCCTTGTGGCATAGATGCAGAAAACAGATCCCCTTGGTGGAATGAGGTGGATCTTGTGTCCAGATATGATAGTGCAAGAGGAGGAGGGTCACGCAAGTGGAAGTGCCACTTTTGTGGATCCATTAAGACTGGAGGCACGGATCGTGTGCGAGCCCATTTGTTGGGGGTTAGAGGCAAAGGCATTTCTGTTTGCCCTACAGTGTCAGGAGCAGATATCATACGATTGCAGGCACTTGCAGATAGACTTGATGCAGCAGGGAGTCGGCCCTCTGTTCTTGATCCTCGAGGTACATCATCATCAGCTACACCTGCAGGCGTGGCATCTTCAGCGAGTGCATCTACTCCATTATTTGGGGCTGCTCCACAGCCATCCGCACATGGAACAAATGCTTCCCAGACCTAGGCTTCACGAGGTCCAGTGCAGGCTAGTCTTGTGGCATCATGGCACCCTGGGAGGAGGGCACAAGTAGATGCATCAGTGGCACGGTTTTTTTATGCTGCAGATGTTCCTTTGGTAAAGGCCCGCAACCCATACTTTGCAGATATGGTGAAGGAGATTGCTTCTTTCGGACCTGGCTATGCTCCACCTTCATCCGAGGCATTGCGCACTACACTTCTAGCCACAGAGAGGACGGCCATAGAGGATGCCTTGGGACCCATTCAGGATGTATGGCGTAGATGTGGCGTCACTATCATGGGTGATGGTTGGAGTGACACCAGGAGCCGCTCCATTCAGGGTATCCTTGCCTACTCCAGAGGATGTAGCTTTTTTATTAAAGCTATTGACAATTCAGAGGCGGGCAAAACTGCAGAGAGATTGGCAAATATTTGGAGTGAAGCCATTGAGTACGTGGGTCCCAATAATGTCATCAAGTTTGTTTCTGATGGAGAGAACTCAAACAGGGCAGCAGGGAGGATCATTGAGGATAGGTACCCACATATTTGCTTCACTCCTTGCATGTCACATGGGCTCAACAATCTCCTCAAAGATATTGGTAAGATGCAGTGGGTGGAGCCTTCTATTGAAATGGGCAATCACATTGTTTCATTTATCACTCGCCACCACTACATTTTGGCTGTATATCGACAGAGATCCCCAAAGGATCTCTTAAAGTATTCAGATACACGCTTTGCATATAATTTCCTTATGCTAAAGCGTCTTTTTGAAGTGAAGAATCATTTGAGGCAGCTTGTAGTTTGTGAGGAGTGGGATGCATGGCGAGAGCGTACCTCAGTGGTGGCAGGTATTCGATGCAGGTCCATTGTGCTTGATGACGATTTTTGGGACACTGTTGAGGTATTGTTGCAGGTTGTGCGGCCAATCATTCTTATGTTGAGGCTTCTTGATGGAGATGAGCCTTGCATTGGCAAGGTGTATGAGGAGATGGACAGGATGATTGAGAGAATCCTATCTCTACAGACTTGGATGGGGGTAGGAGACAGGAGCTATCTCGTCTTGCGACAAGCAGGTGGACAGAGTATCACTTTGCATTAGAGGCTGCTGCATTTGTGGTGGATCCAGAATTTCAAGGCAAAGGACAAGAGACAGATGCAGAGGTTGTGCAGGGTTGGGAGGATATCTTGAGGAAGCTTGTACCCAGTGCAGATGATAGGAGGAGGGTTCGTGAAGACCTTTCCTTCTATCGACAAAAGAGAGGCCTCTTCGCTTTGCAGGATGCACAGAATGATAGGTTCAAGATATCCAGTGCACGGTGGTGGGAGGATTATGGGGGAGATACACCATTGCTGCAAAGATTGGCCATTCGAGTGCTTAGCCAGGGTGCTAGCTCCTCGCCATGTGAGCGCTTATGGAGCAGTTTTGGAAACATTGCAAGCAAGAAGAGGAACAGGCTTGGTGTCCAGAAGGCAAATGACCTTGTATTTGTTAATGCAAACTTGCGTTTGCTTAACAAGTTCAGGGCTGAGTGTACTCCAGAGCCATTTATTGGATTTTGCCTTGATCTTGATGACAATGATCGTGAGGATCAGCCAGGGGGAGAGGATGATGTGGAGCAGCATGAGGATGAGCAGACTGAGGGACAGCCTGGACAGGAGGATGAGATCCCACTTGCTGATGACTAGTCTTTGACTCACCAGTTACCTTGGCCCTTGAGGCTAGTTTTGTACTTGTCATGCGATGTACTTTCTTTTTCAGTTTCTATAAATCCAGATTCCACATGCGATGTACTTTCTTTTCAGTTTCTATTTGGAGTCTGGACTCTTCAAATTTTTAATGTTTAAGACTTTAAAGTTTAATCTTGGATATTTTAAATGTTTTGTCATTTTAGTCCTAAATGCCGACATGTCATATGACGTGGCGTTCCGCGACGTTCCCGATCCGCTCCCGTTCCCGTTCCCGCTCCTGTTCCAGCATCCGACGTTCCCGGAACGTTCCCGTTCCGTGGTAACTATGCTGTCGCCCCCCCTCTGGAGCCGTCTGAGCCTGTAATAATGTCTCTCTGTGGCGCTGTATGTCTAGAATGAATCTCCCCAGTATGCGCTGGTCTGCTGCCTCAAAGATCTGGCGTAGAAGATGTGGCTCTCTGAATAAAATGGGATATCTCTCTCTGATGGCTGTATATGCTCTGCATCTGCATACATTATGCTCCTCACTCTCCACCTCCTCTCTGCACAATCTGCATACCCTCTCCTCTCGGGGGATCCGTGCTGCTCTGCCAGTCTCAATCTCCAATCGGTGTGATGAAACTCTGAGCTGACCAATAGCCACTCGGGAGCCGTGTGGTAGAAAGCCCTCCATGTATCTAGGCCTCCCTATAAATCCATCATCAGTGATACTCATGAAGTGATCTCTGTAGTATAGCATCTTCGGTGGAAGAGGCTGTGTAGGCGATATCCATGTCTCTCGTGTATGGAGCTGCCGTAGATCCTGTCTCAATACTCTGTTCCTCTCACTATGAGAGACGGATATGTGGTTCATCCCTGTCATACTGGAATGGTGGTAGATGATCCATGTCTAGGCCATGCTGTGAGAACCAATGTGTGACCTGTGCATACCAGGATCCTCTGTCTCCTGCCTTAGCCAACTGTCTAGATGCCTCAAAAGCTCTGTATGACAATCTGTCCTGTGGCATCTCTCTGAATCTGTCTAGCAGGCATATAGTCTGAAATAACCATCATAGGAGGCGCAGCAAACTCTGCTCGGATAATGTCATGAGGTATTGACGGTTTGCTGCGTATCATGCGTGCCATCATGAGGGCCTTTGGTCTCTCTATTTGTGTCCATTAATGGGTAGCAAGGCCTGGCGCCCATACCGCTGCTCCATACATCAATGCCGGTGTGACTAATGTGTTAAATAGCCACCCCTTCGTCCGGGCTCCTGAAAATGCGCTTGGTGGCACTGTCTCTCTAGCATAGCCAATGCTGCATATCCCCGTGTCAATCTAGCTCTGGCTGCTGAACCCATGGTGAAGTGTGTGGCTGCTGCAGAGAAGGTAACCCCTAGGTACACGTATGATGTCACCACCTCCACCTGGCACCCTGCGAGAGTGAATGTCAGCTGACTCCTTCCCTGTCTCCATGTATGAAAGACCATAACCTTGGTTTTACCAAGGTTCACAGTAAGACCCCTCTGTGTGCAGAAATCATCGAGTGCATGTAGATGCTGCTGTAGACCACCTGGAGACTCAGACACTAATACAATATCATCAGCATAGAGCATAATATGTACTGAGGTACCTGCTAAATCAACTCCATCTCCGCCTCCTCGTGTAATACTTAGCATCTCTCTCTCTCTCTCTCTCAGCCACAGGAGCCTCGACCTACCACAGCTAGCTTCTTTACCCACTCGATGGTACAGGAAGCTATCCGCCGCCTACAGCATGGACGGGCCGCCGACCATATGGGCCTGCAGGGTGAGCATCTCATATATGCAGTAGATTCTTTAGCTCCTTTTCTTGCACACCTGTTTAACAGGGCACTAGCAGAGGGTTTGCCTGCGGAGTGGACGATGCACACCATTGTGCCGATTCACAAAACAGGGGATATGCTCGATCCGAGCAACTACAGGACGGTTATGGTTGGCCACGTGCTGGCCAAACTCTATGGTGCAGTGCTGGAGCAGGAGCTTAGCTTATATGCTGAGCGAGCAGGTTTACGCTCATCAGGGCAGGCAGGCTTCAGGAGAGCTTTCTCTACCACTGACCATGTATTCACTTTGAGATGTATGATTGATCAGGCCAGAGTGAGGAAGAGAAAGCTCTATTGCTGCTTTGTGGATTTCCGCAAGGCATTTGACACAGTACCACGAGAGAGGCTCTTTCAGCGCCTGCAGTCTCTTGGCATACCAGCAGATATGACATGGGGCATCTATGCATTATATGAGCAGGTTTTTGGGCGAGTCAGATGTCCAGGAGGTATGTCCGAGACTATTGCTAGCACCATTGGTGTGAAGCAAGGATGCCCACTTTCCCCCACGCTATTTGGGTTATACATTGATGAGGTGGTTGACTTCATTACACGGGGAGGCGGAGATGGAGTTGATTTAGCAGGTACCTCAGTACATATTATGCTCTATGCTGATGATATTGTATTAGTGTCTGAGTCCCCAAGTGGTCTACAGCAGCATCTACATGTACTCCATGATTTCTGCACGCAGAGGGATCTTACTGTGAACCTTGGGAAAACCAAGGTTATGGTCTTTCATACATCGAGACAGGGCAGGAGTCAGCTGACATTCACTCTCGCAGGATGCCAGGTGGAGGTGGTGACATCATACGTGTACCTAGGGGTTACCTTTTCTGCAGCAGCCACACGCTTTACCATGGGTTCAGCAGCCAGAGCTAGATTGACACGGGGATATGCAGCATTGGCTATGCTAGAGAGACAGTGGCACCAGGCGCATTTTCAGGAGCCCCGGACGAAGGGGTGGCTATTTGACACATTAGTCACACCGGCATTGATGTATGGAGCAGCAGTATGGGCGCCAGGCCTTGCTACTCATTGGTGGACACAGATAGAGAGACCACAGGCCCTCATGATGGCACGCATAATACGCAGCAAACCGTCAGTACCTCATGACATTATCCGAGCAGAGTTTGCTGCGCCTCCTATGATGGTTATTTCAGACTATATGCCTGCTAGACAGATTCAGAGAGATGCCACAAGACAGATTATCATACAGAGCTTTTCAGGCATCTAGACAGTTGGCTGAGGCAGGAGACAGAGGATCATGGTATGCACAGGTCACACATTGGTTCTCACAGCATGGCCTAGACATGGATCATCTACCACCATTCCAGTATGACATGGATACACCACATATCCGTCTCTCATAGTGAGAGGAACAGAGTATTGAGATAGGATCTATGGCAGCTCTATACACGAGAGACATGGATATCGCCTACACAGCCTCTTCCACCGAAGATGCTATACTACAGAGATCACTTCATGAGTATCACTGATGATGGATTTATAGAGAGGCCTAGATACATGGAGGGCTTTTTACCACACGGCTCCCGAGTGGCTATTGGTCAGCTCAGAGTTTCATCACACCGATTGGAGATTGAGACTGGCAGAGCAGCACGGATCCCCCGAGAGGAGAGGGTATGCAGATTGTGCAGAGAGGAGGTGGAGAGTGAGGAGCATTATGTATGTAGATGCAGAGCATATACAGCCATCAGAGAGAGATATCCCATTTTATTCAGAGAGCCACATTCCCTACGCCAGATCTTTGAGACAGCAGACCAGCGCATACTGGGGAGATACATTCTAGACATACAGCGCCAAAGAGAGACATTATTACAGGCTCAGACAGCTCCAGAGGGGGGGCGACAGACACAGATTACTACATTTTTTCAGAGATCCATACCCCTCCCAGCCCCTACACGGCAGGGAATTACTCTCCAGAGAGCAGAGACACTTAGAGCCCGCAGGAGACAGAGGACACCTGGCTTTCGGACACCACGCCTATACCAGAGAGAGATGACAGAGATCAGAGCTCAGTTTCACAGAGAGGTTGCGGAGCGACTGGCTCGCTTCAGAGCACACCCAGGCATGTTCTTCAGGGAGCTGTGGACACCCCCTTCACTGATGTATACCATTTTATACCCCCAGTATGGTACAGGATGGAGCTTTGCATTCTCCTAGTAATAGAGCTCCATCCCCTGTTAATGGGAGAAGGAACCTGAATTAGGGTTAGGTTAGAGTTCATTCATGGGAGACATACACAGAGAAGCAAGGGAGAGAGAGAGAGAGAGTTGTGGGGATAAGTCAACTCATGAAAAGCATGAGTGTGTGACTCCCCTATCACACATGTATATTGCACTAGTACACATAGTGCACTTAGTACATTAAAAGTACTAAGTGTACTATGTACTATAACTTATGGGCTTGTACACACTATAAGGGTGGGCATAACGCCTTTACCCCAACAACCTCCCACTTAAAGGCAAAGTGCCCTTAAGTAAAGGAAAAGAAAAAATCAGCATGTACATGATAATATACAAGGCCATATCAAGGCTGAAAATGGCCTCATCCAATGCCCATCAAGTGTCTGCAATGAGCAAACCTCTCCGGAGGCAAACTCTTCGTCAACAGATCAGCCGGGTTGTCATCCGTGTGAATCTTAACAAGCTGAATTTGCTTGTTCTCTATCACCTCTCTGATGAAGTGATACTTCACATCCACATGCTTCGTCTTTGCATGAAAAACAGGGTTCTTTGCCAACTGAATGGCACTCTGACTGTCACAATGCAACAATGGAATATCCCCTGTATAACCCAAATCAACCACTAACCGAGATAGCCATAATGCCTCCTTGCAAGCCTCTGTGGCTGCAATATACTCGGCCTCTGTAGTAGATAAGGCAGTGCACTTCTGCATCCTGGATATCCATGACACAGCACCTCCTGTGAATGTAAATACATAACCGGTAGTAGACTTCCGGTTATCTGGATGACCGGCATAATCCGAATCCGTGTAACCATGCACTAATGCATCCTGTTTGCCAAAGCAAATGCACAAATCCTGTGTGCCCTTCAGGTATCTCATGACACCTTTCACTGCTTCCCAATGCTTCTTGCCAGGGTTGGCCATGTATCTAGAAACCACTCCCACTGCAAATGCAATGTCCGGCCTAGTAGCAACCATGGCATACATGAGACTGCCACAAGCTGAAGCATACGGAATCTTGGCCATATCAGCCCTGTCACTATCCGACTGTGGGCTGTCCATAGCACTGAGTTTCACATATGGAGGCAAAGGAGTACTAGCTTTCTTCCCCCCGTCCATATTGAACCTCTGCAAGACTTTGCCAATGTATTCCTTCTGAGACAAATACAACACATGCTGATTTCTGTCCCGAAGTATCCGCATACCCAAGATGTGATTAGCATCACCCAAATCCTTCATATCAAAGGTTTCATGCAGCCTCTTCTTCAAAGCATCCATCTCTTTACGAGATTTCCCGGCAATCAACATATCATCAACATACAAAATGAGAATCAATAGACTGCCATCCAAAGCTTTCTTGGTGTACAAGCAGTGATCTATGTCACTTCTCCTGAATTTCTGTGATTTCATGAATGTATCAAATTTATGATACCATTCTCGTGGTGCCTGTTTTAGCCCATAAAGACTCTTTTTCAGCTTGCATACAAGCTTCTCCTTTCCACTCACTGCATAACCCTCTGGCTGCTGCATATATATCTCCTCATGGAGATCACCGTGAAGAAAAGCAGTCTTCACATCCATTTGAATCAAGTCCAGATCATCATGCGCAACCAAAGCCAACACAGCTCTAAGTGTGGTCATTTTGACCACTGGAGAGAAGATCTCATCAAAGTCCACACCATATTCCTGCTTGAAGCCCTTAGCCACTAATCTGGCTTTGTATCTTGGCTTTGCATCTGGTGCAACTTTGAGCCTGTATACCCACTTGCATGGCAAAACCTTCTTGCCTGCAGGCAAAGGCACCAACTTCCAAGTTCCATTTTTATGCAGAGAATCCATCTCTGACTTCATGGCACGCTCCCATAGAGCCTTGTCTGCCCTCTGTAAAGCCTCTTTGTAACATGAGGGCTCCCCACAGTCAGTTAGCATCAAGTAGTCAACCCCTGGAACAAACCTGTCAGGGGCTCTGGAGGGTCTAGTGGACCTCCGTACCCAATGACCATCATTTGCAGGTTGCTGTCCAGCCTGCATATCACCCATTGGTGGCTCCTGTTCCATGCCATAAGGCTGAAAAATCATGCCCGGTATATCCTCCAACTGTGGTATATCCATAGGGATATCTTCTGCCATCTCTGGCTGTCCATTTGGACCATTTTCAGCACCATTTAAGGGCTGGTTTTCCTGCTGTAATGGCTGATTTACAGCCCTTTGTTGTTGTCCATGATGTCCATCATCATCAAAGATGACTCTGCCAGGCTCCTGTTGCCTTGCAGGCTCCTTATACATGCATGTTTCATCAAAAATGACATCATTGGTGCGTATGATCTTTCTATTCATGGGATCCCAAAGTCTATACCCCATTTCACCTCTGTCACCATATCCTAGGAATATGCATTTGTGAGACTTAGGATCAAGTTTGGTGCGCATTTCCCTGCGTATGTGCACGTACGCAACGCAACCAAACACTCTCAAGTGCTTGTATGACGGAGGCTTCCCTGTCCATACTTCTTCTGGCACTTTCCCACCAAGCCTCGTGTTAGGTGACCTGTTTATAAGGTGAACGGCTGTCATAACAGCTTCAGCCCAAAAACCATGAGGTAATGCAGCATGTGACAACATAGAACGGACCTTCTCCTGTATGGTCCTGTTCATCCTCTCTGCTGTCCCGTTTTGTGGAGGATCATAAGGAGTAGAGAGCTCCCTCTTGATGCCTTTAGCATCACAAAAGTCCTGAAACTGTTTGGACATATACTCTCCACCATTGTCGGAACGCAAAGCCTTCAGTGTTTTGCCAGTTTGATTCTCAACATGAGCAACAAACTTCTGAAACACTGAGAATGTATCACTCTTCAAGCGAAGAGGATAGACCCACACCTTGCGTGTGGCATCATCAATGAAAGACACAAAATATTTTGCCCCTCCCAAAGAAAGCTGAGGCATCTCACATACATCTGTATGCACAAGCTCTAACTGAGCATCTTTCTGTCCAAGAGCTTTCTTGTGGGGGCACTGTAGTTGCCTACCATATATACAATGCTCACAAAACTGAAAACTTGAAAACTTTAGAGAAGGCAAGTAACCCAAACGAGACAATTGCTCCATTCCCTTGACACTCATGTGTCCCAACCGGCTATGCCACATAGAAATTTCCGGCAGCTCGGTTGCATTTACATTAGCATGGTGACAAACACCTGCATGCATGAAATAAAGAGTGTCCACCTTAGAGCCTCTGGCAACAACCAGTGAGCCCTTACTAATCTTCCACTTTCCACTACCAAATGTGGTAACATAATCAGCATCATCAAGCTGTCCAGTAGAAAGCAGATTCTTCTTGATCTCAGGCACATGCCTGACATCATGGAGCATAAGCTGTGAGCCATCTGAAAATACAAGCCTCACATCACCTCTGCCAAGAATTTTGCATGCATGGTTATCACCCAAATAAACCACTCCTTCATTGCCAGCAGTGTACTTGACAAACAAGTCTCTGCAACCTGTGACATGAAAGGAGGCACCTGAATCAATGATCCATGAGTGCATACCATGACCACCTGTAAGAAGTGAATGGGCATCAAGTGAAGAAGTAAATAGGACCTCATCCTCACTGCCACCTGCATGTGACACATTGATTTCTTCGATCTTGACTCCACTTTTGCCCTTTGGCTTTACATCTTTGGCTTCATCTTTCTCTTTGTCTTTGCCTTTTCCCTTTTCTTTTTGATCATTTTTCCATTTGTAGCATTGTTTTTTAATGTGTCCCTTCTTGCCACAATAATGGCATTCCAAATCCTTTTTGGAGCGAGACTTGCTCCTTCCCCTTTCTTGGCTTTTCCCCCTTTGCTGGGATCTCCCACGTGCATTCATTGCATTGGACTTTCCAACAGAGTTGTTTTTCCTGTTCATCTCTTCTTGAAGAAGAGCACCCTCAACATCTGCATATGACAGCATAGCATGCGAATTGCTAGTGGCTGTCCTAAATGTGTCCCAACTCTCTGGCAAAGTGCATAACAGAAAAGTGGCTTTGAACTCATCGTCCATTGCCAACTTTTGATTGATGACCTGGCTGACAATACCATTAAACTCATTTAGATGGGCTGTCATAGATGCCCCTTCCTTCATCTGAAGACCTATGAGTTTCTTCAACCAATACACTTTGCTTGAGGCACTTTGTTGGGCATATAAGTCCTGCAATCTCTGCCACATTCCCCAAGCTGTCTTCTCTTCACGAATGCTGAAAAGTAATGAGTCTGACACAGACAACATGATAGTAGATCTTGCCAGCTCATCCATATCTTCCCACTCTTCAGCAGTAAGAGAAGCGGGCATCACACCCCTTTCTTTGATAGGCTTGTGCTGCTTTTTCTGGAGCAACACATTGTAGCACTGGGTTTGCCAAATATCATAGTTATGCGAGCCTTCAAGCTTCTTGATGTGAAGCAATGAAGAGCTCTCACCTGTGGTTGCCATAGCAAAATGCAACCTGTAATGCCTGACTCCCTGCAAATGTGCAAACACTGCACCAAAAGATGTGCAAACACTGCACCCAAAGCACACAAAGTGCTCACAAATGTTCTCCCAAGCTTTATCTCCCACTGCGGAAGCAAGAATGCAACTTTTCTCCCACTTTATGTGATGAAAACACCAAAATCTGGTTGCTGCAGATTTTGGACAGCACCTTAAATGTGCTCTTTTGCCCTTCCAAAGTACTGTACAACAGTACCAATTGCTCACAAATGATGTACCAAACCTGTACCGGCAAGTTCAGCAGCTGAATTTGAACCTCTTGATCACTCAAAACAGTGTACAGCCATGCCAAAACATGCACAAAGCTGTGCCAAATCTGTACCAGCAGGTACAGTAGCAATAAATGCTCTCCTGGCTGTCCAAATGAGTGAAAATCAGACTTTTACAGTCACGAACACTGCATACAACAGTTCCGAACAGAAATTGGGCAAAAGCCCCTTGACTGCAAGCTGATTTTTGAGGATTCAAGGCCTAAATGTCTTGCCTGCTGCTTTGCCAAGCTCAACAAGCATACAAACTTGAAAAGCCCCTTGATTTGAGATCAATTTCTGATCATACATGGTACATTGACGCACATGAAGGCATCCTGTGTGTTCACGATGCTTCCCCCTGGCCACATATACATCAAATACATGAAAGCCCCTTGATTTACAGGCACATTGAGTGCTTGTAAGGCATCAGCACATTATCCACAGCATCAAATGCGATTGCCTGCATGCAAATCAACTCAATCGGCACAAAAGCCCCTTGATTTGCACTGCAATTTGCTGCAATTTGCTGCGATTTTGCCCAAATGTGCGATTTCTCACATCATACAGCATGTATGAGTGCTTAATTGCACAATTACATCAAAAGCCCCAAATTTCGACATCCAATTTCTTGCAAATTGATCCTGATTTGACCAATTTCCTGCAAATTTATCCTGATTGTGACCAATGTCACCCAATTTTGCCAATTTTGCTCAAAATTGAGCAATTTGGGCACCTGTACCTGCTCAATTGCTTGAATTGATAAGAAATTCGCAAAATTGAAGCAAAAATACCTCTGAAATTTCTGATTTTTTCTGATTTGCAGGTTGATTTTGGTGCTGATGCTGATGCTGATGCTGATGTTGATGTTGATGCTCCTGCAGCTATGTAGGTAGGGCGGGTTTCATCTCCTTACTCCTTTACCCCAGGAGTCTTGATGTTGATGCTCCTGCAGCTCCAACGGCTGCTCCAATGAGAGCGACTGAGGGGAGCAGCAGGTGATGACACGCACGCGGAGATGCGCACTGTAATTGTGAGCATATCTCGTTAAAGGTGAACGTAAGGCCTTCGTTGGAAGAAGAGGTGAAGGGGTACTTGGCAGGTGTAAGCATGCAGCCGGCGCCAGTTGATCGACTTCGCAGCCTATTCGCCCACGCTTCGCTCGTTGCCTTCGCTCAACTTGCCTAGCGCCTATACGCCCAGCGCTAATACCTTCGCTCACACGCTTCGCCTCTTACGCTGAAGGGCCAGCAATCCTATGCTCCTTCGCTCCACGCCCAGCGTTTGTTTCCGCTCGCTGCTCTTGTCGACGCCTTGTGTTGCACAGAACCCGCCTAGTGCACTTTGTTGGTGCGCTGGCTAACCTGCATCGGCTCCTGCGAATTGGTGCGCTGGCTAACCTGCATCGGCTCCTGCGAATGCTGCCTTGTGCCACTAGCTCGCCCAGCCTGTCTGCGACCTTCTACAGTTGATGGAAGCAGGCGACCAGTTGATGGAAGAAGGCGACCAGTTGATGGGGCTGAATACGACCAGAAATCAGCAAGGAGAAGAGGGAGGGACCATATGGCTCTGATACCAGTTAATGGGAGAAGGAACCTGAATTAGGGTTAGGTTAGAGTTCATTCATGGGAGACATACACAGAGAAGCAAGGGAGAGAGAGAGAGAGAGTTGTGGGGATAAGTCAACTCATGAAAAGCATGAGTGTGTGACTCCCCTATCACACATGTATATTGCACTAGTACACATAGTGCACTTAGTACATTAAAAGTACTAAGTGTACTATGTACTATAACTTATGGGCTTGTACACACTATAAGGGTGGGCATAACGCCTTTACCCCAACACTGCACACCCAGTTTCAGCTTTTTTATTCAGTACTTTTTCATTTTGTTGGGATGACAGAGGATACCCCATACAGGTACTCCGATTTGTCTCATAGGCCGAGTTCGGTCTTTTGGAAGACGTTAATAAAATCTTTCTTTCTTTCTTTCTTTCTCTCTCTCTCTCTCTCTCTCTCTCACACACACACACACACACACACACACATATCTCAAAAGACAAAATGACGCGTTCCTTTGACTAAAAGCTCTCTCTCTCTAAACGGGCATGCAAGGGTCCTCAGGATGAAATCCAAGCTCTAATCCTTGTCATCTAGTACATGTGGGAAAAAAGCCCTTTTTATTACCACCTATACAGCCCCCATATTCTGGTTTCCGAATTGGCACCAAGGAAAGTGTGTGTCTCTATGAAAAGTTAGAGAAAGAAGAAGCATGGAAAGGGGGATTGAATCTAAGGGAGTGAAGTATCTTGATGGGAGGATAGTGAGTGTGTCACCATGAACGCTTAGAGAAAGAAGAAGCAACTAGCGTGGGTGCTAGAAGGCTGAAGCCATAATGTGTGTGTGTGTGTGTGTGTGTGAAAGAGAGAGAGAGAGGTATGGAAGCCATAATGTGTGTGTGTGTGTGTGAGAGAGAGAGAGAGAGAGAAAGAAAGAAAGAAAGAAAGATATATTAATGTCTACGAGAGGCCAAAGTCGGCCTATGAGACAAAAAATAATACAACTGTGTTCTTCCGATCATCGGAAGAAAAGAAACAAAAGAAAAAGTGTGCATGTGTCTGGATACGACCATGAATCATCATGGATCGGTGGAGCCCATATACAAACAATATAAGGGGGGTGGGGATGTGGATGGAGTGCTAAGGCAAGATGCATCTCTATATGCTGAAGGGGTAGTACAAGCATGCTGCAGATCTATGTCTAACTCCATCCAGTGCCATAAGAGGGATATAAGATATCATACATCGTCGATGCTGAGGCTGTGAATGGCATGAACATGTATCCCGAGTCTGAATGAAAGCGAGCTAGCCTCTCCTGTGTCTCCATCTGGTGTCTCATTCGGATAGCTGCTATCTCTCAGTGATGGAGTCGGGGTGCTCTATGTCCAGTCTGTCTAGGTCTCCTCCTGGCTCTCAATTCCTCTGCTCTCTTTGCGGTCACCCCACGTGGTACATCAGCTGGCACTGGCATAGCTCTCTGGAAGAAATCTGTGAGCTGGGACTGTCTCCCACCCCTAGTGGGAGCGGGTGTCTGGAGGAGTCTCTCTCGAGAACTATGAAGCTCTAGTAGTAGTCTGCCAAGCTGTCGCTGGTCCGAGGCCTCCATCAACAGATGTAGTGAAGAGTGCTCCTCAAACAATCCTGCATATCTATCTCTGACCCCCTGGTGGGCTCTACATCTACATACAAAGTGATCCTCAGTCTCCACCTCCTCACGGCACAATCTGCATATCCGCTAAGCTCTAGGAACCCGTGCCGCTCTCGCAGCCTCTATCTCTAGCTGATGTGATGAGACTCGTAGCTGTCCAATAGCAACGCGAGAGCTGTGTGGCATGTATACATCCATGTACCGCGGTCGATGTATAAACCCATCCCCTGAGATGTTCATAAAGTGGTCTCTGTAGTACAGCATCTTTGGTGGTAGTGGGCTTTCTGGTGCTGTCCATGTCTCCTCTATGTAGTGCTGCCATATGTCCTGTCTCATCACTCTGTTCCTCTCATTGAGAGAGGTGTAACCCCGTGGAGCAGACTGATCATATTGAAAAGGTGGCAACCGCTCAATGTCTATACCATGATGTGAGAACCACTGTAGCATCTGTGCATACCAAGATCCAGTGTGTCCAGCCTCGGCCAGCTGTCTGGATGCCTCAAAAGCTCGGCGGGATAATCTCTCCATGGGCATCTCCCTCATCCTGTATATAAAGGAGATCGTCTGGAACAATGCCTCCACTGCCATAGGTGGTGCAGCAAACTCAGCTCGAACAATGTCGTGCGGGACGGATGGTTTGCTGCGTATCATCCTCGAGAGCATCAAGATCTGTGGTCTCTCCAGCTGTACCCATGTGGAGGCTGCAAGCCCTGGTGCCCAAACCGCTGCTGCATACATCAAGGCTGGTGTCACTAATGTATCAATAAGCAACCCCTTCGTGCGGGGTTCCTGAAAATGCGCCTGATGACACTGACGTTCAAGGCCAGCAAGAGCTGCATACCCCCGGGTCACGCTGTCTCGGACTGCATGAGCCATGGAGAATCGTCCAGCTGAACTAGTAAATGTGATGCCAAGGTAAACATAAGAGCTTACCACCTCGACCCGCCCTCCTGCTAATGTGAGAGTAGTGTGGCTCCTGACTGCGGGTGAAGTGTGGAAGATCATAACCTTGGTTTTCCCAAGGTTCACTGTGAGCCCCTGCTGTGCACAGAAGTCATCAAGAGCCACAAGGTGTCTTTGAAGCCTAACCTACGTGTCGGATACCAAGACGATGTCATCAGCATAAAGCATAACATGGACAGTAATACCTGATAGCTCAACCCCAGAGCCTCCTCCCTGTGTGATGTACCTCATCAATATAGAGCCCAAAGAGCGTGGGGGAGAGCAGGCACCCCTGCTTCACACCAATGGTGCTAGCAACTGTGTCGGACAAGCCTCCTGGGCATCGGACTCTCCCAAAGACCTGCTGATATAGCCTGTATATGCCCCACATCATGTCTGAAGGTATGCCTAGTGTCTGTAGTCGCCGAAAGAGGCGCTCTCTGGGCACAATATCAAATGCCTTGCGGAAATCCACAAAGCAACAATAGAGCCGTTGCCTCCGTGCCTTGGCCTGATCAATCAGGCACCTCAATGTAAAAATGTGGTCGATGGTCGAGAAGGCTCGACGGAAGCCTGCCTGGCCTGCTGCTCTCAATCCCCCAACCTCTGCATGAGTGCTCAGCTCTGCCTCCAAAACTGCCCCGTATAGTTTGGCCAATATATGGCCAATCATGATGGTCCTGTAGTTCCCGGGGTCTAGTACATCTCTCGCTTTATGGATCGGCACAATAGTGTGCATCGTCCACTCAGCCGGAAACCCCTCTGACAGAGCTTTGTTGAAGAGATGAGCAAGAAATGGTGCCAGTGTATCAACAGCATAGATGAGATGCTCTCCCTGTAATCTTGTATGATCTGTCGCCCGTCCATGTTGGAGTCGGCATATGGCCCTCCTAACCATAGGTGGGGTGAAGGTGGAGACTGTGGAGCATGGCTCTGTGGGCTGTGGTATAGGGGGCTGTGCAGGCACATCATAAAGTCTCTCTGCATATGTCTGCCAGGTCTGAGGATCGGCAATAGGTGTGGGAGGACGGGGCTCTCTGAGTCTCCTCCAAGCAGCAGCAGCATCTCTGCTCATGAGCATGTGATATGTGTCCCAGTACTGAGCCTCCTCATAAGCTCGCCGCTTACGGCGGGTGAGAGTATGCATCCTCCTGCCTGCCTGCCTCCGGGTGATCTCCCCGCGAGCCCTCTGCACTCGGAGACTACGGTAAAGGTTTCTGCACTCATCATTATACCATCGGTTCTGGGGCATGCTCCCAGATGTAGGTGGCCGTCCTGTCTGTATGTGGTATGGGAAACTCCTCGCGGCTGCGGAGTGAAGTACATGTGAGAGGTGGGAGGTGAGCATGGCCATGGGTGCCGATGGATCTAAGGCAAATAGCTGATCATGAACACGATAGTCGTACACCTTGGCTAGGTCCTGAGTGAAGTGAAAAATAGTGCGTGGTGGCTGTATGATGGGTGGGTGGGTCTCCAATAAGCTCCTGAAAGTGAGGGATAGGTATGTATGATCCGCCCCAATGGGGCATGGTGGTACGGTGAAGTGAGACACCATATCTGCTGCCTCCCGGGATCCCATCACATAATCCACTGTACTACTGCCGCCTCCCACTGGAAAGCAAGTCAACCCACCTGAATCTGGCCACTGAGTCATCCCATTATAAATAACGAGATGGTGTCGGGCCCCAAGCTCCAGCAAATGTTGCCCATATCCAGTGCTGTCAGCTCCTCCATCAGCGGAGATCCGAGTGGTCCCTGTATCCTCTGTAGCTAGCGGCTCTAGTCTCAGGGGATCCTCAAGGTCATAGATCTCGCACTGTCTGCTCTGAGTCCGTGCATTGAAGTCCCCCATCAAGAAGACTTCTCCCAGTGTCGAATAGTGTAAGATCTCCTCAGATAAGACAGAGTATGGAGACTCACTAGCCTCTCCTCCACCCGGCTCCTCGGTGGTGGCAAACCGCGACCCCTTCGGAGGAAAGTAGCAAAGAGCGATATAAATCCATCTGGTCTCCGAGAGACGTAAGCTAATCCACATGTATCTCGCCTCCGAGTCTCGTGCTACGACTCGAACATGCTCATGTAACCCATGCCTTAAAGGCACTGCAATACCTCTTGAACCTCGGGAGGTGGCCTGTCTCATCTCCTGTCGGTGAGCCGACTCCCACTGATAACCCTCAACCTGTGGTAAGCCCCTCTCCGGGCTCTCATGTGTCTCTGTCATCAAGATGATATCCCGGCCCTCCATCACCTCCTCCAGTCTCCCTGGATGTGTCCATAGGACTCCATTACAGTTCCAGATTGCTATGTGTATCTCTTTGTCCTCATGTTGTTTCCTCCGTGTCTCATAGGCCAGATGGCGCTATTCGACCCTCTTTCCATCAATGTAGATGTGACCATCCCTATAATGTGTCTTCTTCCCTTCTTTGCATGCCGCCTTGATCTTCGGCATGCATAATCTTCTATGCTCCAGTTGCATCCATGTGAGGTCATCATCGAAGTAGATGGGGTCCCCTGGCAAGCTCCTCAAGATAGCCGGTCTTCTCATAAAGCTCATCCTACTCTCCTTGTCCGGGAACTGTAGCACTAAGGCCTTGCCTTTGGTGGAGTCCTTTGGGGTTGTCCTCCATACTCTAGTGAATGGGAGCGGCTCATTCTCCTTTAGTCCTAGCTTGGTACATAGGTTCCGCCCGTCAATCTCGGGCGTGGAGGTAGTGCTCTCTGGTATCCCTGTGACTCGGATGTTGAGGCGCCCGATCCGTCGCATCTTCTCTTCATCAAGAGTAGACTGCATCATGTGTACATCTTCTTGTACCTCCTTCTTGATGTTCTTCTTCATCACTTGTACATCTTCTTGCACCTCCTTTTTGATGTTCTTCTTCATCACTTCTACCCATCCTTCGCGGGCCACCTCCATTTTCCCCTCGATTGTGTGGGTGAGGGTTTTGGTGATCTCTTCTTTGATTGCCTCTTTGTCCACCTCAAGAGTCTCTCCTTCCTCCCGTGGACGATCGCGTAAGGATGCCACTTCGCCCTTCAAAAGGTTGATTTCCTCCTGCATTGCGAGCTTTTCCTTCTCCCACTCCTCTTGCATGGTAAGCTTCTCTTCCTTCCATATTTCGGCTTCGGCCTCCAGCTTCCTCATGCGCGTCAATAAGTCCTTCTTGATGGCGGTGATGGTGCTATCCAATGTCTTCTTCTCGTCCTTGATAAGATCCCTAAGGATATGATCAAGCTGGCTGATTTTGTCATCTACAGACCCTCCCATTGTAGAAAGAAAGAAAGAAAGATAGAGAGAGAGAGAGAGAGAGAGAGAGTATGTGTTGTAGAGAGAAATAGTAGCCTAGGCCCTAGCGTGCACAGGTGAATTCAAATAGCCATGGGGATGATGTGGCTACGGTGAGGGGGCTTGGAGTAGTTGGAGGATCCACGCTATCTGCCAGAAACCAGAATATGGGGGCTATATAGATGGCACTGAGAAAGGCCAAGGATTAGAGCTTGGATTTTTTCCTCAGGAGAGAGAGAGAGAGAGAGAGAGAGAGAAAGAAAGAAAGAAAGAAAGAAAGATTTTATTAACGTCTTCCAAAAGACCGAACTCGGCCTATGAGACAAATCGGAGTACCTGTATGGGGTATCCTCTGTCATCCCAACAAAATGAAAAAGTACTGAATAAAAAAGCTGAATCTGGGTGTGCAGGGGATGGAGCTCTATTACTAGGAGAATGCAAAGCTATATGCATGGAGTATACAATCATGATATGCAACCTAGCTAGCTCCATCCTGTACCATACTGGGGGTATAAAATGGTATACATCAGTGAAGGGGGTGTCCACAGCTCCCTGAAGAACATGCTTGGGTGTGCTCTGAAGCGAGCCAGTCGCTCCGCACCCTCTCTGTGAAACTGAGCTCTGATCTCTGTCATCTCTCTCTGGTATAGGCGTGGTGTCCGAAAGCCAGGTGTCCTCTGTCTCCTGCGGGCTCTAAGTGTCTCTGCTCTCTGGAGAGTAATTCCCTGCCGTGTAGGAGCTGGGAGGGGTATGGATCTCTGAAAAAATGTAGTAATCTGTGTCTGTCGCCCCCCCTCTGGAGCTGTCTGAGCCTGTAATAATGTCTCTCTGTGGCGCTGTATGTCTAGAATGTATCTCCCCAGTATGCGCTGGTCTGCTGTCTCAAAGATCTGGCGTAGGGAATGTGGCTCTCTGAATAAAATGGGATATCTCTCTCTGATGGCTGTATATGCTCTGCATCTTCATACATAATGCTCCTCACTCTCCACCTCCTCTCTGCACAATCTGCATACCCTCTCCTCTCGGGGGATCCGTGCTGCTCTGCCAGTCTCAATCTCCAATCGGTGTGATGAAACTCTGAGCTGACCAATAGCCACTCGGGAGCCGTGTGGTAAAAAGCCCTCCATGTATCTAGGCCTCTCTATAAATCCATCATCAGTGATACTCATGAAGTGATCTCTGTAGTATAGCATCTTCGGTGGAAGAGGCTGTGTAGGCGATATCCATGTCTCTCGTGTATAGAGCTGCCATAGATCCTATCTCAATACTCTGTTCCTCTCACTATGAGAGACGGATATGTGGTGCATCCATGTCATACTGGAATGGTGGTAGATGATCCATGTCTAGGCCATGCTGTGAGAACCAATGTGTGACCTGTGCATACCATGATCCTCTGTCTCCTGCCTCAGCCAACTGTCTAGATGCCTGAAAAGCTCTGTATGATAATCTGTCCTGTGGCATCTCTCTGAATCTACTAGCAGGCATATAGTCTGAAATATGGCCTCTACCATCATAGGAGGCGTAGCAAACTCTGCTCGGATAATGTCATGAGGTACTGACGGTTTGCTGCGTATCATGCGTGCCATCATGAGGGCCTGTGGTCTCTCTATCTGTGTCCACCAATGGGTAGCAAGGCCTGGCGCCCATACTGCTGCTCCATACATCAATGCCGGTGTGACTAATGTGTCAAATAGCCACCCCTTCGTCCGGGGCTCCTGAAAATGCGCCTGGTGCCACTGTCTCTCTAGCATAGCCAATGCTGCATATCCCCGTGTCAATCTAGCTCTGGCTGCTGAACCCATGGTAAAGCGTGTGGCTGCTGCAGAGAAGGTAACCCCTAGGTACACGTATGATGTCACCACCTCCACCTGGCATCCGGCGAGAGTGAATGTCAGCTGACTCCTGCCCTGTCTCGATGTATGAAAGACCATAACCTTGGTTTTCCCAAGGTTCACAGTAAGACCCCTCTGTGTGTAGAAATCATGGAGTGCATGTAGATGCTGCTGTAGACCACTTGGGGACTCAGACACTAATACAATATCATCAGCATAGAGCATAATATGTACTGAGGTACCTGCTAAATCAACTCCATCTCCGCCTCCCCGTGTAATGAAGTCAACCACCTCATCAATGTATAACCCAAATAGCGTGGGGGAAAGTGGGCATCCTTGCTTCACACCAATGGTGCTAGCAATAGTCTCGGACATACCTCCTGGACATCTGACTCGCCCAAAAACCTGCTCATATAATGCATAGATGCCCCATGTCATATCTGCTGGTATGCCAAGAGACTGCAGGCGCTGAAAGAGCCTCTCTCGTGGTACTGTGTCAAATGCCTTGCGGAAATCCACAAAGCAGCAATAGAGCTTTCTCTTCCTCACTCTGGCCTGATCAATCATACATCTCAAAGTGAATACATGGTCAGTGGTAGAGAAAGCTCTCCTGAAGCCTGCCTGCCCTGATGAGCGTAAACCTGCTCGCTCAGCATATAAGCTAAGCTCCTGCTCCAGCACTGCACCATAGAGTTTGGCCAGCACGTGGCCAACCATAACCGTCCTGTAGTTGCTCGGATCGAGCATATCCCCTGTTTTGTGAATCGGCACAATGGTGTGCATCGTCCACTCCGCAGGCAAACCCTCTGCTAGTGCCCTGTTAAACAGGTGTGCAAGAAAAGGAGCTAAAGAATCTACTGCATATATGAGATGCTCACCCTGCAGGCCCATATGGTCGGCGGCCCGTCCATGCTGTAGGCGGCGGATAGCTTCCTGTACCATCGAGTGGGTAAAGAAGCTAGCTGTGGTAGGTCGAGGCTCCTGTGGTGGCTGAGGTATAGGTGGCTGCTGTGGGGCATGGTATAGACCCTCTGCATATGTGTGCCATGTCTGTGGGTCTGCAATAGGTGTCGGGGTCCGGGGCTCTCTAAAGTGCCGCCATGAGACAGGGCTATCTCTACTCATGAAGAAATGAAAGATCTCTAGCTCCTGCATCTCTGCGAAGGCCCGCCTTTTGCGGCGAGTAAGTCTCCTCATCTCTCTCCTCGACTCCTGCTCTGTGATGGCTCCCAAAGCTCTCTGTATGCGGAGTCGTGAGTATAGGGCTCTGCACTCGTCATCATACCATCTGTTCTGGGGCATAGTCCCAGGTCTCGCAGGCTCTCCTGAGTGTACACGATATGGGAAGCTCTGTAATGCAACCGTGTGTAGGAGTGATGCGAGCTGGGCTGTAATGGTATCCATAGATGCCAGGGGATCCATGAGTAGGAGCCCATCCTCTACTCTGCCAGTGTATATGTCTGCCATGTCATGTGTGAAGTAGATGGTAGTGTGTGGCGTCGGTATGTGAGGGGCTGGTGATACTGGTGATCCGGCTAGTGAAAATGCCAAGTATGTATGATCTGCCCCAATAGGACGAGGTGGAATGGAGAATGAGGTGACAAGCTGTGATGCCTCCAAAGACCCCATAATGTAGTCTACCACCGTGCCTCCGGTCCGTGTATGACCCCCATGTGGGAAGCATGTCAGCCCTCCTGATCCCGGCCACTGTAGCATCCCGTTATAAATAACGAGACGATGCCTGGCTCCCAACTCTAGTAAGTGGTCCTCATAAGGTCCTCTGTCTGGTCCAGTGTCCTTTGATGCCCGACTAGCCCCTATCTCCTCTGGATCCACAGGGTGAAGGATCTCCATGTCATCATAGTCATACACCTCACACTGTCTGCTCTGTGTGTGGGCATTGAAGTCGCCCGTAAGAAATACTTCTCCTAGTGTAGAATAATGCATAATCTCCTCTGACAGACAAGTGTATGGCGAGGCTCCTATCTCCTCCTCCTGTGGCATGTCCTCTGTAATGACATAGGAGGATCCTGATGGAGAAAAGTAACATAGAGCTATGTATATAACCCTGTCCTGTGAGAGCTGTAAGCTGATCCACATGTATCTGGCCTCTCGATCCTGTGCTACCACTCTCAGTCTCCCCTGTAGCTCCCGTCTGAATAGGACTGCTACTCCCCCCGACCCTCTCGAGGTACCCTGGCGTGTGGTCCTCCTGTATGCTGACTCCCACTGGAATCCCTCTACTCGAGGTAGCCCTCTCTCTGGGCTCTGATGTGTCTCTGTCAGAAGTATGATGTCTCTCCCCACCATAACATGCTCCAGTCGTCCAGGCTGCACCCATAGTGAACCATTACAGTTCCATACTGCTATGTGTATCTCTGTCAGTGGCCTGGTCTGTGTCCCATAGGCCCCAAACCGCTAATCCATGGGCCGGCCATCAATGATGACCCGACCATCTCGATAGAAGGCCTTCTTGCCTTCTCTCCTCGCGTGTAAGACTCGTGGCATGCAAGTTCTCCTATGCTCAAGCTGCATCCTCGTGAGATCATCATCCAAGAAAATAGGAGCTCCCTCTAAACCCCGTAGTATGACCCTCTTCCTCATGAAGGTGACCCTCTCCGTCTCTCCTGCAAACTGTAGGATGAGGGCTCGCTTGCGTGTTGAGTCTTTCCCGGCTCTCCATGCTTTGGTGAAGGGG
The DNA here is from genome assembly GCF_041138505.1 of Cibotium barometz. Lineage (NCBI taxonomy): Eukaryota > Viridiplantae > Streptophyta > Polypodiopsida > Cyatheales > Cibotiaceae > Cibotium > Cibotium barometz. The sequence goes on from NC_141069.1 coordinate 57,041,265, forward strand.
AGAGGGTGCTCTTCCTTGTAGCCGAGCTTCATGCATAGAAGCTGTCCATCTTTCTCGGGAGTGGAGTCAGGTGTCTCGGCTATACCTGTGACTCGAATGTTGAGGCGGCGGGCATGCCTCATCTTCTCCTCCTCAATGGTGGTGTGAATGATTTGGTTTTCTTCCCTTTGAGTTTCCTCCCTCACTTCTTTACGGATGTTCTTCTTCACCACCTCGACCCATCCTGACTGCTTGGCTTCGAGCTTTTCCTCCATGTCCTTTGTGATCTCCTTGGAGATCTCTTCTTTGATGGCCGTGAGAGTGTTGTCATTGATCTCCCCTTCTTCCTTCTCAGCATTCTTGATGGCTACCATTTTCACTTTCAATGCACTCACCTCCTCCTTGAGTGCGGTGTTCTCTTGTTCGAGGTTCGTGACCCGTGCTTCGAGAGCTATGATGTGCTTGTGTAGTTTGTTTTCCACCTCATTGAGGTTGGAATCGGATGTCTTCTTGTTCTCCTTGATTAATGCCTTCATTGCCATCTCGAGGGCCTCGAGTTTCTCTTGGAGACTCGGGGCCATTCCTCCAAATCACTCTGCAGTCCTTCCCACAGGCAGGGAGGAGAGAGAGAGAGAGAGAGTTATGTTGCTGCCTTGGGGGCCTGAGCAAGGCCAGAACAGAAGCGAACTGGGCAGCGAACTGAGGCCTAACGCGAACTGAGGCGGGAAAGGGGGCCAGAACAGAAGCGAACTGGGCAGCGAACTGAGGCCTAACGCGAACTGAGGCAGGAAAGGGGGCCAGAACAGAAGTGAACTGGGCAGCGAACTGAGGCCTAACGCGAACTGAGGCGAAAGGCGAACTGATATGATCAAGCTGGCTGATTTTGTCATCTACAGACCCTCCCATTGTAGAGAGAGAGAGAGAGAGAGAGAGAGAGAGAGAGAGAGAGTATGTGTTGTAGAGAGAAATAGTAGCCTAGGCCCTAGCGTGCACAGGTGAATTCAAATAGCCATGGGGATGATGTGGCTACGGTGAGGGGGCTTGGAGTAGTTGGAGGATCCACGCTATCTGCCAGAAACCAGAATATGGGGGCTATATAGATGGCACTGAGAAAGGCCAAGGATTAGAGCTTGGATTTTTTCCTCAGGAGAGAGAGAGAGAGAGAGAGAGAGAGAGAGAGAGGACCCGATATGCTTAAGCCCTTTTCAAAACAGATTTTTGAAAAGAGCATTGCTTAGCTCTAGGCATTGAGAAATGCTAGGTGAGCTTGAAGCTATTGCTTATGTATGTTTTATTGCTTTCTTTCCATTGAAGTAGCTTGATAAGGGTAGTTGTGTAGTGAAGTGGTGGTGGTTAAGCACCTTCCATTGCTTGGCTATTTGGTTAAGGGAAGTGAGTGAGTAAACAAGTGTAGCCAAGGATCACAACCCCCAAGTGCTTGCTAGAGATTCCTTTGCATGACAAGCGAGGTTTCTTCCATGAGCTAGTCAGGTTAAGTTCTTCGCCCATGATCCCTTCTTGGAGGAGTGTTGGTGAGTAGCCGCTAGCTACGGTGACCCCACCAATGGCGCCAATGCCGGGGAGCGGTAGCTTAAGCTAGTGAGTCTTTAGCTTGCTTCGGGGTATTAGGAAGCTCCATTGGTTGCAAAACCTTAAAGGATGTTAGATTAAGGGTTTAGGTATTTCATCTACTTGTTGAGTTGTGGGTTCTCACAAATCCTCACCCACATTGCGGTTGAGAGACTCCCGCCTCCTTTTAGTTAGCTTGCATTGCATTCATATGTGCATCATCCATGTGCATTGAAAGGTTAGCCTCATAAGCACTTTGTCAAGTTATTTCATGCTTTCTAGCTAGCTTTTAATCATAGGGAAGTTAGGCTTTAGCTTGCATTACTTGCATTGCATAAAGTAACCATTTGCATCAATAAGCTTGCATTGCATTAGGATATCATATGCATCATAGATTAACAAACATCCATAGCATCAATGCATTGCATAAAAGATCATAAAGCATTCAAGCATCCTAGCTTATAAGGATGACTAGCTTTAGCATCATTAGCAAGTTTAAGGTTTTAAGCTTTGGTTAGTGTAGCTTACATTAGCATCTTTGTCTTTGTTTGCAGCAATAGATTAAAAACTTTTCAAGCATTTGCATCACAAAAACCATTGTATATTCAAGTATCAAAAAGACACAAGCATGTTTAGTTCAAGCTTTACTAGCAAGTACAATGTTTTGGGCAATGATTAGTAGGCACTTGTTAGTGTAGCTTGAAAAGTTTTTTGGTATTCACTTGCATCAAAAGTTTAGCTTCATAAGCACTTTTGATTAGTGTAATCTAAGCGCTTAAGTTAGCCTTCATCTTAGGAAAGGATTAGGCACTTGCATCATTTAGGAATGAATAGCTTAATAACATTTGCATAGCATTTAGAATCATAGTACGTAAAATCATCCTAGCAATTGCATAAGTAGATTGGATTAGCTTTGGTAGCTTTAGTACCTTGCTTATCATTGGGATTATCTGGAACCATTCAAGCGGATTTCCTTTTAACCCATCAAGAGACACAAACTTTTTGAGTGTCTAACGACTTCCTTCTTCCTTCAATCGGGCTTCGGCCCGAGGCAACCCTGGGGATGGAGGACTAGTCGACGGACTTCCTAGAGTTAACCCCTGATTGCTTAGAAACGAAAAGATTGCCGAATACGCCATAGACAAGAACTTTGATTTCTAGCTATTTTATGCATCCTAGGCCAATTCTTGCATCATAGGTATACTCCATACATTGCATCAGAGCTCTGTAAACTCCAGATTAACTCTCTGTTTCCACCATCGACAGGATGCAAAAATAGAGGTGTCAATGGTGGAACCTCACAAGCAGGGAAAAAACTTTTTTTGAAAACTGACCACAAGGTGGTGTTGTACAGGCTGCAGGCTACAGGCACACCAAAACTTGGGCTATTTTTAGCTGTCGATGGTCTGTGTCAATGGTGGACCCAGAGAGGCACCTGAATAGGGTATAAGGCGGCTTGGAAGGCCTAAGTATAGCCCTTAGAGTGCATGGCTGCACCTAGAAGAAGATTTTTAGCTTATACTTTGCTCTGCAAAGAGGCCTAAGGGCTACCTGACACTTCTTGAAGTAGGGTTATGCTACGCAATTGCTTGCAAGAGGTTGTTGGAATAGCCTACATTGCCTAAATAGGGCCAAGACCTCATCCAAGTTCCAACAAAGACCATAAGACATCAAAGCATCTAGGCACACTTGCAAACCTTACAAAAGGCAAAAAAATAAACTAAAACATCGTAAAGAACAAGTGCCAACAAGACAAGTACACACTTGCCCTTCAAAACAATAAAAAAACGTTCCCACAATACTTTCATTTCATGGAAACGGACATAACTTTTGCATCCAATATTTTTTAATGAGTCCCAAGGGCTAGAGCTCCTCTACAGAGTTCTATACATAGCAAAACAAAAAGTCGTAGACATTTCGGTCTGGGCTTCAAAAAGTGACCAGAAGACCTCCGTTTTTTGACCTGAAGTTTGGGTGGTCTAAAATTGCCAAAAATTTACATTTTTTTGCTCACTTGGAAACTGCTTAAGGGGAGAAGGGAGTCCAAAGACCACTCAAAAAGAAAAGTTTGAGCGTAAAAACGAGTCCGAAAATGTGAGTGAAAGAACCTGCAAAAGTGCTAAAGGAAAAAAGCAATCCACTACACTTCATTGCACACATCTATGCATAGGCATTCATGGTCCGGAAGGACCATTGCATCCGGATCTTCACTTGTTTCTCGGGGGTTCCTACCCAAGGAAGTAACGTAAGATCTGCAAAGCCACTTGAGCTGGACATAGAGAGCATATCTACAGACTCAAGTGAGACATCAAAAGCGCATCGCAAAGCGAAGCATCCTACCTCATGGATGACTTCTATGATCCGGAAGCGTAGACACAATCACAACCACTAGACCAAGCACGGGGATTTAGATTTGACATAAGGCTCAATTATGTTAGGTATAATTGATACGAAGCGAAGCTATATGTCAATCCTTTAAACCAACTGACGGTTAAAATCGAGGATGTTCCACCCCCCTTTGAGTCGGAAGTTGGGGTCAACTATCAAGGTGACCGGTACGTGAGCGTACCGGTCACCTTGATAGTTGACCCCAACTAACACCTTTGTTTGAGTTCATGGATTCAACAGGTGTTACCCATTGTGAATCGGAGGGAAGAATGGTTTTTATGCCAAATCTTGCAAGAATCCCTCAAAGGTTGTACACGGATCGACAAACGCTAAGTGTGGTCAAGTGCACCACCACTGCCAACTCAAGGGCAAAAAGAGGTAAGATTTGAACCTACCATGTTCTTCATTTGTGATATGGTTGATAAAACAGTGTATGTTGATAACGAAAGCATTGTGCTTTATCAAAACAAGGTGGGCATAGTCTACAAAATGCTTGTCTTTGATAAGTATGACTATCCTCCTGAAACTACTCTCCATGTGTATGGGAAAAAGGGGACAGTAGTTGTTAACTTCTATGACGATTGGGACAACTCATACACCGTCGCATACACAGACCAATTAGGCCATTACACATGGCAAGGAAGACCAGTGTTCCAAGGGAGAGTGTCTTCTCCTAGAACATACGCAGTACCTACTACTACAACTAGACCAAACGAGATCGAGTATAATGTGCCAACTCCAACTTTTATGCATCCATTGAATTTTGATTTTGCTAGCTTGGGCATGTATCCAAGCATGGGGATGGCATTCAAGGGTAATAGACCAGGAGAACCACCCTATCCAAGAGCACCATGTGCCAACATATATGCTACGGGAAGGGTAGGACAACCAACAACTGTGGAAACTGGGGGTTACAAGATCAATGAAGGATCACATAAGCCTCATGAAACCAAAACTGAAACCAGGGATGGAACAAGGGGAAGGCGTGAGAGAGCTCGCGGAAAGTAACTTAGGCCCATTGACTTGGCTAAACATAGCAAGAAGTTTGACGAGACTACGGATCCGTACAAGCATATTGCCCAATTCCGGCAACTAGTGTATGTTGAGGGAGTCTATGATGAGCACACCAAGGTACAAGGCTTTGGTCTAACCATGGAAAGCCAGGCTAGAACATGGTTTCAAATCCTGAAGCGAGTAGCTCTATATGACTTCAAGATGCTAGCTAAGAACTTCATAGGGGCACACACTAAGATTGGGATTAAACATAACACTGCCACGGATATCTTGAACTTCAAGCAAGGAGTCGGTGCGAGAGTGCATTAACTGGCTCAAAAGGTACATTGTGAGATGCCCTAAATCTGAGACACCTAGTGTAGAGAGACTTTTCTCTTGCTTTCTAGAAGGGCTGCGTGATAATGAGCTATACATGCACTTGTTTGTAAAGAATCACATAGACCTAGATGAGTGTTACTTTGATGCTCAGAGATTGGACGACAATTGCAATCTTTCGCAAAACAAGTCTAGCCAAGATCCATCAATGTCTGGCGAGTCAAGCAAGAACGTAGAAATCCAAGCTTTGGTAGATCTCATCGTGCAAAAGCTATAGCTTTTGACTCTAGACTAACCCATCCTTCTCAAAGCTACAATCCGAGTGAATCCCATCAAAACATAGCAAAGTGGTGCAACTTTTGCATCAAGTGGACTAATCACGAGACACTAGAATGCCAACAAAGGATTAGATACTTGAGAGAAGAAAGTAGTCAAGCGTGTCATTCTGCACCAAGAACGGTTTCAAATGCGAGCGAAGAGAACCCAGGGCTTAGTACATCGGCTCAAAGGAACGTGGAAAAGGAGTGGAATGAGAGCAAAGGGGCACTAGTGCCTATTCTACCTTATCATGCTGAGAGAGAGTTGAGCTCTGAAAAAGAGTCAGCACATCAATCTAAGAGTTCTCAACTCGAATGAGCTATGCATTGCTATAAATGACATGGACCCCATTGGACCAAGAATTGTCCTCTAGAGCCAGAGCCTAATGAAAAAGGCAAGGTCAGTTGTTCTGATTGGCCAAAAATCCGGAGATATTGTGAAGGTTGTGCTGTTAATCATTTAGGCAAGCATTTCTCGCATAGACCCGATAATGATATTCGAGTTGAGAGAAGGACTTTCAATTACATTGAAGTCATCCCCTCACCAACCTCATCAGAGAGCGAGAGTGAAAATCTTTCCTTGTTGGGTAGTGACTAGAGTTCTGGCTAGGAAAGTAGCAGTAGCAGCTGATGAACCAGCGCTAAAGTCTAAGGATGAACCAGCGCTAAAGCTTGAGGAAGAGTCGGTGCTTCAGGAAATCCCTCTAGGCAAAAAGCCTAAGCCAAAGCAAAGGAAGCGCAGCAAATCCAAGAAAACCAACCCAGAGAAAACAAAGGAACACGGAGATTCCAGTGGAACTGACACTTTAGAGTCAGGTTCATGGGAATCCATTGTCTTAGAGACCCCTGAGACGGAGTGCATAGAGAATTTATAGTCAAATCCTCTATTGATCCCAAACCAGCTCAAGGAGAGCCAAAATCTGAGCCTAAGCCAAAAGAGAGTGTGGACATGCCTTTATTGGCAATTACGAGAGCTCAAGCCAAACTAGTTGGAGGAAAAGGGTGACAACAAGTCAAAACCTGAGAGCTCCAATGCTTGGGAAGAAAAGAAAGGAAAAAGGAAACAACGAAAGTCAAGAAAAATGCCCAGCCCTAAACGTTCTGAGTCAAATCAAAGTTCAGTACTACGGGTTGGAGATGCACCTACGAGACGGGAGTCGAGTAAGGTAGAAGAATGCAGAGCTGCAGTTCTGAATCAAGTTGAAGCGCTATCTAGCATGAGTTCTGGAGGATCGGTTCTTGTGGATAAGGTGAATGAAACCTTGGAAAGCATCCTCAAGGCTTATGAGAAACATCTCAAGGCGGATACCATTATCCCACCCAAGCTGAAAGAATACCCTAGTCCTATCTAGGAGAAAGTCAACTTAGTCAAGTAGGACGCACTCATAAGGGACACGCAAACAGTGTTGGAAGGGCCTCGACCCTACTCAGCCAGAAGACTGCCTTGGAAACGATTCCAAAAGTCTCTGACAAAGGGACAGCAAAAATGGAACAACACCAAGAACGAGAATGCCAGAGTGTGGGAGTCATTCCACGAGTGAGCCTACCTTGGAAACGATTCCAAAAGTCTCTGACAAAGGGACAGCAAGAATGGAACAACACCAAGAACGAGAAAGCCATAGTGTGGGAGCCATTCCACGTCTGCAGCACGAAATGGCGGAAGAACTTTGGAGAGAAGTCAGGGACTTCAAGGAGAGGGATGCAGGGTTAGAGGAGGCAGCTCCTTTTTCGGTCATCCAGCTCTCAGATTCTGTGCTTTCAGAAATAGCACCCTTGTCAATAGAAGTAAGGAGGTAGCTCCTTTTTCGGTCACCAGCTCTCAGATTCTGTGCTTTCAAAAATAGCACCCTTCTCAATAGAAGTAAGGAGCGATGACGATGATGCTAGCAGTCAAGCTAACATCTTAGCAACATTGCCATCTTAGATGGGAAGGACTGAAGCGAGCACAAAAATTTTGCCTCTTCCTTCTTCCCGACAAATCACTCCAGAAGTGAAAGATATATTGAGCCTTCAAGCTATTCTAGTAGCTCCTGTATAATGGCAACACTGCCTTTGATGGATTTTCTCAAGGTTAAGCCTGAGATGTGGACTCAAGTGTCAAAGATGTTACGGAGTAAAGGCTATGCAGTTGAAGAAGATACACGGTTAATAACGGAACTTTCGGGAGCAGCAAGCTTGGTGAGGAAAGTTCCCTTGAATAAGGTGAACAAGTAAGAATAGCCCGGCAAAGACAAAGGAAATGCCATGCTTCCGATAAAGTTGGACAAGATAAAGACCATGGCCATTCTCGATACGGGAGCAGGAATTAGTATCGCTACGAAGGCCATGTGGATTAAATGGGGGAAACAAGCTCCGAGGAAAACAAGAATGGATCTGTAGCTACTAGCAGACAAAAATCTAGAACACCCACTTGGAGTGCTTGAGAACGTAGTAGTTGAGTCTTGTGGTGTGCAATATGAGCACACCTTCGCAGTTGTCGATTTATGATATTGGGAAGGCCATTTATGTGCCAACTGAAATCCATTCAGGATTGGGGTTGTGATTACCTCTACTTACGGCATGACAACGTCACCACCCGGATTAACCTTGTAGACTACACATATAGAGATGTGACAAAGACTCCGGTGGATGACTTTGACTCATTTTCTTCAGCAGTGACTCATGCATCCACAGATGCAGCCAACTATCTCAAAAATGCATAGATCTTTCAGACTCCAACCGAAGAGACTCTCGCGCGAAGAGACTCTCGAGGAGAATAGGAGGTTGATAGATGAAGCATTGCTAGATAAGGATTACAAGCCATCTCCTTTTTGAGAATGTTGGGGTATAAAGCCCATATGGCCGGTAGAGTGGCCGGGCGCCCATAGCGTGTATATCTTTACTTTCTTGTGAATAGAACACTAACACTTCTAACCCTATCTTATGTGTGTGTTCTAGCTTAGCTTTCATCGTGTGCGTGCTACCGCGCCGCTCCCGCAGCTCGTACGCGGTATCAGAGCCCGGATTCGGCATCCCAGCATCCTGCGTGTGAGAATGAGCCCTCTATTGGAGTGGATGAGGTTGAGTGTGGGAGAAGAAATCTACACACAGAAAAACGTTTTTGCTGTGTAGAGGAGCTGGAGCTTGTGTAGCTGCTTCCCGGGTATTGTGTAGTGGTTATAGCTTGCCGCACTAGCGAGAGGAAGCTCCTGTGTAGGCAATACACACACACACACACACACACACACACACACACACACACACACACACACACACACGTGCTGAAAATTGCAGCAATACACACTCTTTTTTTCAGTTTTTTGCCTTCCTGTTCAAAAACGTGAGAGATAGAGAGAGAGATTGTGTGCGGTATTCGCTGCCAGTGCCCAAAAAGCAGCAGGAGAGTGAGAGAGAGAGCTCACGATTTCCTCATACACACACACGTTTCTGTTTCTCTTTTACAGAGAGCAAATTAGCTTTTTTAATTATTAATTAATTATAAGCTAAGCTTCGTTTCACACGCTAGTTCTTCCCGGCTTTAATTTCAAGCATCCGGCAGCTCCGAACGAGCGATTTTCTCAGCGAAGTACCCACTACGAGCAATTCGAGCATCTGCGTGTGCTATTCGCTCACGTCTACGACGCCCACTAGCCCGTGCGCGCTCCCACGATCACGCCCGCGGCGGAGGCATTTTCGGGTGCATTTTCGACATCGGCATTGCGATTCGGCATCAGCATCTACGAGGACATCGACATCGACAGCATCGACGTCGACCTCGTTAGTGCACGTTTGCACTTACGGGAACATCTTTTCATCCAGGTACGAGGTACATCGGTTTTTTGAAGCTGGTGTGTACCTGAGGTAGGACACAACTCGTGGATTAGGTACGCTGGAGCATCCCTCGAGCACCCCATTCGGCATCAGCATAGGATGTATTTGATTGTGGATAGTCATTGGATGGCATCTCGTGCTTGTTGACGCCGTTGAGGCATTGTTTTGGCTTATGCGTTTATGGTGACGGCCATGCCCAGAGACATATAGAGACGGTGATCATCTTGGTCTATGTGTGTAGACAGTCGAGCCAGCTGACAGGACACTCAGAGTTGAGCTTGATTTTTGGTTTACATAGTCGTTTTACAGAGGAGACTCTGCCGAATTTTTCGGAGATCTCGGTAGTGCTATACGCACGCGGTTATACTTCTTAGCAGCGTTCTTTTTTGGTTTCCAGAGCCAGTTTAGAGGGGAAACTCTGTCGGATTTTTCCTAGGGAGGTAGACAGTGAGGTTGGTCATGGCGACGTCCTCGCAAGAAGCTCTGTTTAACATCAAGAAGCTGGATGGCACAAACTTTCCGTTCTGGAAGAAGCAGATTTGGCAAGTGTTGGCGCAGAAGAAGCAGATCAAACCAATAAAGCTCAAAGGGGAGAGACCTGAAGCTACGGCACAGCCTGAGTGGGATGAGATGGATGAGTTAGCATGTTCGACGATCATGCTGACACTAGCCGAGAATGTTTACTTCAACGTGGCAGAAGAGACTACAACATATGGAGTATGGTAGAAGCTATGTGGTTTGTACGAGAAGCAAAGTGCTGCATCTCAGATATACTGGCTCAAGAAGCTTGTGGATTTGAAGATGAAAGAGGGGACACCGATGTCCAATCATCTCAATGAGTTCCATACGATCTTCAGTCAGTTAACAGCGCAAGAAATAGAGTTTCCGGATCCCGTGAAAGCTATGTTCTTGTTAATCACATTGCCAGAAAGCTAGGATACGTTCAGGACAGCTCTCAGCAACGGCAGATGGTCTCACGAGTGCCAATGTTGAAGGTAGCTTGTTGACAGAGGAGGTCAACAGGAAGAACAATGACAAGGGCAAAGGCAATAGCGCATTGGTGGTTAGAGGAAGAACTACCAAGAAGGAGAAAAAGGGTTCGAGAGGTAAATCACGCAGTAAATCCCATGACTCGAAGAGTGACATAGAGTGTTACCATTGCGGTAGATCGGGTCACATGCGAAGGGATTGTCCGAAATGGAAAGCGAAAAAAGGCAAAGGAAAGGCCTGTGATTCAGATGAGAAGAAGAAATCGTCAGTGAAGCTCGAAGAGATTAATGTGACAGACACTGATGCTCATGAGCATGTGGATGGTGATGACGCATGCAAGGCAGCACCCGTAGAGATCTATTTAAAGCACGATGGATTCTGCAATGTTGACTGCAAACGATGGTTTTGCACTGAGTGATTGGATTATCGACTCAGGTGCTTCTCTACATGTTTCTCCTCACAGAGAGTGGTTTACATCGTACGTGGCCACTAAGGATCTAGTCAGGCTTGGGAATGAGCAGACATGTGAGATTGTGAACACTGTGTGTATGGCAAGCAAACACAGGAACGGCATGTGGTAAGAGGTATCAGGAAAGATCAGAGACTGGCACTGGTGCACAGTGATCTTTGTGGTCCAATGCCTAGCTTGTCGCTAGGGGGAGCCTCTTATTTTCTGACATTCATTGATGACTATTCTCGCAAGGTCTGGATTTATTTTCTCAAGCACAAAGACGAAGTCTTGGAGAGGTTCAAGACGTTTGTAGCATTGGTGGAGAATCAGAGTGGCAAGAAGCTGAAATGCTTACGCACTGATAACGGCGGAGAGTACACTTCAAAGACTTTTCAGGACTTTTGTGATGACAAAGGCATAAAGCGTGAATTGACTGCTCCGTACAATCCTTCACAGAATGGTGTGGCAGAGAGAATGAATCGCACGGTTCAGGAGAAAGTCCGTAGTATGTTGTCTAATGCAGAGTTGCCTAATGGGTTTTGGGCAGAGGCAATGGCTACAGCAGTTCATCTTATTAATCGGTCTCCCAGCAGAGTTTTAGAGAATGAAGCTTTGGCAGAGATGGTATGGTCGGGCAAGCCGCCCTCGTACGAGCATCTCAGAGTCTTTGGTTGTGAGGCTTACAGCCATATTCCGAAGGAATTCAGGAACAAGCTAGAACCAAAGAGCAGGAAGTGCATATTTCTTGGCTATGGTGAGTCTCGAGAGATGGGATACAGGCTTTGGAATCCAGAATCCAGAAAGGTCTTACGTAGCAATGATGTGTATTTCAACGAGGCCAAATTTCATGCTAAACCAGAGAAGACTGAGGAGATAAGACGAGTTATCTTCCAAGAAGATGGACCTAGTACATCAAGACAACAAACTAATGCTCAAGGAGAGCAAGGCAATGTTAGAGTGGAAGAGCCAGTGGTGGAACCACCTGTGTTGCGGAGATCTGAGCGTATCTCGCATCCACCTGATCGTTTCGTTCCATCTCTACATTACATCATGTTGACTGATTGCGGAGAGCCTTCATGTTACAAGGAATCGATGCAGATGGCAGATTCGGGTAAGTGGCAGTTAGCAATGCAGTCAGAGATGCAGGCGCTGCATAAGAATCAGACATGGGATCTGGTTAAGTTGCCAGTGGGCAAGAAAGCTTTACCTTGTAAATGGGTTTACAGGTATAAGATAACTCCTCATGATGGGCAGCCTAAATACAAAGCACGGTTGGTTGCTAAGGGATTTAAGCAAGAACAGGGAATTGATTTTGATGAAGTCTTTTCGGCGGTTATCAAGATGACTACACTGAGATGTGTACTTGCTTTGGTTGCTTAACAAGATTTGGTGTTGCACCAAATGGATGTCAAGACGGCGTTCTTGCATGGAGATTTGCATGAGGAGGTATACATGCAGCAGCAGCCAGAAGGGTTCTATGAGAAAGGCAAAGAGAACATGGTATGCCATTTAAAGAGAAGTCTTTATGGTTTGAAACAGGCACCAAGGGAGTGGTACCAGAAGTTTTATACGTTCGTGCTTTCTCAAGGTTACAAGAGAAGTGAGATTGATCACTTCTTATACACCAAGCGAGCTAAGGATGGTAGCTTGCTGATTCTCATTCTATATGTGGATGACATGTTAATTGCTGGTAGGCAGTTGGCAGAGATCTCAGCACTCAAGTCAAAGATGGCGAAGACCTTTGACATAAAGGACATGGGTGAGGCAAGTCATATACTTGGTATGCGTATCCGCAGAGAAAGGGAGAAGCGATTGCTTTACTTGTCTCAACAGGAGTATATTGACAAGGTCTTGCAGCGTTTCAATATGGACAGGGGAAAGGCATTGCCGACGCCATTGCCGTCATATGTGAAACTTAGCAAGCAAGATTGCCCAGAGTCTGATGAGGCTAAGGCTGAGATGGACAAGGTGCCATATGCGTCTGCAGTGGGTAGTTTGATGTATGCGATGATTGCTACACGTCCAGACATTGCATTTGCAGTGGGAGTGGTTAGCCGATATATGTCAAACCCAGGCAAGAAACATTGGGAAGCAGTGAAAGGTATCATGCGATATCTGAAAGCGACAAAGCATATGTGCATATGCTTCGGTAGTCAGAGTGATCTGAGTGTCAGAGGGTACACTGATTCAGATTATGCAGGAGATTTAGACAGGAGAAGGTCTACGTCAGGCTATGTCTTTACGATGACTGGAGGTGCAGTGTCGTGGCGATCTCGATTACAAGATTGTGTTATGCAATCTACAACGGAAGCTGAGTGTGTTGCAGCGTGAGAGGCTTGCAAAGAGGCTATTTGGCTTGGTAGATTAGTCGCGGACTTGGGAATCAAGGAAGAGATGCCAGCTTTGCATTGTGATAGCCAAAGTGCTATACAGTTAGCCAAGAATCCAGTGTTTCATGCGAAGACAAAGCATGTGGATGTGAAGTATCACTTCATCAGGGAGGTGATCGAGGACAAGCAGATACAGCTCGTCAAGGTTCATACCGCAGAGAATCCTGCTGATCTACTCACCAAGGGACTTCCAGGGCAAAGCTTTGCACATTGTCGTGAGCTATTGGGCGTTGGGTAGTCTGTTTGTCTACTCATCTTTGTACTAGTGCACACAATATGCTCACACCGTCTTCTGTATCCTGAGTTTCGTGAGTTTAGCAATCCATTTCATTTACTTCAAACTTTAAAGAGATGAGAGAGAGATATGAGAACTGTACACCAGATGGGGTCCCGAATTACCCACTGAAGGGCCCCCTATCCCGATAACGAGATAGTATTTGCTTTATTACTTTAGAGAGAATGACTTTGGACTGTAGATAAGCCAAAGGCAAGATCTCGGAGGATCGGAGTATGGCTGATCTGTACACTGCTGTAGAAACACCTCAATGACTTGATCTCGAGCCTATGCACTCCTCCCAAGGGCATGAGGAAGGGCTGCACACCTGAGGCTCAAAGAAGAAGAAGGTGGACTGTTCTACACACTGTTAGAATGCTGAAAACACATATGAATGCTGAGTTACCTTCACCAGATGACTGCTGAATGTGTTGATGATGCACAGAATGCTGGACACTGATGCAAACAACTGTTTCAGGGCTGGAAACTGCTGTAGACTGTTGCTTCAAGGCTGGAATCTGCTGTGGACAGAAATGCAGGGGTCTGGAGAGGGCTGTGGACTGAAACGCATGAGCAACAGAGGACTGTAGGTCTGCTGCTATACGGCTGGAGCAAAACGCAGATGGACTGCTGTACGGCTGCACCAAAACACAGGTATGAAGGCTGTCAACTGCTGGTTTTCAGGCGTGGAACTGAGCTGAAGAGTATGCTGAATCTAGGGCATGAACTGATGCTGAATTCAGGGCTGAAAGAGGCTGAGGACAAGCACCTAGGGCTGGGCTGAAGCTATGGATCTCAAGGGCTGGAGAAGAAAGCTTATGGGCACTAGGGCTGGATTAGTCTTGGGCTGAAAGCAAGAGAGAGGAGAGCTCTTAGCACAATGAAGACTGAATGAGCAAAAGAGGCTCTAGGCAAGCCTATTTATACTAACTGGAGGTTGGTCATTTAATAAAGTTAATATTTATAAATGCCCAACAATGCAAATCATGCTAAATAAATACTAATAAATATGGGAAAAATACCAGATAAATCCCAGTAAATTCCCTAAGGCTTTGGGGATGTTCTAAATGATGCACAGGCATATGTATGCATATTATGCAAGATGCAGAGTGCTTTCTGATGCAAACCCTAAGGCTTCTACTGACTCTACATGCATGAATGATTCTCTCCAAGTGGGTTAAGGGACTTGACTGAGGCTGAGGAATGACCTACGTAGCTCGTGCCTGACTTATCCTGGACTGAGGATGTACAATGGGGTCACGGCGTACGACAAATATCATCCTATTGGGTTCTAAAACTGTACAACTGCTGCACTTCTGATGATGAGCCATCTTGTCACCATGCACTGAGTGCAGAGTGCATGTGACAGATTCAGATAGTCCACACACACCGTATCCTAGCGTGGGGGCATCCTCGGATGGTTAGATTGCGTTCCGGCACGACCACCGACTTCAGCATCATGTCTACACGAGAGAGTACTCATCAGCCGGAAGACGTCTCCCCCGAAGGAGACCTTGCTCTTACGCCTACAGCAGACACCATAGCTCTTCTAAGAGCTCAGAACCAGCTACTCATGGAGCGTCTCCAACTCTTGGAGGCAGCAGCAGCACGTCCTTCTACACCTCCAGCAGCACCCGACTACATCTCCCTCTTCTTTCAGATGGAACAACAAAGGAGAGAGGACGAGGCTCGAAGGAGAAGAGAAAAAGAAGAAAGACGGGACTATGAGGAAGCCCAACGCAGGATCGACGAAGACCGGCGTCAGGCTGAACTCGCCGCTCGGGAACACCAACGTGAGCTTGATCGAGAACGTATGTTACTCGAACACCAACGGGAAAAGGAGGCCATACACTTGAGGTATCAGCAGCTCTCCTCAGTCTCCACAGTCATAGGTGTCACCAGTCAGCATCCCGCAGCAGCTTCAACCACCATCATTCGCAGTCAACCGAATTTCAGCAAGTATGATGGTAAGTGTGATCATTCTTCAGTTAATCAATTTGTTCATCAGTTTAATGCTCATTTTCCATTAGCTAGGATCACAGACCCTCAAGACAAAGTCCACTTAGCGGCTCCCCATCTCACTGGTGAGGCAGTCACTTGGTGGCAGCATTGGTCTAGTATTCATACTGACCAGGCCACAGGTGTCACAGCCTTTGACTGGGACATCTTTGTCCATGACCTGAAGACCAGATTTCTCCCGCCCCAGTACATGACCGGTCTGAAAGACGAGTTCTATGGACTCAGGCAGAACGGTTCCCCAGTGCTTCAGTTTTCCGGTAAGGTTATTACTTTAGCACAGCAGTTAGGGTTATCTGAGTAGGCCAAGATGGAGCAATTGATTCGTGGATTGGACTCCAACATTCGGTTCACAGTTCGTAACTTTGAACCAAGCACATATGACCGGGCTTTGACTCTCGCTCAGAATGAAGAAATGAAGCTCAACGGAGGCAAGCCCAAGCAGACATCTCAGTCTAGTACCAAACCCCAGCAGCAGCAATCAGCTGCACAGACAGGGAAAGGTAACGCATCTTCTAAAGATGCTAAGAAGGACAGCAGTAATAGCTCCAGTTCAGGGGGTAAAAAGGATAAAGAACCTAAGAAAACCCCTGATGAAAAGGCTAAAGCAGGCATTACTGGAGGTTATCTTCCTCCAGAGGAGCAAAAGAAGTACCAGTCAGAAAATAGATGTTTTTTCTGTCATATTATAGGACATGGTAAGAAGGATTGCCACAAATGGCAAGCGGCACAAGCTGCCAAAGCTCCTTCTGCCACAGTTGCCACAGCCTCCCCAGCTCCTCCAGTCCCGCCTACTACCTCAAATGCAGTTCAACTTTTACCTTCCATGCATCCTATACCATCCGTGGTATTTGATGCTAAGCAGGAGGGTGAGAGCGATGCTGCTTAGAAGAGCCTTATCCGAGCTTATGGCTCTGCCCAGGGCCGACAGTTTGTAGTCCTTTTCGATATGGGTAGTTCTGAGGACGCCATCTCTCCCCAGTTGGCTAATAAATTGAATTGTACTTTAGTCCCATATCATCTGGATGTGGACGGGTTTACACCTGGTCTTCGCACCCATATTTCCCAGAAGGCACAGCAGGCTGTGTCACAAATCCCTATATTCTAGGGACATGCGGATGCGTGTCAGGCCTAGAAACATGCGGATGCATGTATGTATTATACTTGGGCATGTGTATGGATCATATGAGTGGATGCATATGAGTCCAAGGACATGGCAGGACATTTGTGGACTTTCGGGCGGTGCCCGTGTGGATTCCGGCCATGCACACATGGTGTGTTATGATGGCAGGCGGAATATTTTCAAGTACAAGAATGATGATAGGTGGTTCTCCAAGTTTACATGTGCACAATGCATAAATGATGCATGCCATAACTTTATTTTACTCTGTGTGACATTGTCTTGCTGCCTGGACAATGCTTGTTATTTTGGCTTGTGAAGCCCGAGGGACCGGGGACGCCCGGGCACCTTGTGGACACGTGTGTGCACTCCTGCTTGGGCCTAAAATTGTGGGCTTATGGGTTTTGCAGGTGGTAAGTGCGTCCACATTCAATTTACAGTTTATTTCATTTACTACTAAAGTTTATTAGTTTGCAGGTCCACACTCATTAATAAGTGGCCGGACAACTTATAATGCGTTCGCATTTAGTTGGACCAAAATTAATGAAGTCCGGACAACTTATGGCCATTTCCCATTTGGTTGGACCTAAACTTATACAAACAGGACAAATGGAGCACTATGGGCTGGACACCTACCTGGACACCTTATGGGGGACACATGTCAGCCAGTTTGTGCACCCACCAAGCCCCATAGGTGGCACTGGAGAAAGGCGCCTCCTTCAAGAGGCCATTTGGGCTGTTTTATTCATAACTCAACACATTGGAGAGCTGGTTGAAGCTTTGGGAGTTGCTACAGGGCTGGTTGCTTGCTTCCCGGACTCACACAAGCTTGGATATCGATCCCCACACTCTTCTAAAGGGCTGGTTGGTAAATTTCAGACCTGTATTTTTCTGGTTATTGCGAGTTTTGGGCTGGTTACAGGTGTCCAAAGTCAACTTGGACAATACAGGACAGCTCTAGGGACCTCCACAGGGCTATAGGACCCTTTACAGGTGGATTTCTCGCGATGGAAAGCTGCTGTTTTGGACTGGTTATTGCATAAAACAGGCCGGACAGCAATGGAATATGTGAGCATGGATGTGTCTCAAGGATTCCTGGTGTAACAGGTGTTTAGGGCAAGCATTGGGAACACTTGCTCGCGGAGAACACAGGTTTCTGGATCAGTTTCTCGCGTAGAAACAGGGCCTAAAGATCCATTTACATCCTGTGCAGGGCGGAGTACCTGTGAGGATTGTGATACTCTTGTGCAGGGCGGATGTACCTGTGAAGAGGCTTGTGCAGGGCGGATGTACCTGTGTGTAGGGCGGATGTACCTACAGATTCTCTTGTTTGAGATGTATTCATACATGATGTATTTGGAAGAATCAGGTGCAGGCTGGTGGTGAATCCCCAGGCACCCATAATCTTGTACTTTGCAGACTCTTTTGGTAATATAACCTAAAGGGGGGGGGTCAGCCTATCATCGGCCCCTTTATGTTGTGTACTCTCATTTTCAGCTTTGTGGTTGTAATGCTCAATTGTTAAGTGCTCAGAATCTTGTTCACATTTATACGATTCCAATTCACGCTTCCGCCTTCCCGTCACATTGGTATCAGAGCTCAGTTTTTTCCCCTCATTGGAAAACGGTTTGAGGCTTGGAATCATAAGTGGTGACCTGATTTGAGTGTCATGGACAGCCACATTTCTGACAGTGTGGAGAACACACAGGACCGTGAACTTCATGGTACAAGGGATGCAAGAGATGCTGCAGGCAATGATGTCTATGGAGATGCAGGTACTCATGACACTATGCATTCTGATTTGGAATCTTTGAGGCGTCAAGTGCGACGCTATAGGGCTGAAACCGAAGAGCTTAGGTCATTGAAAAATGACCCGGATGTACAAAGGGTGTTGGCTGCGAAGGCAAAGGCTTCGGTCCATGAAGTCACTTTTGAAGCAATTGCAAAGGAAATGGATGTTGAGAAACCCCGAGAGCTTGCACTTGCATACCTAATGGTTAAGGGTGATGTATACACTGAAGCAGATGGTAGTTTGGCTTTCAAGAAGCCACCCCTTATGGCTGCCCGTGGTGATGCACATGATGCGCAACAAGCAGAAAGAGCACAGCAAGTGCCAAATGCTGAAAGGACAAGAGTCCCTGGTGCTAGGCTTGATGCAGGTCAAGAGAAGAGTAAGGATGAGGGATCCTCTACTCATTCCCGCTTTGCTCCAAGAAGACATGTCCGTTCTCGTGTTGAGCTTTCCACTCATTTGGAGAGTGTGACTCAAGAGAGAACGAAGAGGGATCGTGAATCTTCATCGCGGCATCATCATCATGCAGATGAACAGGATGTACATAGGGATGCATATAGAAGGAAGAAGCCTCGAGAGTTCAAGTCCGGTGAGAAGGATGTAAAGTTTGAAAACTTTCAGGGACGGATGGACTCTACCAAAGCACTTGCTTTCATTAGACAGTTTGAGATAGCTTTTTGCAATGAAGACTTTTCGGAAAAGTCTATGCTCAGGCATGTGGGAATGCATCTCAAGGATACGGCAAGTGATTGGTGGCTTGCAAAAATACTTGATGGAAGTGCTGCCCCAACTTGGTCTTCTTTCAAAATTCAGTTTTATGATCAATTCTTACCACCAAACTTTGCAAAGGATGTACGCAAGGAGTGGGATTGGCTGTCCCAAGATGAGGGAGAGTCCGTTGCTTCATACATAGCAAAGTTTTGGAAAGTCCTTCTCAAGCATAGTTTCCATGAGTTTCGGAAACGGGGGTGCGGAGCACGGCGGGAAACGGAGTTTCGGAGTTTCGGCCTTCGGGAAGAAACGGGGAAACGGAGTTTCGGTTTTAGGGTTTAATACATACATATATAATTAATAAAAACATTACAAAAGCTTGAAAAATACATCTTTGCTTAAGTTCAATGTCAAAGACTCAAATGATAGATCAAAATTCAGAAATGACAACTGTAGGCTCAAGGCTCAAGCCTCAAAAGAGTCAATACAAAACAAGATCCATCATTCATAATCCATAATCCATATGTATAGACTATAGTAAATACAAAACATGATCAAAAAATATCCATGTGGCTGGCAGGCTGGCAGCAGCTGCTGGCATGACAAAATCCTAGAGCTAAGTGCTCCAAAAATCACTCATCAAGATCATCCATGGAGGAGTCATCCTCCGACTCATGAGAGTCAGGCTCAGATGAAGAAATGGTAGGATCGTGGTCCTCTGCCTCTGCTGAAGTGGAAGCGATGGATCCCCCCCTCTGCCTCTGAGAATGGGTGGTGCAGCGGGTGTTGTGGCTCGGCACTGTCAGCTCCTCATAAAGCAAGGTGTACATATCACGCTCATTCCGTGGGATCTCTGGGATGAACCTCTCCCTCATGATGTCGATCTTATCCACATTCACCTGCGAAGGCTCCGGATGTCGGGCATTCCTCTCAAGGAGCTGGAGGTTGCAATGACAAAACACCAACCGCTCTAGCTGAGCGGTACTCAGCCTATTCCTCTTCTTTGTATGGAAGAGGGCCCAAGTGCTCCAATTCCTCTCACATGGACCCGAACTGCAATCCTGTGAGAGCACTCGAATGGCGATGCGTTTCTGTTATTGAAATGCACATACAATTAGAAATTAGAACTAAGTGGAAACAAGAAAGATGCACATTGTACAGTGTACTATGTAAACTGTAGTTAAGGGTAGTGAATTACCAGCGTGGGAGCACAATTTCCATACTTCTCCCACCATAAGACAGGCTGTAGCTGAGTCTCTCGAAGCTTTGCAGTCTCTCGACCAAAGCTCCCTGTCTGGTTGCGAAAGGCCAAGAGATCATCCTCTATACATTTCAGCATGTGCACATTACCAGATGTCAAGTTCCTCATGTATGTCATGAAGCCTTCTTCTAGCTCCTCGTTCTCGTATTGCTCCTCATCTCGCCACAAAGGATGCAATACATGTGCTACTGCATGAATCGGCCTGTGAAACCAATCCCATCGCCGATTCCACACAGCCTTGATTTCATCAACCCTTTAGAGATCAAACCATAAGATAAAAAAGGACAAAAAACAAGAGTCAAGAGTCGAGACCAATGTAAAGACTCAAGAGTAAAATAAAGATAAGAAGTAAAGCAAGGGTAGCCATGACTGAGGAGACTTACTGCCCTGCTCTCAAGTAGTCTTGCTTGTTGAGAGCCTCCCCAATCTTGTCCATGTACTCGTATAAAAGGCCTAGAGTACTGCCCTCCATGTCTGTAATGCGTAACACTGTGTAGATGGGGTTGAGAGTTTTGATCAACCCCTCAACCTCTACCCACCACTCCTCTCTCATGACATCACGCACAAAAGCTCTTGCCTTGGGGCTCTCTCTCTCATCCCACTCTAGCCATTCATTTGAGTAGACAGTGCGTACCAACTCTCTGCGGACTCGCAGGAGTCTCTCAAGCACAATGAACATGTATGCAAATCTGGTGGCTGCAGGCTGCAATAGCTCAAGAGTGCTGTAGGCCCGATACATGCTCAAGACTTTTGGCCTCTTCTTCACAAACTTCACCATGCTTCGTGCGGTGCAAAAGATGGCTTCAACCCATTGTATTTGACCTATGTCCTCAATCAATAAGTCGAGGCTATGTGATGCACAAGGGGTCCACACAATGGCTGGAAATTCATCCTCTAGCATAGAGCCCATAGACTTACAATTACTTCCATTATCTGTCACCACCTGCACAACATTCTCAGGCCCAACTTGCACTATAGTCTCCCTTATATGTGTCCAAATAAATGCACCTGTAACTGTGAGACCTCGGAGGGAGGCATCAATGGCTTTCAAAAACATAGTGCCTTTGCAGCATGACACCAAAACATTGTATACATTTCTCCTGCGTACATCTGACCACCCATCACACAATATAGTGCAGCCATACTTTTTCCATGTTTCCTTCAAGGGCTCTAGCTGCACTTCTATGCATGATTTTTCCCGCTTTAGCTCTCGTGTCCGCAGAGCCTCAGATGTAGGGCCATCCCACTCGCATCCAATGCGGCTGATGGCCCTCATGGTCTTCCTCCATTGATTTGTCTTGGCCACATGAAAGGGAATGGCACACCGTATGAACATCCGGGTGAGCTCCCTAGTTGCCTCTGCAATTGCTTGCTTTTGAAATCCTGCTTGGATGCTAGCCCTTTGTACAGTATTTATTGGAGGGGTGTCTTGTGAATGTGATACATCACCTGGCAAAGGAGTCCTTGCATGCACACCCGACACTGAGGTAGAGGAGAAATCTGATCCTGTGTCTTTTCCTCTGGCCCTCTTTGCTGCTGCTGCTTGACTTGAACCAGCTTCATGCTCTTGACCACCCATTGCTGTAGATACTTCCTCTTCGGGAATGGCCAAACGCTTTCGCCTCCACATTTCAAGGCTTTTCCGAACATCTAGAGGAACAGAGGGGCATGGCCCTACATCTTTGTTTGGAACATGAGCAAGATGGTCCTTCACACGGGTGACACTCCCCGTTTTGACCAACCCACAATATTTACATCTCCATTTCCTGGAGCCACCAGATCCTGCATAAGCCCCCACTTGCTCCACATGCTGCCAAAAAGGATCCGGAGTCCGAGCCATGTTACTTAACTTACTTGTGCGGTTCGAGGTCGGAAGACTCGGAGAGATTCGAGAAGTGGAGGCTGTTTTTCTGGTCCTGCAGGCTGCGAGCAAGGTGTGACTCCTTCTTGCTTGGTAGAGCTTAGATGGCAAAGGTGGAGGCCCCAAGTAGAGAGGTAGAGGGCGTGGTAGAGGGCTGATGTGGAGGTAGAGGAGTAGAGGGCAAGGTAGATGGGTAGAGCAGCTCCAAACAGGCGGCGGAAAGAAGGCGCAAAATGCCGGCGAAGAGAGCACGCGGGTTTCTAAACCCTGGAAAAAATAAAACTTGGAAACGCCGTTTCCGTTTCTGGAAACGTTTCCGAAACGTTGGAAACGTTTCGGTGGTCCAGAAACGCCGTTTCTGGAAACTATGTGAATCTCAAGGTTACTCCCTTCATGAAGATTGGAGAGGACGAGAAGAAGAGAAAGTTTGAATCGGGGCTCCATCACATCATTCAACAAAGCTTGGGAGTGTACCCAAATAAGACCATACAAGAGCTTATACACTCAGCCATGATTGCGGAGAACTTACACATAAAAGCACCCACAAATAAGCCATTTGCAGGTCAAAACAAGAGCAAATTCAGGGCTGGTTATGACCAGAAAAAGGGTGGACAGCCACCTAAGAATGCTCCCAAAGATGGCCGAGATGCAAAGGATGACTCCGAAAAGAAGCCGGGGGGTAAACGCCACAATTTTGGGCTCTCAAAACAGCAATTGGAAGAGTACAGGAAGGCTGGAAAATGCTTTAAGTGTGGCAGTAAAGATCATATATATCCTAAATGCCCACAGAATCCTAAGAATGCTGAGCCTAATGTGCAAAAGCCTCTTGTGAATGTTGTACCCGATGTGCAGGGTAATACAGGGCATGAGCCCAAGAGTAGAGTCATATGCAAGGCTTGGGGCAAATTGAAGGATCAGTCCGCTTTGTTTCTTTTTGATGATGCTTCCACAGATAACTTTATATCCGTACAAATGGCTGCCGCCATAGGTCTCAATGTGGAAGACATGGGAATGCAAATGAATGCAGATGCCGCCTTTGAGGGCAAACAGGTTGATTTAACTCCGGTCATTGGTAAGCTCCGTGTACAAATACAGGACTACCTCGACTATGAGAGCTTTTTAGTGGCTCCTCTTACAGGTTGTGATGTTTTGTTGGGGATGCCCTGGCATCACCGTTTAGAGCCTACTAAGGCTTACAAAGAGAAGAAAATCAGCTTTGTACATAGAGGCCGTGAGCACTCTATAGATGCTGGTACTACTGGAAGTACCATACCTCTTGTAAGCCATGTACAAATTAATAAGGCAATAAAGAAATCAGCTTG
Organism: Cibotium barometz; assembly: GCF_041138505.1. Classification (NCBI taxonomy): domain Eukaryota; kingdom Viridiplantae; phylum Streptophyta; class Polypodiopsida; order Cyatheales; family Cibotiaceae; genus Cibotium; species Cibotium barometz. The sequence goes on from NC_141069.1 coordinate 57,064,845, forward strand.
TTCTTACTTGGTTTTTGTACGTGATACCATTGAACATTCTACTGTTGATGTTACTGCATTAGATCAAGACAAGCTTAACTTTTTGAATGAGTTCAAAGATTGTTTTGCAAATGCTTTGCCAGCAAGGTTGCCACCAGAGAGGCCGGAAGATCATTGCATAGATCTAATTCCCGGTAGCTCTCCACCTAATAGGCCACCATACAGGGTGAGTGCTAGTCAACAAGAAGAGATTATGGCACAGGTGAATGAACTTTTGGAAAAGGGTTTGATTCGGCCTAGTTCCTCGCCATATTGCTCGCCGGTACTTCTTGTTCAAAAGAAGGATGGTACTTACAGGATGTGTGTTGATTACCGTGCCCTCAATAAGATAACCATCAAGAATCGGTTTCCCATTCCCCGTATTGATGACATCTTGGACAAGCTTGAAGGTTCGGCATGTTTCAGCCGAATAGACCTCAAGAGCGGGTATCATCAAGTGAGAGTGGCACCTCAAGATGTACACAAGACCGCATTCAGGACAGCCTTTGGTCAAATCATGGTTAGCCACAAACCCTAAGCCATGCATGAAAGTGTATAAATACCCCCCATTTCCTCATTCAAGGGGGGAGAAGTGAGCATTGCATAAGCAAGCTATGGCACACTTGCATGATAGTGAGCACTCTCTTAGAAGGTGTACTCTAGCATTCATGTGAGCTCTTCGTTTGAGCTTGCATGCACATCTTGAAGCTCTCTTTTCCACCTTAACATCCAAGGATCTCCCCCTTGTTAGCAAAGGAAGCCACACAAGCTAGTGTAGCACTTCCTCCCCCCCAGATTCACTCCCATCACTAGTGAATTTTTCACCTCCCTTCTTAGAATCATTAAGCACTTGGTGGATTCCCCCGTGCCTCCTTAGTGTGCCCATCATGTACATTTTCATCACCCCATCCCCTCTCCCAAACATTGTGAGCACAAGAAAAGGCTAGGTATCACTCACCCTACTCATAACCACCACATTAGGCATCAACCTTCCTAATTCCATGCACAAGGCATCAAAGCCCATTGTAAGAAAAGAATTGGCGGCGCCAAGGCCTCCCTTCTCAAGGAAAACAAGCTTTCGCTTTGCTCCTAAGGTTTTGCACGCTCATTGTTTTCGTGAATTCGTTGTGTAGAAACGGGAACAGATTGGATCACTAGCATGGTCTAAGTTACAACTTCAACCACCAACAAAAAGAAAGTTGCAGTATAATCCTTTACCAGTCAGAAGGAGAGCTCTTCTAGTACAGAATCTAGCAGTAATGGCAGCCCCTAACCTAGCTAACCTAAAGGTCAAGTTTGCAAATTTCAAGGGAAAATCCAAAAAAGGTGACCCTGATGCCCATGTTGCTCAGTTTGCCACAAAATGGGAAGCAAGTGGCCTAAATGGTATGTATGGGGATGATGTGAAAAAGCAGCAATTTGCTGCCACATTGGAAGGCAAAGACATGAATTGGTTTAAACAGTATGGTGCAGCACACTTTGCTACAACAAATGATCTGCAGACAACTTTCCTTGGGAGGTTCAGAAAAGAGAAGACCACCACTTATGTCTTGAAGAAAATAAAAGGATTGAGACAAAAGAAGTTGTTGGTTGAAGCTTTTGCTCAGACATTCCTAGATCTGAATGGCAGATTAGCACTCAATGAAAGGCCCACCAATGAGACATTGGGGGAGTACTTCTGTAAAGGTCTCAAGAAAGCCTTGAGAACTTCAATTGCCAGTACTGACATACCTGCAGGAGCAGGAGGATTCAATGATTTGGTAGTAGCAGCTGCAAGGAGAGCAGAGAAGAGGTTGGGTACCTCAGTAGCTAGTTCATCCAGAAGTAAGAAGAAGCACAGGCATGATAATGATTTAGATTCAGATGATGAGGACACAGAATCTAATTCAGATTCAGATTCAGACTCAGCATCTGATGAAGATGATGACAGCTCAAATGAAGACAGCAAGAAGAAGAAGAGAAAGAAGAAAACCAAAGAAAAGAAAAAATCTAACAAGAAAAAGAAGTCTAAGTCCAAGGGAGATTTGGACAGTTTGGACAGAAAAATTATTGCTACACTGAAGAATTTGGGGATTTCAGGATCTCAAAAGAAAGATAAACCTTTTTGTCAAATCTGTCAGAAGATAGGTCATTCAGATGCTAATTGCTGGTATAATCCCAATGTGAGAGCCAATCCAGGACAACAAGGTCCTAGGTTCAACAATAATCCACCTACTGCAAATGCAATCATACCTGACAGAAATAGGGGACAGGGAGGACCTCCAAGGAGATTTCAGCAGAGGAATAATTGGGGCCCACCGCAATTACAAGTTAATCCCATTAGAATGATCAAGCATGTACATATTGTGGGGAAATGAATCACATGCAAGGTCCTGGGTGCCCACTCTGGTGTAAACATAGGGAAGAGAGGGGAATTCCCATCATCATATATAATGATAACCAAAGGGTGGCTTCTCCTACTCAGCAGTGTCAACAAAATAGAGTACCTCAATCTAATGTGGTGATTGTTGAAGTGGATAATTCAGAAACAATTTCCCAGGATCTGACAGAATCTCAGAAGGTTTTACACATGGAATGTGACTGCTCACAATGCATTCAGGTTGAGGAAGTCCCTGAAAAACAAATTCATGTGTTGGCTATTACTACATCAGGCAAGAAGTATGAGAGCAGCAAAGACTTACCAGTAAAGGTTTGAAAGACCCCAAAGTATGGGAGGCACAATAGCAAATCAGACAGGGAGTCTGTAAACAGATTCAGAATCTTCAGCAAGCTATAACAGAGGAGGATGACAGTAGGATGCATTCATAGCAGGAAGTGAATGACAAGCAAATGGCAGTCTAGAAGGATATCAAAGTAGATAATTTGTTCAGAGTGTTGAAACACACCACAGTTTCTTTGGATTAGATACTTAGTTTGGTACCTGAATTCGGGAAGGAAGTATTGAGGATTTTTTTTCAGGAGGATGACCAAGCAGAAAATGTTGACAGTTGTCAGGCAAAACCTGAAGATGTGGACTATAAAGTTCCAAAAAGTCAGGTGCAATTTTATAACGCAAATATTTCAAGTGTTCTGTTAGATGAAGGATCAGGGAGTAAACATACTACCTGAATTCATGTACAAGAAGTTTCAGCTACCTGAATTGGAGGAAGTTCCATTTCAGCTCAAGATGGCAGGAGATCAGAGGAGAATCCAACCAATGGGTATTCTCAGAAATCAGGAAATTATTGTTTCAGGACTGTCATTCCAAGTGAATTTGGTAGTTCTGAAGATGGAAGAGAGTGATAGTCCCTACCCCTTGCTTTTCGGAAGACATTGGTTTAAACAGGCAAAGGTGAAAATGGACTGGGGAGCAACAAGAGTTACCTTAAGGAAAGGCAAAAAGAAGATCAGTATGAACATGGTACCATCAGTTGTACTACCTAACTAAGCAAGCAAGAGCTTTGCATGCTCAAGCCATTAACATGGGTAGAAGATGATGAAGAGGATGTATTCCTGAAAGCAAGTGAATAAGTGATTCCTATGTTTGATATTGATGTGGAAAGAATTCTGAATCAGTATAAAAGCCAAAGAAAGCCTGAAGAACTGAAGCAAGAGGACAATAGGGAAACAAAATTGCTGGAGAAGGAAGATCTGAATGAAGAGAATTCTGATATGAATCAGAAAATACATGTACAACAGATTTTGCAAAGCAGAGAAAGCCTTTGACGAACATATGTCTAAGAGAGCAAGAGTGAAAGAAGATGATCTTCAAGATCTGAATTTGGGTTCAGAAAAGGATCCACGAACAGTCAAAATCAGCATTCATGTTGAAGGGAAGTTCAAGCAAGATCTGACTGCATTGCCTTTGGAGTTCAAGGATATTTTTGCTTGGCAATACATTGACATGAAAGGAGTAGATCCCAACTTTTGCACGCATAGGATAAATATGAACAAGGATGTTGTTCCTGTTATTTCTCAAAGATACAGGATGAATCCAAATTATGCTAAAGTTGTGAAAGAAGAATTGGATGAATTACTGAAAGTGGGTTTCATCTATCCACTTAAACAGGTTACATGGTTGTCACCCTTTGTGATTGTACCAAAGAAGAATGGGAAGCTGAGAATTTCTGTGGATTATAGAAAGTTAAATTCAGCCACAAAAATAGATCCATTCCCATTACCATTTCAGGATACTCTCCTTGATGCAGTAGCAAGACATCAGATGTATAGTTTTCTTGATGGATTTAGTGGATATAATCAGATCTTAATGGCTCCAAAAGACAAGGACAAAATAGCATTTATTATTGAATGGGGGGTGTATGCCAGTAATGTGATGGCTTTTGGTCTGAAGAATGCACCACCTACATTTCAGAAATATGTTCAGAGGGCCTTTGCTCCATTTCTGACAACCTTTATGAGAGTATTTCTGGATGATTTTAGTGTTTTTGGGAAAGTGGCTGAACAACTTGAGCAGCTCAGATTATGCTTTGAAAAGTGCAGAATGGCAAGGCTGAGTTTGAATCCAGCTAACTGTGCCTTTGCAATTAAGAGAGGAATTTTGTCAGGGCATATTATTTCAGAGGAGGGAATGCAGGTTGATCCAAGGAGAGTGGATACAATTCAGAAAGCCAAACCTCCAACTAATCTGAAAAAATTATGCAGATTCATTGGTCAGATCAAATGGCGCAATAGGTTTCTGAAGTATTTATCTCATGTCTATGTACCATTGGCAAAATTGACAAAGAAAGATGTGAAGTTTGAGTGGCTCGAAGAGCAGGAAACTGCATTCAGAATTCTGAAGAAGATGTTACAAATTACTCCAACTGTGCAGCCACCAGATTGGACATTACCTTTTCATATCTTTGTGGATGCTTCTCACATGGCAGTAGGAGCAGTACTAATGCAGGAGAAACAGACAGGATGGTACAAACTAGTGTACTATGCAAGCAAGGGCACGACAGCTGCACATGGTGCAACTTGTTCCAGAAACCTGCTCTCTATGAAGGATGAACATATTTCTCCTGCTCACTAATCCCAAAACACTTATGTCTGCAATGAATTGGTAACAGAGAGAGAATGTTTAGCAATGGTGTTTGCATTGAAGAAATTCAGGCACTATCTTTTGGAAAACAGGATAGTCATTCATGTAGATCATCAAGCACTGATTTACTTGGTGAATAAATCTGAACCATTAGAGGCAGATTGGCTAGGTGGATCTTACTTCTACAGGAATTTGACTATTCAGTTGTGCACAGACCAGGAAGAGAACATGCAATTCTTGATTATCTCAGTAGATTGGATTCAAGAGAACCTCTTGAAGGCATTTAGGATGAATTGCCTGATGCAGAATTGTTTGAAGTGCAAACAATAAAGTCTTCTGATTGGTATGATCAGATGTTCAACTACTTGAAGGATGGTACATTTCCTCAAACAATGACAAAAAATTAGAGAAGGAAGTTGTCTCTACAAAGCAGGTCTTTTCACATGATTTCAGGATATATATACAAGAAAGGAGTCGATTAGGTAATCAGAAGATGTGTACCTGATTGGGAACAGAGAGCAATCTTGGAGGAAGCACATTTAGGTTTTTAGGTGGACATTTTTCAGGTCAAATTACAAGTAGAAAAATATTTCAGGCTGGTTTATGGTGGCTTACAATAATCAGAGATTCTTACAAAATTGCTTACAATGTTAGAAGGATGGTTATCCAACATTGTCAGATAGGATGCTTCATCATTGTCAGATAGGATGGTTATCCAACATTGTCAAATAGGATGCTTCATCATCTTGTCCTACGCCTTGAACCATTTCAAAAGTGGGGGATGGATTTTATTGGTCCAGTCAAACCACCAACAACAAGTTCAGGAAGCAGATATATTTTGGTTGCTACTAATTATTGTACAAAATGGGTGGAAGCTGCTACACTGAAGGATAACAAAGCTGCAAGTGTAGCAAAATTCCTTTACAACAATATCATGACAAGATTTGGATGTCCAGTGGTAACTTGTTTCAGATCAAGGAGTATAGTTTCTAAATCAGGTGATCAAAGTGTTGACAAAGGTCCACATGATCAACCACAAGAAGTCATCAGTCTATTACTCTCAGGCAAATGGACAAGCTGAAGGAAGAAATAAAATTCTGGTGAAGATTTTGAGAAAAAAAGTTTTAGAGAACAAGAAGTATTGGGATCTGAAGTTGAATTCAGCTTTGTGGGCATTCAGAACAGCATTCAAAGTCAATACAGGGTTAACACCATTCAGATTGGTGTATGGGCTAAAAGCTGTAGTGCCAATGGATTTTATTGTGCCTTCTTTAAGGATTGTTGTATCTGAAAAGCTGACATCTGAAGACTCATTACCTTTCAGAATTGATCAACTGATGCAATTAGAAGAGGATAGAATTCAGAGTAATTCAAAATAGGAGAGCAAGTTGGGTGAATAGGTATATTAAAAAGAAGCTGTTTAAAAAAGGAGATAAAGTTTTGGTGTATAATTCCAGGTTGGGGAAACATCCAGGGAAATCGAAGCTTAGATACTCAGGACCATTTCAGATTATAGAGGATTTGGGTCAGAAAACATTTCAGATAGCTGACATGGAAGGCAGGGTAGTGATTAAACCCATCAATGGTTTTAGAAACCATACTTGGAGAATAAGGTGGACATTGGTGTTCATTTGTGTAGTATGATTTTTCAAAATTCCCAAGGACAAAATGATGTCAATTTTGAAGATAAAGTCGGTTGGATAGGAAAGGTGGACATAAAAAGAGAAGTGAACTTGGAGGGAAGTGTCACATGTGCGAAAAGTTCACTCAAGTTTGAAAGGAAAGTTTTAGCATTTCATGCAGGTTGATTGCTCAAGCGCATAAGCTTTGCATTTTTCTGCACTCTCTACCTTCTTGCTAGCTTCTGTAGAATGAGGAGGACAAACACAACAACTGCTGCTAGTAGTGGCAAAGAGGTGTTGCATGTTCGACGCCTCAACAAGAGGAAAGCACACATTACATCAAATTGAAGATTCGGATTCAGGGTATGAAGAAGTCCAAGACTACGAGATGAAGCCCAGAGCTCTGAAGATGATAGCAAATAATCTCATGCATCCACTTCTCAATTTTAGACACAGCTGAATGTTGACTTTGAAGTCAATAAGGCATGGTTAGAGATGCATAGATGTTCTTCTCATACTTGCTCCATGGCAAGCCTGCAAACTCCCACAATCTGAGTTCTTACCCAACTCAACAGTTTGTAGAATTTGGGAGTAATGAATGGAGATGGAAAGGAAATTACTACAGAACTTTTCTCTGAAATATTCAAACTACCCAATGATGATGTGATAGATTGGGAAAAGAGTTTTGAAGAGGAGATGAGGAAGGAGTTTGGTATTGCAGAGGGACAGAGGAACTATTATGTGATCAAACGAATTACTAATGCAAACAGAAGACATTAGCTCACATGGTTTATGGAGAGGGTATTCTTGCTTGTGAAGATGGATTATATGAGCAAGGATAACTATGGTCTAATTGCTACAGCAGAATGAGGAATACAATTTAATTGGGCATATATTGTGCATAACAGATTTATATCTGAAGTGGGAGGAAGAGATAAATGCAAACAGTCAGGATCATCTAAAGCTTCACCTTATCTTGGTATGCACTTTGAATATGCCAAGGAGAAAGATTATGCATTAAAGCTCCCTACCATGAAGACGAAGAAGTCTGTGAAAGCTGTAACATGAAAGGGGAAGAAGACAACTCAGTCAACCTTTCAGGGAGAGGATGAGCCTCCTTTGAAGAAGCCTAGAGATGATCAGAAAGAAGAAGGAGAAGACAGTAAGGCACATGATGCAGATTTGTTTGAAACCAAGCCAGATTCAAAGACCGTGACAGATCTGATCAACTTAGGGTTGACTACAAAGGAATGTGCAGATGTTGTGAAGCAAAATTGGTCTAGGTCTATGGATGATAAACTCTTTAACACACCAATAACAAAGTCAGTGTTGTGAAAACTGGTTTAGTGGAGATGAAGAGAGGAACATTAAAATTTTCAAAATCAATGTTTCCTAAGGATCAAAAGCAGAAATCCAGCAAAAAAGAGTCTAGCAGGACTGTGTCAAAAGATGTAGTAAAGACAGGTCATAACTTGTTAGAAGATCTGAAGGCATCGAAGTTAGATCAGAGTTCCTCTGAAGCAGAGGGCAAGAAAGTTACTTCTGAAACTTCTTTACAAGCACATTTGAATGCTATTGCTTACTATAGCAGGAAATTGAGATGAAGAAGTTGTTTTTCAAAGTTGATAGATTGGTTGTTGCAAATCAGGCAGAGATGGAGTTAATGCTGGAAAATGAAAAGATGAGGATAAGGGGTATGATCAGCTTTATGCTAATATATCTGTCTTGAAGGATGAGCTGAAAGTGCAACTGGAGAACAAGAATGCTGAAATTTTAGCACTTCAGAGAGAGGTTGTGACAACTCAGACAAAAGTTGCTACAATTAAGGAATGGATTGAGGAGTTAAAAGACAGGTTCATGACTGAACTGAAAGTATTATCTAATGATAATACTATACTCTAGACAAGCTGTTAAGTTTTATAGAACAGGCTGAAAGTACTTGAATCGGTATAGAAGCAACTCAAGAGCTTAGTTGAGGAGGAAGAAGTAGAGGTAGAAGGCATTTTTCTATCAAATACAGACTTTACCTCTATGGTAGAGGAAGTAGCTGAAGCTGGACAAAATGTGTGGGAGATGATACAGGAGATTGCTACTAACAGTTATGCAAAGACCGTATCAGATGTTTAAATTGAAGAACATGAAAGATTCAGAAGTAGATCTCAGTATCAGACGTGAAGAGCTTGAAAAAAATTTCTGGCAATCTCAGAGTTGAATTGCAAGTACAGGCTAAAGAGAAAGAGCTTTATAAATGGAAGCATAAGCTCTAAGAAGACAGATTGATGAGGGAGAAAATATATCCAAGGGGAAAGAACAGAGTGTTAAAGAGGAGCAATCTGATTTGACTAACTTGGTTATGTTTTTGCAGGGATTTGTTGTTTGAGAAGAATCAGATGTTGTTACAGGAGGATGTAGTGTCACCTATTGCCTTCATATGATGAGGAAAGAAAATTCACACTCTCAAGTGGATAAAGTACCAACTCTCCAATCTAATTTCTCCTCTCCGAAAAACCAAAACCCTTATGTCTAACCTCGACTAGCTGGGTACTATGCCTGTGCATACATAGAGATAACCCACTTGATTTGAAAAGGGATCACACATAAAAAAATCAAAGATGAAAGTAGAGAGAAATCAAGAGAAAAACCTGAACATGACCCAATAATTCTCATATAGCTTCACTCCCAACCATTTACACCACAATAGGCTTCATAATACTCCATGACTATGCACATAGTCAAGGCAAACCCTAATCGGAACAGACCCCAACCAATTCACACTTCAAATAAGTTTTTCATCAGAGAAAAACTAAGAAAATTCTACAAGAGATAAGGGAAATTTTCTGATATGAAATATGTATAAGGATGAGCTTCATACAAGCTAAATTAGCCTCGAACATGGACGCATTAGAGAGATAAACACACCATAATCCTCACACATCAAGCCATACATGAAGAGAGACTCATATGCAAAGCTAAAACCGCTTTTTCATAAGCTTATAGAGGAGAGACAAACCCTCAACACAACTCTACAAGCCCCTTGCTTGGCAACAAGAGCAACTCCACCACCCAATTGACCTCCACCCTTCACTGTGGCTATGGAAATAGGGCTGATTTGCTTCTTCTTCTTCTCCCCCTTAACATATGAGTATTCACCACTTTTTTCCTCGAAAACCTGAACTTTTTTTGTTATTTTTCATCCGCCAATCATATTCACTTTCCCACATGCTTTCCCCTATGATCTGGACACTTTCTAGTAACACTAGCTGCCCGCCGCACATAGTCGTGGCACGCATAAAATCCATCGCCTTATGTACATATCATACAAGCATGATTTTTGCTATTCTATATCCTCATAAACCTCATCATTTATACTACATTTATGTACAGTATTGTTCTCCACATCATCAAAAAGTCTCTCACAACGAATGTAAGTGTGCATGTGTGTGCTTGCTTATACCAAGGTGTGTGTGTGTGTGGATGCACGTTTGTATGTATGTGTGTATATGTGTGCTTGTACAAAGTGTCTGTGTGTATGTATGTAAGTGTGTCTATGTACGTGTGTGCATGAATGCACACAAAGCATGTTTGTGTGTGTAGTGTGCATGCGTGTACGATTGTGTGTGCGCATCTGAGGGAGAGAGAGCTTACATGAGCTCTTCAAAACCCCAAGATGGAGTATCCCGGCTACTCCTCCACAAAGGTTCCCATGTAACTCTATGCTTAGAGTCTTAGTACCTTGGGCTTGACCTGCTCTGGCGGCTGTTCCAGACAGAGAGAGAAGCAGCTTGAAATGGCTGGCCTGCGCTGCAGAGGCAGAGGGAGAGAGAGGAGGAGCCAGTTTTGCTATCACCACAAGGGCTCCCACGTAACCCTATGCTTAGAGTCTTGGTACCTTTGGCTTGGCTTGTTGTTGCACCAGTGACAGAGACAAAGGGAGAGAGAGAGGTTCTTGGTTGGCTGCAGAGACAGAGGGAGAGAGAGAGAGACAAGCCCACTCTGGATAAGCATGGGGGGGTGGGTGCCTGCTGGCAGTGCGATAAGAGGAGGGCAGGGGGCTGGTCAGCACCGCCTACAGAGAGAGGGAGAGAGTCTTCATGGGTGTGGGCTGCTAGCGCGCCACGCGCGAGAGGGAGGGCGGGTGTGTGTGTGTGCGCGCATCATGCGTTGCCAGCAGCGACCGAGAGAGAGAGAGAGATTCTTAGTTGATGGGGGGGGGGGGGGGGGGGGGGTTGGCAACCACATGGCTGGCTGCCCCCCTTTGAAAATTTATATATATATTTTTTTAAAAAGGGTGGTGACCTTCCTCCCACGAAGGTAGCCCAACAAGGCACTTGTCGCGCCTTTGAAGAGGACCGCACTTGGCATACAAGTCCACAAGAGCATTGCCCAGCGCAATGTCATTCTGCACCAACCCCTACCTTGCAATCTCACCATGGATTTGTTTCCCATTGTCAGCCGGTCCAATTGTGGCACATGCTTTCAAGATTCACGCGTAGGTCACTGCATCTGGAAGGATGTCCTCATGCTGCATTTGTTCAAAACAATCTAAAACACTTTGGCCGTGCCCCTCTCAGGCATAGCGAGCTATTAATGCAGTCCATGTGACAAGATTGTTGTTGCTCTTATGCATGTTAAATAACTCTTTTGCCTTTCCAAGCTCACCACATTTCGCGTACATGATCACTAGATCATGTGAGAACTTTTCAAGCAACCCCCTTTGCACAACGTCATCATGTATGCTGGTGCCTCTAACAAGATCTGTGTTTCGGGTACAAGCCCTGAGTGAGGCCACAAAAATATGTATTTGAGACTTTGATTGGCATGGGTCTGTAGATCAGGCAGCATCATGACATGGGTCTTGAGTTCTGAGCTCTTCAAGAACCGAGGATGGAGTATCCCAGCTATCCATCCACAAAGGCTCCCGTGTAACTTGATGCTAAAAGTCTGGGTACCTTGGGCTTGGCTTGCTTTTGCGATTGTCCCACCACTTTGAGGGATCTTGTACTCCTTCCAGCCCTCCTCGTCTGCTTCTTTTGTGTACACAAAACTCGATAGGTACTGCTGATAAACTGTACCATCCATCATCCTACACCCGGCCTCCCCTTTCTAGCTTTGTCATGGGTTTGTTTCCCCTTACCAAGGGCTTCAATCCTTGCACATGTTTTCAAGGTGCCTATGGGGTCCGTGCACTTGGAGGGATACCCCCTTGCCACATTCATTAAAGCAATTTAGTGCTTGCTCAGCTTCAACTTCGTGTGCATGTCCTGTAATTAATCCAAAAGTGACCTTCCAAGGAGGGAAACCCTCAAGCACACATGCCTCTCAAAGTCCCGCACTTGGCATACATGTTGACCATAGCATTGGCAAGCACAATATCATTATGTAGCAGCCCTTGGTTTGTAGTCCCACCATGATTTTTCCTTTTGTCAATGGTGGCACAACCTTACAAGATGCAAGCATAGGTGACATGCATCCTGAAGCATGCCCTCATGTGCATACAGTCCATGTGTATGTGTGTGTGTGTGACCCATTGCCTGGTCTACCCATCCCATCGGCTAAGTGCCTCTGCCAATAGTGCATACCCAAAAGCTATTGTGTTGGTGCATGTGTGAATGAAGGTGTTAGATGGTGTGTTCCCATGGTTTAGAAGTGCAAAAACGTGGTTGCAAAAAATCCTACCTCATACTTAGCGCAACCAAAAGCTTTGGAGGCAATTATGCCTCCAAAGAATCTATGCCAGAGACATTCATGCCTCTAGCAAACCATCTTCTCTCTTTTTTAAAAAATAAAAATAAATAAATAAATATAAATATAAATATATATATATATATATATATATATATATATATATGTATATATATATATATATATATAAATTTCGATATACTTTTTATATATATATATATATATGTATATGTATATATATATATATATATATATAAATTTCGATATACTTTATATATATATATATATATATGTATATATATATATATATATATAAATTTTGATATACTTTGATATACTTAATATAGTATATATGCAAACTTGTATCCATATGTGGATAGGGCTAGAGGAGTGTCCGTATATCATAATTATATAATTATATAGGGTGGGTGTATACTCGTTATATTAGAGTATAGATATAAGAGAGGCTATAAAAATGATACATAAAGGTATATAAAACGAGGGCCTTGGGTGATATTGATAAGTAAGTACAATAGCTAGAGTCATGTTTTAATTTGATATGTGTCCTTGTGATTGGCGGTGTGCCCAAAGTGCACGTGCATGTATATGGCTCTCAACGGAAAAACTATTGGTGCTTATTATGAGCAAAGTGAAGTGATGATTGTGAAGTGAAAGTGGAAGCGTATGTGATGCTAAAACCTAACTCCATTGGATCAAGTATAGGCTTAAACACCAGTTGAAGTGATTGTTGGGTGTGCATTATGGAAAAATATTCTGGTGACAAGCTAACCGTCATATCCGCCGAGAGAAGTAAAGTGTTAAAAGATGTGTGCCAGTGAGGTGCAAATGTTTTAAATAAGCATGCTAAAAAATTGCCTAGGTGCAAAGAAAGTGTAAAAAAAAAATTCATGTTGTGAAGAGATCAGTCAAAGAAAGAGCTAAATCCTCCAAATCGGGTGGCTCCTTTGGACTCATGCATATACTGTCTTTCTCCCTTTCCAAGAGTAGATAATCGAAGAGGGGGGGAAGAGGGGGGGGAGGGGGGGGGGGGGGGGGTGAGGTCCAAGAATATCGAGTGTTCCTCGAGTGATAGTGGCCCTAAGCCCCCAGATTTTTACAATGGACTTAAGGTCGTCAATGATGAATACGGGCAAGCCATTGAATAGTTGTACCAAAGGGCGAACCAGATCAAAGTGGGATGCCACGATTTCACCAACTTGGCCCTCCCACTTGACGCTTACCAAATCAATTTCTACCTTCTCCACTAGGCCTGTGACCGTGGACAATTGTATGTAAAGTAGGTCTCCTTCGCGTCCCTCTTCTAAGAAGCCAGGGAAGTGAATGCAAAGGGTCGAGTCCCTTAGGTACACTGAGCAGGATTCGCTCACCCGCTTCAGCACAAACTCTTGCACGTCCCTAGGGAGGTTGCACACGAGTAAAGACAGGGTCCATGCTGCAATAGGCATTTTATTTTTTTTGGTTAGAAAATAGAGAAACTGAAACTGCTTAGATGTTGTGCAAGGCTAAAAATTTTACTTCTTTTCTTCTTCTCTCTTTAAATGGTGTCACAACACTTTAGATAGCTTCCTAGAGGGCTTAAATGAATGCATTGGTTTGGTCTTGTAAGCGGAAGGGTTTTATGGCCCTATTCAGTGGGGGTCAAGTGGATTATATCCTGGCCTAGGATTCCACCTAGATCGAAAACGAGTGGTGTAAGGCCAAGTGTTTGGTGGTGCAGGAACATTCAAGGTGACGGGTTGGAGTAGGTGCTAGTGGGTCCACTAGATGGTGGTACTCTTCATCAAAAGAGTATGGGAGCCCCCGTAAAGCCCTCAAGATGGGTCTCACATGCTCAACGGAAACTCTTAGAAGCACTCACCAAAGAAGGTGATAGGAATTTCATAGATGGTGATGATCACTGCCTCAGTAATCTAGCCCAAATTTGCACAAAGTTGGATGAAGTGTAGGTCGCTCTCACCACCTTGGTCAAGATATGTTACATAGTCAATGTACAATATGAAGTCTTCAATCCACACCACCTACGAGAAGGCCAATCTCTCAATTGAAACACATTGCATGTCCTCTGGGAGGCTATTAACGAGCCGTTGTAGAACATCCATCTATGAAATTGAAAGCCATTGATTTAAAAAGAAATTTTTGCTTCATGCAATACAATCATCAGTCTCCAACCAAAAATGGTCAAATGAACCCAATCCACGAAGAGACAAGCATCTACTATAAGAAAACTTTTCGATCAACATGTAATTAAATCCGTATGCCATTATGTGGGTTAAATTTTCCAAAGAGATGGCGGAGTTGCATTCATAGGTGCAAGTGTAATGCATGGTTGCTAAAATTTTAGATTTTTTCTTTTCTATTGAGACACACGCAAGGTCTTTTGACAAAAAAAAAAAAACAAGGTGCAGAAAGCTCACATATCTTTGCATTCATATTTACAACAATAAAGAGGATTCACCCAGTGAATTCTTTTGGTGCTCATACGGGCTGTTTGGCGATACCTGCGGGGCAAGGTTGGCTTATCTTGCCAAAGAGGTGATAGTCCAAGTGGTAAAGTGTTTGCCTAGGACCGAAAGGTCTTGGGTTCAAACCCTGCTTGGGCCCCTCGGCGGCACCTCTCATCTGCGCTCTCCATAAGCTTCCCGGCGTCGATCGTGTTCTGGCCGCCTTTCCCAGGAGGACTCCAGTGTAGCCCCTTCGCTCTCTGTGGTCGAGTGTGCTCGTTGCCCTCTTCAGAGGGCCGCGTAGATGGTCTTGTAGCTCACAACACCGGCGTGGCTGGGACGTTGAGCGAGTTGTAATGTTAACTATTAGTAGGATCTCTCTCCCGGGAAAAAAAAAAGGTTGGCTTATCTTGACTAGGGGGTGGAGAGCTAACTTCTTCAAGGTATATAAAAGTGGCAGGGGAATTCACTGATGGTTCTGACACAAAAGTCACCTCTTGTGGGCTAATCCTAGATTTCAAGGGATGCTTGACTCGCCTCCGGGCTATCGGGACTGTCTCACGGGTGTTAGGATCAATGAAAAAGTATCCCGGGTCATCGGATATTATCACCTTCATGTTGCTTGATGGTGGTGAAAATAAAATACCCTAGAAAAAACTAGCAACATTTCATGAGACTTTGCACAAAACAAAAGCAGCACACAATTCATGAATTACTAAGTGCTCGGTGCTAATACCTAATATCAATTCATGTTTGAAAACTAAAAGCCATTGATACCATCCCTAGTATATGATGCGGAGAGTGGAAAGGACAAATATTTTACTTTTTTTATGCTTAAGGACTTTTTGGTGATACCAAGAATGACCATGCCAAAACGTATACCAAGTTTTGATGCGAGGGAGATGCGTGTACTAAAAATATATATATATATATATGATTCGGCTACAAGATGAGGAAAATAGAGTTCAAAAACGACAGAAGTAGTATAAAATTCATAGAACAATATCCTAGAATGCTTGGATAAACGCATTATAAATTTTTGCTTGCAAAGTTTGTAAACTGAAGGTTGAAATAGCCCTCCTCAGTGGGGGCACCATTTATGAGAGGGGAAAAATTGAGCAGGATGGCCTCAACACCCCGAACAACCTTCAGACTTATAAGGAATGCTCGGGGAAAGGACCTCCCAAGCATCCAAGGTTAGAAAAGGGGCACCACCTAGTCAAGGCACGGGCTAGGACATATCACAAACACTGCCAATAAAATTTAGCCAACCCAAGGGCACCTATACATATCAAGAGGAGGGGAATACACAACCAAACCTAAAACATTAACATGTGGCCATCTCCTCTCTCACATACATATGAAGTCACCATTGGGGCATTTACTTTGATACCAAAATATTAACTCAAAATTCAATACCCTACATTGCATACTTTATACAAGACTTAATGTTAATGATACCCCATGCTCATCATGTACCATAGGGCAAGCCAAACACATCAAGGGAAAGCACCAATCAACCATTTCTGGCTTGTTTTTACTCTCGCTTTGATTCAAGACTTAAACCCATCTTCTATGTGAGACACGAGAGAGCTACTATCTAGGGTATTCACTTACAGATATCTATATTTTGAATGAGACATTAGCAAGGTTATGGGAGCATAAGATATTCTCTCTTTTTTAACATTAATATGATCTCACCGATTAAATAAGGTTAGCTCACAAGAAACACAAATCAAAAGTAGGAAAACATAAGAAACTAACTGTGATATGGCACCTTCTTGTTTGAAAAGACCGTGTCAATTACTTGGGAAGGGAGGGAGGCCTTGATGCCACCAGCTTGTGCTACACTTGGAAAACCCTTGAGATGGAGGATGGGTGAAATATTATGATTAAGTGGGGGTGGGGTTGGCTTGAGATGATGAGCTTGTGCACAAATGCAAACATGTGCAAGAAAGCCTTAGTTGAGCTTTAGGTGAAGTGCTAATGATGAGCTATTTGAGTGCACATGAGTTTGTGGGGAGCCTCTAAAGCAAGAGTTTGTGTGAGAGTTCATTTGCTACTCCATGAAAAGGGTGCCAATGCTTGAGCCATAATGCGTGTGTGTGTGTGCATTATGTGCCAAAATGAAGATCCCAAAGCTAGAGAGTGTAAGCTAGCAAAACTAAGTTGTTGTTGAAGCCCCCCCAAAATGAGAGGAAGGAAGGGGTTTATATACAACTCCCCACCCCTGCTTAGGGATAATTTGGTTTAGTTTTAAGTGTGATTTAAGGTGTTGAAAAAGATGTTAATTCTACCAAATAAAATATGAAAACATAACTCACTCTAGCCCTCCCCTCTCTTTGAAAAGAGAGGGGAGGTGATGAGGTGGAGAGAGGGGAAATCTTATACAAAATGGCTTGGGAAAGTAATTACATTCATGGGGGAAAATGGGAAGAGAGGAAAGTAGGAGAATTTGATGGTGAGGTTTCGTTCCTGCATTTGGCGCTCCCTCGTTGACACGTCCTTCCCTTTTAGGTACCTTGATGGACGGCCACCAAGGCATATTTTATGAAAGGAGGGTCATTATGATGGATCCCCGTATGCTAGAAAACCTGTGAAATGTGACCTGCTAATGATGGAAGTCACTAGGCCTTATGTGTGCATGTTAAAGATGTATATATGTGCATATGTGAGCAAAGGTGACGATGGTGCTAAATTATTAGTGTGCTCAAAGCTTGGATGCATGACATCTACCCCTATGCATGGATGGGTAGCTCTTATTTGCATGGCATACATAGCTAGAATTATTTTAGTGCTTTTTAGATAGCTACAAAACTGCCATATAGATGCTTTGCTATGTGTGTATGTGTACATGTGTGTAGATAGATATAGGAGTATGGGTGGGTGCAAACATATAGAGATATATGTTTGACTCCTATAATAGAGCTATTTTGGTGCATGTGAGCTTGTGTCGTGATTTTGTGCTTTGATGTATATAGGTGTATTCCTATGCCCCCACATATATGTATAGATGTATGAGAGCGTAAGTGGGTGTAAGTGCCTTTGGTATGCGTATGTGTGTGTGTGTGTGCATAAAAGTTAATGTGTGTAGATTTGTAACCATGTATCCATTGTCAATGGGTGCGTGTGCCAAAGGTGCATGTATTTGAGAGCATTTGTATGTGTGGCATCATTGCACCATGTGTATGTGTGTATATTAGCGTGCATGTATGTGGGTATGCGTGCTAACAGTGTGTGTGCCTTGGATATATGTATATGTGTGCATTTACATGGATGTGGGTTCCGTGTACTTACGCACCTATGTGTGTGTCAAAAATATGTGTGTGTGTGTGTCAAAGATATGTGTGTGTGTGTCAAAGATATGTGCGTGTTCAAACTATGTGTACATGTTTATAGGTGTATGTGTATGTGTGCGTTTTTTCTTTGGTATAGCCAAGAACGAGAGAGAGAGTGAGAGGGAGAAAGAGATTTTCTTTCTTTTCGTGTATAGGAAGAGGGCAGCTCCACCTACAGCTAAGCAGGTTCGTTGGGATAATAAAGATGCATAGGCTCATGCCTTGATTGCGTTATCTATTAAACGTACCATTGTCCAACACATTCGCTCAGCCAAAACAGCGAAGCAGGCTTGGGACATTCTTGCTCATCTGTATGCAGGTCGCAATGAGGCACATGTTGCCTATCTTCAAAAACAGTTAGAGTCTAAGCATATGGAGGAAGGAGACTCTATGGACATTTTCCTTATAGAGATTAAAGATCTCAAGAGCAGTTAATTGCTGCAGATGAGATCATTCCTGATAGTTCACTTGTGCAGACTGTTCTTGATGGCTTGCCAGACTCTTATCAGAGCTTTGCTTCTACTTTCAGACTTGTGACGAAGGGTAATCCGATGGCAATCAAGTTTGATGAGTTAGTCACTATACTCTTGCAGGAAGCTAAGTCTAGGGAAAACAGGTCTAGACAGCATGTTGCAAATCAGGCTTTTGTGGCTACTCAAAGAGGCAAAGCAATTGCTTCTTCGAGTGCTGCATCCTCTTCCAAGAGTAATGTTAAGTCTGAGAAGGCCGATGAAAAGCCTAAGAAAAAAGATGCATTGCAACTATTGCAAGGCCAATGATCATCTCATTAAGGACTGTCCTAAGATTAAAGCAAAGGAGGCAAAGAAAAGGGAAGGAGGCATGGCTGCTATAGATGTCGCAGCTTCTAGTTCTGAATCTCCAAATGTTGTACAAGATGCAGAATGGACTTTTAGTGTACATTGCAGCTATAACCCATCGTTGCATAATTCTTGTATGTCTGTTGTGCTCTGTGGGTTGAAGATGTCGGTGTGCACACTAGCAAGGATGCTCTCTCTCTCTCTCTCTCTCTCTCTCTCTCTCTCTGGTAGAGTTTAAACTTTAGTATCTCTCTATCTCTCATTGGTAGCTAGACAAGACTAGTATTCTTTAGCACGTACACACACTCATTCTCTCTCTCTCTCTCTCTCTCTCTCTCTCACACACACACACACACACACACACACAATCAAAGCTAGGTAACAGTTAGGAGATAGCAAAATGTGTGTATATTTCTCTCTCTCCCTCTCTCTCAGACTCTCTCTCAATAGTAGCTAGAGAAGACGCGTGTGCGCACACACACACACACACGTACACACACAATCAAAGCTATGTTGCAATCGAGAGCTAGCAAAATATATGTTTATTCTCTATCTCTCTGAGACTCTTTCTCTCTCAATAGTAGCTAGAGTAGGCATGTCTTCTTCTGAAACACATACCAGGGCTCATTTTTGAAGTTGACCCCAAACTACAATTTTTGGTGCCTGCATATGCACAATCTTGTAAAGATCAACTTCAAGATCCTCCCCGCTGGTCCCCAGATTAGTTAGTGTAGAAGCTGCAAGCCATCATGTTCCGTTATTCTCAAGTTGCTTTTGTTGCCCTTGATATGGAAAACTCATCAAGACTTTCCACTAAAGAAATGAAGATGGAGGCTATGCATGCACTTCCAGGTTGTTGAATTCCACTAGACACTCTGTATACTCACCCATGCAAGCAACATCACTAGCAATGGGTATTTACGTGCAAAATGAGCAATGAGTTAATTACAGTTAGATCAAACCATTAGTGAGCTAATTACGAATAAGCCATAGCAGCTTCACGGCATAAAGCAGCTAAATATTAGCTCCAACACAACCATCGCACATGTCTGCTATACATTGCATGCTCATCATCATTCAAGTTTTGATGGCAGACCTAAAATTTCTGATCCTCTTCTTTTCTTTGTCTAAGGGTTTCTTGATTTGTGGCATCTTCATAACAATTGACAACGTAGCGGCATCTTCTAAAAACACTCTCTCGTACTACATGTACGTCTCTCTTACTACCCCTCTCTCTCTCTCTCTCTCACACACACACACACACTTAGTACACAAGTGACACCACTCTCTCTCTCTCTCTCTCACACACACACACACACTTCTGGATACTCAGCGCCAAGTCAGCGGATAGCACCCCTCCCCTCTCTCTCTAGATAGCACCATAGACTCACTCTTTCCTAGCTAGACCTCTCTCTCCAATATCTCTATCATCTCTCTCTCTCAAGCTCTCTAAAGTTCTTCTGACTCCTGACTCTTCCTGAGCTCTTCTAATACTGTCTTTAAGGCATGCATTCTCTCTCTAGCTATAGCTGTCAAAACAAAAAATTCATCGCCCTCAGAATTCTTAACATGTTGTTTTACAATTAAATTGACAATAGATCTTAGTGGGTTTTTGGAAATTTTAGTTTCACAAACTTAAAACAAGAAAATGATAAATCTCACAAACTTAAAATGGACAAAATTTTATTTATAAAATTAAAAATCCTAAAACCATCACCACAAATCACCACAAGATTTCAAAAAACACTTAGAGTTCACACATTTCTAATTAATAAATAATCATACTATTAACAAAAAATATAATACTTTTTCTTTTACTCTCTTCATTACTTAACTACCACCAGCTCTCTCTCTCTCTCTCTCTCTCTCTCTCTCTCTCTCTCTCTCTCTCTCTCTCTCTCTCTCTCTCATTAATTGGTAGCTTCCACTTTGCTACTAGACAAATATATGCAATGATTACCAAAACTCATACCTATAATTTTTTTTGTTAAAATATCAAATTAAATCCAACCCCACGTTTAAAGAGACCCTAACATAAACACCGTAGGATCTAGGGTTTTCTTGACTTTAACTCACTCTCTTCCTTGACTCTCAAATGTTCAATCAAATTTCTACTATAGTCCTACTTAGGCAGGACTAACAAAGGTAGGATAATACTAAGAGGATGGCATTTTTATTAGAGGAGAGATGCTTTAGAGATTGTTGCAAGTGGAGAGAGAGAGAGAGATTGTGTTTGGTTGAGAGAGAGAAGCCTATTTTTATATGCAGGGAAAGACAAACACCACAGCTCCATATTCTTACAAGAAACACTCCTTCCAACCTTTTCCAATCTTATTCAATTCATTTCTTTTAATTCAACATTGAATGTAAACTCTAAGTTTTGATTTTCAAAATCTTACTTTTGACTTGAGCTCCCAAAAGTCCATTTTAGCCTTGGAGTATTGCCTTGAAGAATGTATGGTGAGCTCTCACAGTAGGGGCAACGTAGAGATGGAGCTATTTAGAGAGAGAGAGAGAGAGAGAGAGAGAGAGAGAGAGAGAGGAGGAACACAGAAACTCTTGGAATCTAGATACCAAGGCTCTAAGAAAGTTTCTTTAGTTTCAAAGCATTTTCCACGACATTTTCTAATTTACATAGATGCTTTACAGATCGTTGCAGGATGGGGGGAGAGAGAGAGAGAGAGAGAGAGAGGGGGGGGGAGGAACACAGAAACTCTTGGAATCTAGATACCAAGGCTCTAAGAAAGTATCTTTAGTTTCAAAGCATTTTCCATGACATTTTTTGATTTACATGGGATTTGCATAAGAAGGCATCTACTCATGTCAGGCAACCCCTCTCTCTCTCTCTCTCTCTCTCTCTCTCTCTCTCTCACACACACACACACACACACACACACACACACACACACACACATAGTAGGTAGTGCAGAGTTTGAGCTATTTAGAGAAGAATGTATGGTGAGCTCTCACAGTAGGTGCAACGTAGAGATGGAGCTATTTAGAGAGAGAGAGAGAGAGAGAGAGAGAGAGGGGAGGAACACAGAAACTCTTGGAATCTAGATACCAAGGCTCTAAGAAAGTATCTTTAGTTTCAAAGCATTTTCCACGACATTTTCTGATTTACATGGGATTTGCATAAGAAGGTGTATCAAACTCTAAGTTCAAAAATTTGCAAGTCAACAGATTTAAAATTGCTAAGGGCGTTTTCCTTTCTGTGCATATAAAAAGAGCCGCCCTCCCTCCCTCCCCCCCCCCGGCGCCCTTTCTCTCAATCAAACACAATTTCTCTTTGTTTCTTAACCACTTACAATCTCTCTCTCTCTCTCTCTCTCTCTCCCCCCCCCATCCTGCAACGATCTGTAAAGCATCTATTCTCTAATAAAAATATGCCCTCCTCTCAGCATTGTCAAACCTTTGTTATATATTGCACACTTTGTAAGGTCCCCCAATACAAGGAGAAGCCATTTATGGATGGGAACCTAAGAAAAGGGGCCTTGTTGTGACCATTGATAGGAGATGGATTAGGTAGACTTGGCATCTTGATTTGGGTAGATTTGGCATGTGCTAGGCAAGTTAAGGTAATCGGCCTTAACCTGCTGTGCGGGCAGACTTGTGGAGGCCTAAACGATTTCAAATTGGGAATATGGCATTGGTCATAATCCCCAAGTCAAGGGGGCTAATGTAATCTAGCATTGGTCATAATGTGGCGTTGGTCATAATCCCCAAGTCAAGAGAGCTAATGTAATCTCCACTATTGGTGTAGGTGGTTGGTTGGTTTGCCAAGGTTTAAATGTGTGGCGCTACGTTATGTCCACATAGCATATCCGGCGTTGCCTTTAATGCACCAAATGCGTTATATGCAATACATACAAAGAAATAGTTGTTAATAGTTGAGGAATCCTATGCTAGCAAGCATCCATACCTTCTACCTAGATTACCGGCATTGCCTTTAATGCACCAAATGCGTTATATGCAATACATACAAAGAAATAGTTGTTAATAGTTGAGGAATCCTATGCTAGCAAGCATCCATACCTTCTACCTAGATTACCTCTACTTGAGAGCGTACAGGTGGAGAGTGTCATCATATTGTCCTTGTTCTGTGCTTGTATAATCACAAGTTTTAGATTCTCTCTATAGTCTACTTTGTAGTACCCTCTCCACAGCTTATATTTTACAAGAAGCACTACTTCCACCCTTATCCACTCTTTTTCTTTTTGCCATGACTCACAAGTGTGAGCCTTTTTCATAAATAAAAGAGAAGAAATACATATGTACAACTGGTTACACCACCCCTGACATCAGTGGGGGGGGCATAAAGACTATAAAGCCTTGGGAGCTGACCCCATACAACCAGCAGACTTAACCATCTTTGGGAGCTAACCCCATACAACCAGCAGAGAAACAAATACGCAAAAAACTTTGGTAGCTGACCCCATGCTACCAGCCCCTTTATCGAAATCCTTTCGGCCTTCCAATCATGTCTCAGCTCCGAGGGAGCTACCCGTTAACTTAGACCACCTTCTGCCACAATGCCTCCAGATCCGGCCTCAGCTCTGAACGAGCTGCCCCTTAATCCCCACTTGCTTCGGCTTCACACCAAGGCTACCCGAGGCGACGAACCCCACTCACGCCGATCTAAATTGCCTTCCCAAGCATCACACTGCAAGAGGCCCTAGGGTAGCACGACCACGTGCCATAGCAAGCCCGAAGCCGACCTCCCAGACCGACCACACAGGACCTTGAACCAGGGCTGTGCATTTCCAAAAAGAAAGGCCAGCAGAACGAAGAAGAGGACTTACCCGCATCCTCCACACACGCAACACCTTCAGGGCCCCCGAAGCCCCTGTGTTGGCCATAGAGCAGACACAGGAGGCGAACCCTAAAGTTCCACCACTGAACCTTGTGAAAATCACTCATTCTTTTACCCTTATCCACTCTTAATCAATTAGTTTCTTTGAATTCAAGATTTAATGTAAACTCTAAATTTTGATTTTCAAAATCTCACTTTTGACTCAGGCTCTTAAATATAGTATTCAGCCTCAAAGTATTTCTAAAATTCTAGCTTATTGTGAACAATTAGTCAAAATCTTTGCTAATTTTTGACTACACATTTTCATGTAACTTTCTAAGCTGAAATTTTGATATTCTCATTTTACATATATTCGGAAAAAAAAAATCAAAGAAAATCTAAAATCCACGCTTGAACTTCTCAGCAAAAAGTGGATAGTGTTAGCATTAAGACATTATCGCTTATAAAGCAAGAAGCACCTCTAGTAATTTAGG
Source organism: Cibotium barometz (assembly GCF_041138505.1). Classification (NCBI taxonomy): domain Eukaryota; kingdom Viridiplantae; phylum Streptophyta; class Polypodiopsida; order Cyatheales; family Cibotiaceae; genus Cibotium; species Cibotium barometz. The sequence goes on from NC_141069.1 coordinate 57,089,091, forward strand.
GTTTTGTGCCGAGGCATCTACATAGGTAAGCCAACCTCTCTCTCTCTCTATTTCTACTTTGTCTTCTTGATTTTCCTGAAATTAAAGAATCTATGGTGATCTCTATAGAGTAGACAATGCAAAGATGGAGGTATTTAGAGAGAGGGAGAGAGAGAAGAGGCACCAAAAGAGAGAGAGAAAGGATTCCGGTGTGTGTGTGTGTGTGAGAGAGAGAGAGACTACACATTGTCATATGTGTACTACTGGAAGAGTATAATGATTCATTATGTAGAAAGGCCCATGTGGTAGCATCAAAGTGATGTGTGCTCAAGAGGATAAGGACTGTTATTTATCTAAGGGTTTATGTCAGCTAAGGTAGAGGGTGTTGTACATGAACACCAAATTTGGTCATTATCAAGGTCGGTGTCCCTTACCTGAAGGATCTCCACCACACCAAAGCCCAAGATCAGTATTCCAGAAATTATCCTAAGAGCCCTTCCCCATTCTCCTCCATGGGAAGGAGAAGAGACCTCTTGTGAGGAAGGAGAGGGGTCCCCATCCAAGCACCGTGGGAAGGGGACCCTTCCCAAGACTTCATTTTCTCCTTGGCTAGGGGTGGTGGGGGCTACCCTCCAGCCATGGAGCTTCGGTTCCCCCCCTTGGAAAAGGCCAGGTGTAGGTTGTTTTCTTGCTTCAAAAGCCTAAAAAATATAAAGCTACGAGCACATATCAACAAGAGAAAGAGTGCAACTTCAGCCTTGAGGCTCTGAGACAAAGAAGCAACTGGTGCGAAGCAAATTTCAAAATAAAATTAGAAAATATCTTGCAAGTCGGTCACCCATGGGGACCCGTCACTGGGAAGAGGGCCGTCAAACATAAGGAGGGAGCCTAAGATGTGGCAAACGTATTAGTAGCATGATTGAATTCCCCGTAATAGTTATTGGATTCATGTGAAGATTTGTTGTCGGTTCTGATGCTCATTCTGAAAACTTGCACACATTTTTTGTGTCTAGCTACTAATTGACATCTACGAGTTGGGTGATCATGAGCAAGAATGTTATCTTAACCCTACATTTATAAGCCTTCTAGTATCCTTCACCGTCTCTTTCTTTCTTTCTTTCTCACACAACCTTGCACGTCTCTCTCTCCCCACTTTTGATTCTCTTCCTGCTCACCCTATTTTGACTTTGTTCCTCTCACTCTATCTTTCTTCTTGCCCAACAAAACCATAAGCCATCATGATCTTTCACCATGTTAGATTGTATATCAGTTAAAGTAAATTCTATTTTTCAAAGTTTGCTAGCTCCATTGCTCCAATAAACATCAAGGTATTGTCCACTTGCAACAATCTTTAAAGCATTTCTCCTCTAATAAAAATGCCATCCTCTTAGTATTGTCCTACCTTGTTATGTATTGCACACTTGTAAGGGCCCCATTATAAAGAGAAGCTAGTCATGGATGGGAGCTTGGGCAAAGGGATCTTGTTGTGATCATTGATAGGAGATGGCTTAGGTGGAATTGGGACATTGCTATGTAAGATCTATGTAGTTTTGACATGTGCTAAGCAAGTAAAGATACCCGGCCATAACTTGTGGACACCATAGGGGGGGCCTAAACCATTGCGCATTGGGAAATTGGCATTGGTAGTAATCGCCACGTTGATAGGGCTAATGTAATCTTCTAGATTGGTGTAGGTGGTTGGTTGGCTGTGGTTTGAATATGTGGTACTTCCTTATTGTTGAGATGTCAAGCTCTCCATGAGCTGGCACTCATGATGGGCCTCCGTGACCGATGCGGACATTTACATCATGAGCTGGCACTCATGATGGGCCTCCGTGACCGATGCGGACATTTACATCACTGACACGGTTGGTGACTGACACCATATCTTTGTCAGGGATTCTACAGCTGGTATACCTATCTAGTTAGCATAGCTACCTAGCGGGTTCACACTAAGGACCGCATCTCTTTCAGTTTGTACTACATAAATGACTAGGGTTTCTTATGTTATGTACACTTTAGTTTTGGTGAAGAATTAGAAGAAGATTTCAGCCCTCTATCTCTATGTGTGTAGCTTCTCTCTTGTGTGTGCGTGAGCTTGCAAGAAGGTCTCTCTCTTTCTCTCCTCTTTCATGGTATCACAGTCTGGTTAAGGCTAAGAGAGAAGACAGCAAGCAAAGGAGCCATTAGAAGTGGTACAAGGGTAAGAACTCCATCATCCTCTTCAACCTCTTCTGCAACCCTAGGTCCAGGAGCACTATCGGGAGCTACGGTAGGAATCTCCAAATCGGGTGCTACCTTCACAGGCTTACAGGTAGCGGATCTGTCTTACATCCCTTTGGGCTACATTTTGGTGGGCGAAATTTCGTTCTGGGCGCATTTTGGGCTCCATTTTTTGAGCTGCAAAGTTTTTGCGTGTTCAGCCTACATCAGATTTGCAGGTTTTGGATTTCTGCTTAGGTTACGGGATTGCATACAGATTTGTGTGCAGACAAGGTTGGCACATGTATTGTTGATTGTGGCTACATGTATGCATATTGTGGTCACTCTCTATGAGTGTTAAATTGAACACTAGTACCACTACAGCATTTTGCAGAGTTGTGCAGATTGCTAGTTTCTGTGTTCTGCAGGTATAATGGCTGAATCCTTCAATCAGATTGTTAGTGACAAGCTAGACATGAACAATTATCCTGCATGGAAGTTCCGTATGACCAATTTCCTATAGGGAAAAGGTTATTGGGATTACATTGATGGGGACAATGAGAGGGCTCCTGAGTGTCCCCGAGGAGAATGCAAGTGCAGAACAAAGAAAGGCCTTGAAGGACTGGACTCAAGGCAAGAGCAAAGTCATGTATTGGCTTTCTATGAGTGTCATAGATGGCATGATGGGCTATCTATAGAGTGCAGCCACCCCCGCCATTGCATGGAAAAACTTGTTGACGCTGAATGGAAGAAAACACCAAAGTTCGAAAGCTACAACTCAAGACAAAGTTGAATACACACTAGGGATGATATTCCTGGTCTTACAGAACTGACTTTGATGCTTATTCGTGAGGAGAAGAATCTTGGTCTTGCCCCTTCTTCTTCTCAGGATAGGAACAGTTCTGATCAGCAAGCCTTCTATTCTAGTAGAGGCAGAGGTAGAGGTCTTGCCCCTTCTTCTTCTCAGGATAGGAACAGTTCTGATCAGCAAGCCTTCTATTCTAGTAGAGGCAGAGGTAGAGGTCGAGGCACAGGTGGAGGCCGAGGCCAAAATCAGGATACGCAACACAACCAGGGTCATGGACACAGACGAGGACATCAAACTTCTCGAGGTAGGGGGAGACATGGCGGTTTAATCTAGATGGCTGTTATGTGGAAGACTACAAGAATGGCTGTAAGCTGGTTACAAAAGGCAAACGTGTTGGTAGGATGTTTACTTTGGATGTAAATATGCCTAAGGTAAAAGCTACTATGTTTGCACAAGGTACATGAGTTGTGGGGCTGATGTAGACATGTGGCATAAGCGCATTGGCCATGTAAATGAGCAGCGATTGCAGTCTATGCAATCAAATCAGATTGTTGTAGGTTTGCCAAAGTTCAGAGTTGATGGCATGCATAAGGTATGTGAAGCATGTCAGTTTGGCAAGCAGTCTCGTAGTGCTTTTCCGCATGAATGCAATGTATCTAAGATGCCACTTGAGGTGGTACACATAGATGTATGGGGCCCAACGAATACTACTAGTATTCATGGTGCTGGTACTATGTATCGTTCATTGATGACCACACAAGGAAAGTCTGGGTGTACTTCATGAAACAGAAAAGAAGTGTTTGGGCACTTTAAGAAGTTCAAAGCTGCTGTTGAAAAAGAAACAGGTAAACAGATCAAGACGCTAAGGTCTGATGGAGGGGGAGAATATTTTTCCAATGAGTTTTCTAATTTTTTGTAAAAAAATGAGATACGCAGGTAATTTTTATGCAGATATACTCCGCAGCAAAATGGAGTTGCTGATAGGAAAAACAAGCATATTGCAGAAGTGGCACGTGCATTGATATGTGGCTGAAAAGAATATGCCTCATCATTTTTGGGCTGAGGCTGTAAATATAGCTGTATACATTATGAACAGGACCCCCATTGCTGCTGCTGATGTGCATGCTGTTACGCCTGAGAAAAAGTATAGTGGGAAGAAACTAGATTTGTCTCACTTCAAAGTTTTTGGCTGTATTGCATATGTACACATTCTTGATGAGTTGCGTAGCAAATTGGTTCCCAAGGCTGAAAAATGTATATTTGTGGGCTATTCTATTGAGCAGAAAGGTTACAGGAGTTACAACCCCATTACGCATGAGCTGCGTATGAGTAGAGATGTGGTGTTCGATGAGATGGCAAGCTGGTACAGTGATGTAAAAGATGGTACAGTGATGTAAAAGATGTGGTGTTCGATGCGATGGCAAACTGGTGCAGTGATGTAAAAGATGGTATTGGGGCTGATGTAAAAGAAGGTGTGGATGCTTCAAGTGTAGTAAAGCAAGAGTCAAAGACACTTAGTGGACCGGGAGAGTCCTCTTCTAGTGTATCTGTTGACAAGCCTTGGAGTGGCAGATTGCGGGCACAGGTTACACCTCCGAGTGTTACACAGGTTTCTCATAAAGGAAAAGAGAAGGTTGGTGAAGCCCCATGTATGACCAGTGTGTCTTCTGGTTCATCTCATGTTGATGTAGACTCTGATGCTTTGGAGCAGAGTCTTGATGAGGAGTTTGCTATTCTAGCTGTCAGGACACCAGGAGTGAGGAAAGCAAATGAGGTTGCAAGGATGCCAGGCAGTGATCCAGGGCCACGTAGATCTGGCAGAGTTAGAAATCCTGTGTAGCGCTTGACTTATGATGGCTATGTGTCTCATCACTATGCATACATGGCTAAGGTTACGCAGGATGTTGAGCCCACTTGTTATGAGGATGCTGTTGGAAATGTGCATTGGGAGAATGCTATGGATGAAGAAATGGTTGCGTTGGATGTAAATCATACTTGGGATTTGGTGCCACTACCAAATGGCGAGAAGGCCATTGGCTGCAAATGGGTGTACAAGTTTAAACACAAGGCTGATGGAAGCATAGAAAGGTACAAAGCAAGGCTGGTCGCAAAAGGTTATGCCCAGACATATGGCATTGATTATGAGAAGACCTTTGCTCCTGTGGCTAAGCTGGCTACGGTACGTACTGTCATTGCAGTGGCTGCGGCAAAAGGCTGGTTTATGCATCAAATGGATGTAAAGAATGCATTCTTTCATGGCAATTTGCAAGAAGAAGTGTATGTGGAGCAGCCACCTAGTTATGTAGATGGTGATCACCCAGAGTATGTATGTCGGCTTCGTAAGGCTTTGTATGGGTTGAAGCAAGCACCTAGAGCATGACATGAGAGGATTGCAGATTATGTTCTGCGCATTGGTTTTCATATGTCACATGTGGATCATTCACTCTATGTATGTAAGAGTGATGTTGGAATTGTGCTTATTACCATCTATGTAGATGACTTGATCATTGTGGGTATTGAGCATGTAAAGGGTCTTCTCAAGCAGGAGTTTGAGAAGACCGTTTACATGATCATTGTGGGTATTGAGCATGTAAAGGGTCTTCTCAAGCAGGAGTTTGAGATGAAAGATTCGGGAGAGTTGCGCTACTTTCTTGGCATTGAGGTGATTCACACCATTGAGGGTATATGGTTGTCACAGAAACAGTATACATTGGACATGTTGTCCAAGTATGGTATGGTTGATTGCAAGCCAATTTCTATGCCCTTGGATGTGAATGTGAAGTTGAGTGCACATGATGGCAATGCACTCGAGAATATCACTATGTATCAAAAGATTGTGGGCAGCTTGATTTACTTGACTATCACGCGACCGGATTTGAGCTACACTGTGGGCTTAGAAAGCCAGTTTATGTAAGCTCCAAAGAAGCCACATTTGGATGCAGTGCGACGCACTTTGCGCTATGTGGGGGCTACATTAGACTATGCATTGTTTTATGCAGCAGGTGTGCCAGTGGAGCTACATGGTTTCACAGATGCAGATTGGGCTGGTAGTATCACGGACAGGAGATCTACTAGCGGCTTTATGTTTTCACTTGGGAGTGCTGCTATCACTTGGAGCAGCAAGAAGCCGCCCACGGTTGCCTTATCGAGTACATAGGCTGAGTATAGGGGTGCTGCTATAACAGCATGTGAGGTAGCTTAGTTGTGAAAGCTACTCATGGATTTGGGGCTACAGATGAATATGACGGTTGTCATATATTGTGACAACCTTAGTAGCATACAGTTGGCCAGGAAAACCAAGGAACCCAGTGTTTCATGCGCGGACCAAGCACATAGAGTTCCACTACCATTTTGTTCGAGAGTAGGTCCTGGCTGGAGACATCGACTTGGTTTACTTCAGCACAGAGGAGCAGGTTGCAGACATATTCACCAAGGCCCTGGGAGCTGAGAAGCTCCGTCGTTTTTGGACTATGCTTGGAGTCCTCGAGATACAGTCGAGCTCGAGGGGGAGTGTTGAGATGTCAAGCTCTTTGTTGAAACCCTAAGATCTCTCTAGATAATTGTTATGCATAAACATGCATAAATCAGGCATAAACTCAACCACCCAACCACCCTCGAGCCCAAGGGATGCACACATGAATCATAAATGAAATACATCATACCTCTACCTTGATGTCCCATACCATAACTCCAATCCAATAGCATGTAGCTATAGTGTGAAATGGTAGATGAGTAGATATGGATCTCTACACAAGAGACCATAGCATAAGCCTCAAGCTTCCTAGCCTCCAAGCCCCCCAAGCTCCCTTGAGTGTGCCCCATGCCCCTATTATATAGGAGGGTCCTCAAGAGAGAGAGAGGTTGCCTGACATGCATAGATGCCTTAGGAAAAAACCTCAAATTGTTAGAGGCACAAACTGCTTCTCACTTCATAAACGAAAACGGTTTAACACTTACACTATCTACTTTTTGCTAAGAATTTCAAATGCGCTTTTTAGATTTTATTTTCTTTTTAAAAAAATATGATATATAGAAATTTCAACTTCGAAAGTTGCATTAAAATGTGTAGTCAAGGAGCTCTCACAGTTCGAAAGTTGCATTAAAATGTGTAGTCAAGGAGCTCTCACAGTAGGGGCAACGTAGAGATGGAGCTATTTAGAGAGAGAGAGAGAGAGAGAGAGAGAGAGAGAGAGAGAGAGAGAGAGAGAGAGGAGGAACACAGAAACTCTTGGAATCTAGATACCAAGGCTCTAAGAAAGTATCTTTAGTTTCAAAGCATTTTCCATGACATTTTCTAATTTACATGGCATTTGCATAGGAAGGTGTGTCACAATCTAAGTGCAAAAATTTACAAGTCAATAAATTTAAAATTGCTAAGGGTGTTTTCCTTTTTGAGCATATAAAAAGAGTCTCCCCCCCTCTCTCAATCAAACACAATCTCTCTTTGTTTCTTAACCAATTACAATCTCTCTCTCTCTCTCTCTCTCTCTCTCTCTCTCTCTCTCTCTCTCTCTCTCTCTCACCCCCATCTCGCAATGATCTTTAAAGCATCTATTCTTCAATAAAAAATACCCTTCTCTCAGCATTGTCGTACCTTTGTTATATATTGCACACTTGTAAGGTCCCCCATTACAAGGAGAAGCCATTTATGGATGGGAACCTAAGAAAAGGGGCCTTGTTGTTGTGACCATTGATAGGAGATGGATTAGATAGACTTGGCACCTTGATTTCGGTAGATTTGGCATGTGCTAGGCAAGTTAACGTACCCGGCCTTAACCTGCGGGCACAACTTGGGGATGCCTAAATGATTTCGCATTGGGAATCTGGCATCGGTCATAATCCCCAAGTCAAGAGGGCTAATGTAATCTGGCATTGGTCATAATCCCCAAGTCAAGAGGGCTAACGTAATCTAGCATTGATCAAAATGTGGTGTTGTCATAATCCCCAAGTCGAGAGGGCTAATGTAATCTCCACTATTGGTGTAGGTGCTTGGTTGGTTTGCCAAGGTTTGAATGTGTGGTGCTATGTTATGTCCACATAGCATATCCGAGATTGCCTTTAATGCACCAAATGCGTTATATGCAACAAATACAGAGAAATAGTTGTTAATAGTTGAGGAATCCTATGCTAGTAAGCATCCATACCCTCTACCTAGATTACCTCTACTTGAGAGCGTATAGGTGGAGAGTGTCATCATATTGTCCTTGTTGTGTGCTTGTATAATCACAATTTTTAAATTCTCTCTATACTCTACTTTGTAGTACCCTCTCCACAGCTTACATTTTACAAGAAGCACTACTTCCACCCTTATCCACTCTTAATCAATTAGTTTCTTTGAATTCAAGATTTAATGTAAACTCTAAATTTTGATTTTTAAATCTCACTTTTGACTCAAGCTCTTAAATATAGTATTCAGCCTCAAAGTATTTCTAAAATTCTAGCTTATTGTGAACAATTAGTCAAAATCTTTGCAAATTAAAATGATAAATTTTCAACAAATTTTTTCACCACATTTTAATGTAACTTTCTAAGTTGGAATTTTGATATTCTCATTTTACATATATTTGGAAAAAAAAATCAAAGAAAATCTAAAAAGCACGCTTGAACTTCTAAGCAAAAATTGGATAGTGTTAGCATTAAGACATTGTCGCTTATAAAGCGAGAAGCACCTCTAGTAATTTAGGGTTTTGTGCCGAGGCATCTACGTAGGTAGGCAACCTCTCTCTCTCTCTCTCTCTCTCTCTCTTTGATTCTACGTCGTCTTCTTGATTTTCTTGAAATTAAAGAATCTATGGTGGTCTCTATAGAGTAGACAATGCAAAGATGGAGGTATTTAGAGAGAGAGAGAGAGAGAGAGAGAAGGTGCCCCAAAAGAGAGAGAGAAAGGATTCCAGTCCATGTGAGTGTGTGTGTGTGTGTGTGTGTGTGTGTGTGTGTGTGTGTGTGAGAGAGAGAGAGAGAGAGAGAGAGAGAGAGAGAGAGAGAGAGAGAGACTACAAATTGTCATATGTGTACTATTGGAAGAGTAGAATGATTCATTATGTAGAATGGCCCGTGGTAGCATCGAAGTTATGTGTGTTCAAGAGGATAAGGACTATTATTTATCTAAGGGTTTATGTCAACTAACGTAGAGGGTGTTGTACATGAACACCAAATTTGGTCATTATCAAGGTCGATGTCCCTTACCGAAAGGATCTCCGCCACACCAAAACCCAAGATCAATATTTCAGTAATTATCCTAAGAGCTCTTCCCCATTCTCCTCCATGGGAAGGAGAAGAGGCCTCTTCCGAGGAATGAAAGCAGTCCCCATGCAAGCACCGTGGGAAGGGGACCCCTTCCCAAGACTCATTTTCTCCTTGGCTAGGGGGTGGGGGGGTACCCTCTAGCCATGGAGCTTCAGCTCCCCCCCTTGGAAAAGGCCACGTGTAGGTTGTTTTCTTACTTTAAAAGCCTCATAAATTATAAAGCTACGAGCATATATCAACAAGAGAGGGAGTGCAAGTTCAGCCTTGGGGCCCTGAGAGAAAGAAGCAATTGGCGCGTGAAGCAAACTTCAAAATAAAATTGAAAAATATCTTGCAAGTCGGTCACCCATGGGGACCCGTCAATTGGAAGAGGGAGCCTCTTGCAACGCTGGTCCATGGGACCTGCTCTAAACAACACCCCTCTACATCATCCCACCAAGTGGATTTCACATCTGATTTTTGTGAGTACTCTAGAGAAGGTCCCTCTCTCTCTCTCTCTCTCTCTCTCTCTCTCTCTTTGCTAGGAAAACCCTTCACTCTTTCATAAGTTGTGGCAAACCTATTAGTAGCATGATTGAATTCCCCGTAATAGTTATTGGATTCATGTGAAAATTTGTTGTTGGTTATGATGCTTATTCTGAAAACTTGAACACATTTTTTGTGTCTAGCACTACTAATTGACATCTATGAGTTGGTTGATCATAAACAAGAATGTTATCTTGAGCCTGCATTTATAAGCCTTCTAGTCTCCTTCAACGTCTCTTTCTTCCTTTCTCTCTCACACAACCTTGCATGTCTCTCTCTCTCCACTTTTGATTCTCTTCCTCCTCACCCTATTCTGACTTTGTTTCCCTCACTCTCTCTTCCTTCTTGCCCACCAAAACCATAGGCCATCGTCATCTTTCACTGTGTTAGATTGTATATAAGTTAAAGTAAATTCTATTTTTCAAAGTTTGCTAGCTCCATTGCTCCAATAAACATCAAGGTAAAGATTTGGAAATCTTCTTTTAGTATTATAGCATTTGACATCTTTCTCTTCTATGTTCCCCAATAATTTTAAAATTTTCATCAGCGTGTGTTGAATGTAGGAGTTGAGAAATTTGACATTTTTGGTTCCACATAACCAAGCCCATATAGCTTTTGACAATTGAACATCAAAAGTGAGTGTGTGTTGAATGTAGGAGTTGAGAAATTCAACATTTTTGGTTCCACATAACAAAGCCCATATAGCTTTTGACAATTGAACATCAAAAGTTTTGTGTGTCTTTTTGTCCCTCGTGTAGTACGACAACAATGCTGTGTGCTTTTGCCGCACAGGTCGTAGCTAGGGACTTGCCGAACACCGTATGTGAGCCACGAATGGCTACAAGCATACAACCAAGAAAGCAAGCTCAACAGAATGCAACGGTGTGTCACTCACCGCTCTAACCGCCGCCGTGAAGGATTCCCGCGTCGCAGCAGTGAAGGAGGAGCCGCCGTCGCCGCTCTACCGCCTCGCCCGTCTCGTCGTGTCGCTACACAGTGCTCGATCGCTCTCTCACTCTCTCTCTCTCTCTCTCACACACACACGCAGGAGAAGGAAACCAAGAGGATAAGGCAAGAGCACTCTTGTATTCAACACATGAGAATAATGGTTTTAGGGTTATATTTGACTCTTATAGGTGACTTGGCCGTTCACACATGGACGCCCATACATGGCCGGCCAATCCTAACCCTTATCCTATTGATATTCAAGGTGCGCCTCTCATCAGCGATCACCCCAATCCCTTTATCCTTTGCATATGGTGCCGACCAGCCCGGCCCATGACTCAGAATAGTTAAACTAATTACATGACGTAAAACATAGTACGTCTCAATGTCCGTCATAGGTTAACATGCCCCCCTTCCTGATGTAGATTCCGTCCTCAGAAGCTATGGTATGGTAAGCTCGATAGGGTTGTTGTGGTAGACCATCTGCAAAACAGGGAAGTAGCGTGAAAGTATGCTGGAATTCAGAAGATATAAAGTGTATAAATTCAAGCATGTTAGACCACAATGGATGTTGCTATGAGAACTTAGTTTAAGGGTCACATGAATGAGCTAGTGTAGCAAATTAACAAGAGTTTAAAATTATTGAAAGTAAATCAAGAGTTAGCAAGGTGTCAAAGGTTAATCAAGGTTTATAACTGGCCTAAGTCAAGGAAAATAACCAAGCTTAATAAATAAACAGATGACCACATTGTGTCTACTCTAAGAACAAGTTAATACCATGAGCCTAGGGACACAAGAAACATCAGAGTCACAGGAGCCTTTTGCCTTTATTTCTTTATACACGTGACAATTTTTAAACACAATGGCGACCTTCCTAAGGCAAAACTAACATCGATCCTGGTACCATGTTTAACACAAGGCATTATCCAGGAATCTATTAGTTCACCTTAGGCAAGGCTACCCCCTACCAACCAAGGCATCGGTTTGGAGTAGAATACTCCTCGCCTACCAAGTATCAATAAGGCGATAGGCCAACATTAAAGCATATCATAGACTTGTATTGCCATTTATTGTAGGCTTTTTTTTATAAATTTATTTCTTTTGATCTTCGCTCCTGAACTATAATTTGTCTTGCATCCTTTTGACAAAGGGGTAAAAGCTATGTCCTAGAGGTCAACACACATATGGCCAGGTGTCAATCATTAAGATGGTTTGACCCTAGACCTAAGACAATCGTATTCCAAGGTTAACTAAAGACTGCATGCATTCTCAAGAATATATCCAATAAAGTTAAACTCATCAATGATTCACACTAGCACGTCAAGCAACTTCAAAAACTAAGTAGTACATGAACAATTTCCATGTGGTCATGCATTATAGTTCATGCAATTAATTGAACAATAAAAACGAAAGAGAGTGGGTATGGAAGAATTACACCTGTATTTTGGAGATCTCCTTGATTCGATGAGAAAAATGCCTGCAATTTGATGAGATATTTATGTACGAGCGTTGCGGCTATCTCATTACTTGAAAGTAAACCCACCTCAAACTTTTCCACCTGTACAACCAACTAACAAGCACTATACCTCGAGAGGCACATAAGTGTGAAAAATTAAAGACTCATTTAAGGAATCCAAACTAGAAAAAACTTGAAAACACTAACCTACCTACCAGTCACCACACTACTACTGAGGATACGGTAAGAGGATGTTGTAGAGTCCTGGCTCTAGCCCTAAGTCTAAGCCTCTATCCGCATCATCCAAATAAATAAAGTCAACCTCAGTAGTGCCATGAGTTTCATCTGTCCATTCATCATTGTCAGATATTTCCTTTTCATTTTCCCATCCACATAAACTCATCAAGAATTAACCATGCGAGGATAGTCATCTTGTGGAAAAGGAAAGCATTAGTCTAAAGGGGATATGTCCTCTACGGAGTAGGGGTCAGTCATGGTCAATAGGCGAATTAGCCATTCTAATTTCTCAACATTCTAGTACATCTATATGATCCCATTTAGTTTCAATTAGAGGATAGCACATGTGGAATATGTGAGAAAGGTACAGATGATACCTCTCACCAAAGGTGGATGAAGTGTGCGATGCTCTTGCATTTGCCATATCTGTAAACACAGATATAGCATCAGTAGGTTTATGACAGGTCAATCTAGTTCCTAATTGTATACGGATATTTCTCCTCTTTTTGTGCTCTTGCTCTTTTTACTATTTTTTGTTTTTCTTTTCTTTGTTTTTTTTTAATGTAGTATGAAGCTATATATATACTTCCCCTTGAATTTAGCAATTACATGGTCAAGGGAGAAGGTTAAGGAGGAAGCATTAGAATGTCGAGTGTGAGTACATGCTCCCCCTTTCCTTGGGTAGATCATATTTTTTGCAATGATGTTGCAGCCTCTTGGAACCAATTTGTCCAGCGGGTCATAGATTGTGATGTGGGCAAATAGTTTTTTATGACCCTTGTGGCCACATCCAATTGCAGAGATGTTAGTGTAAAACCATTGACGAATGGAGGAAATGGTTTTCGACGATACTATTACAAGGGGAGACGTAGACTCATCGGTCTTTTGTTGGGAGTTGACAAGAGTAGGTGTAGAGCATGTAGAAACTTCTATATCAGTGTGTGCCTAGCATGAGGAGCTAGAAGCTTCATGTGGCTCCCCCTTTCCTCCTAAGCTAGGTGGTATTGATCGATATCGTTTGGGAATCCAAACTAGCTCTGGAAGAAGTGGTGCAGAGCACTCTGTTACCTTTCCTTTACCACGGTCTTGAATTGTCGTTGGGGTGGTAACATTTGGTTTGCAAGGTTTTACAAGTGATGTAGAGGGATTCATCTTATGTTTAGGGACCCAAATCTGGTCATTCCCCTTGTAGTACCCTTGGACTACTAATAATTTTTTAGGTATCCATCGTGATGTTACATTGCCCTTTCTCGGGTGGGTATCTGTTTTCTTCCTACGAGGCTTCTTGTCTGAATGAGATTGAGCAGGGGAAGTAGCTGTTGATGAAGCTTTTGGGACCCATTTGTATGTACTCTTTGGCATAGTAAGTGGAGCTTTAGAGACCACCCTGCATGTTTCCACTCTTGGCATTGAAGCGTTAGAGGGGTGGCAAACAATCAAAGATGGTTTTGCCACTGGACTTTGTGATTTTTCGTTATCCAGCATTTTGTCTAGAGTCGATGGCTTAGGAGCGGGATTTTGAGCGGTCATACTGAGTGTTGGTTCTTGCGTTGTGACTCATCTGGTTGCCCAATCGATATTGCACTTGGTGGCCAACATCCATTTGCGCCCTAAGTTTACAGTGCCTTCCATGGTACCAGCAGGCATAACCAAAAAGCTTTGAATTACGGTCCCCTTGTCATAGGCAACTGGAGTGTGCAGAATTCCTGAGGCAGGGGTTTTCTTCTTGTTGATACCTTGAACTTGGATAGCACTCTTGGATAAAGGTGGTTTTCCAAGTTGACACCACACGCCATATGATAGCAAATTGTGTTGAGCTCCTGTATCCAATAATGCATTATACAGCACCTCCCCGTAAGGACTCTATAACTCAATTGGGTATCTTAGCGGTGGGTCAGATTCTAGTGAATCCTCCTCTGCCTCCTCGAAAAATACTTGCATAATTCCCATGTTGGCTTCTCGTTGTGCCTAGCACGCTATTGACGTTCTTTGGCTTCAACTCTCGCTTGTATTTTCTTAAGCTCAGCTTGTTCTTTAGCTGCCTTCTTTTGATGGATTGCATATAACTCCTCTTGGCTTAGGGGGTCATAGTATCTTTTGAATTTACTCCCATTAAGGAATCCAATGGTTTCAACTCTGTCGCGAGAGTCTCCACTCTGATGGTACCTTGCGGGGTAATTTCACATACTCTATACGGTCCCTTACCAGCATATTTGAGCTTCTTTTTTTCATTTCGCACTCCATACATCAGGACTTTATCCCCAACCTTGATGTCCTTGTCCTTTAGGTGGCGATCAAACTATTTTTTCCTTCTATCCTTCTCCACAAGGGCATTGTACACAGCCAATTGTCTTTCTTCGTTTAGCCGCTCAAGGATATATAGACGCTCTACTAATGGATTACCATCCCAACCCTCTTGAGTAGCAACACGAAGACTAGGAATGACAAATTCCCACGGCATGACCGCTTCTTGGCCATATACCATTTTGAATGGTGTGCAATTAATAGCCACTTTGTACGCAGTACGATAGGCCCATAAAGCTGTTGTAAGCTTTAGATCCCAATCCGTGCGATGAGCTTCAACTGTCTTTGTAAAAACAGAGATTAAGGTCTTGTTGGTACTCTCGGCTTGGCCATTCGCTTACGGATAGTAGGGAGTAGATTTATGATGGGATATCATGAAATTTGTTGTGAGCTCCTTAATCACTTCATTTATAAAATGCGTACCATTGTCGCTCACAAGTTCAAAAGGACAACCGAAGCGTGTGATTATATTTTCAAAAAAAAACTTGGTTGTTGTCCTTGCATCTGCCTTACGTGTTGCTTTCGCTTCAGCCCATTTGGTCATATAGTCAGTGGGCCACAATAATATAGCGAGATTGTGTGTTTCAGGCCGCTGGTCTAATTGGACCTACAAAGTCTAAACCTCACTTTTCAAATGGTTGGTTTACTTTGATTGGATGTAGGGGCATCTGTTCTTTCCTCTGGGGTTTCTTGTATCGTTGGCATCCATCGCAACCCTTCACAAAGAGTGATGCATCTTGGAACATAGTGGGCCACCAATACCCCGATTGTAAGATCTTTCGCGCATTTAAGTCTCCTGAGAAGTGACCACCGGCTACACCCATATGTGCCTCTTGCAAAATGTATAGATACTCATCCTCTCAGGCACAATGCCTAAGAACGTCATCCTTTCCTCTTTTATAAAGAGTCCCGGCTATCAGGCAATAGGGTTCGCATTCTTTGATCAGCTTTCGAGCTAGATCTTTATGAAGCTCCTTGGGTGGAAAGCCATTAACCAAAAAGTTAACAATCTTCTCACTCCATTCAGGCATTGTCTCCACCATGAACAGGGAAGTGTTAGGTAAGTCATCATCAACCCCTGTAGGAGCCTCACCATTAGGTATGTGAGACAAATGATCAGCCATAACATGTTTTTTGCGAGGTCTCACAACAACAGTGAAATCAAACTCAAGAAG
The DNA here is from genome assembly GCF_041138505.1 of Cibotium barometz. Lineage (NCBI taxonomy): Eukaryota > Viridiplantae > Streptophyta > Polypodiopsida > Cyatheales > Cibotiaceae > Cibotium > Cibotium barometz. The sequence continues at coordinate 57,104,968 of NC_141069.1, forward strand.
AATCAATAGCCATCGTGTGATTCTTCCTCCTGTGGAGCATGGTTTGTTTACCAGATACAACAATGCTTGATGATCCACATAGAAAACAAACTTGGTGGCAAGGAGGTAATAACGAAATTTCCTTACTGCATATATCATTGCCAACCCTTCTCGCTCCGTAGTGGTGTAGTTCATCTCAGCATCGTTCAACTGGCGACTGGCAAAGCTAATGGGGTAGTCTAATTTGTGTTTTCCAGGTTGAGTTAACACACACCCAATAGCAAAGTTTGATGCATCAATATGCACATAGAAGATTAAATCCTAGTTAGGCATTCGCAAGATTGGAGCACTCGCTAAGGCCTTCTTTAATAGCTCATAGGCACGGTCACATTCTTCGGTCCAAATAAACTCGATGAGAAGCTTATACAATGGTCGAGCTATCTCGGCGAAGAATAGAATAAACCTTCGATAATAACCAACGTGGCCCATAAAGCGTTGGACTCCCTTATAGTTGGTGGGTGGGGGCAATTCCAGAATGACCTTGATTTTACTCTCGTCAGTGGAAATCCCATCTCTAGACACTATATGCCCTAAGATAACTCCGTGTTTAACCCAGAATTGGCATTTGAAAGGATTCAATGAGATGCGATATAATCTACACCTTTCAAATATTTTTCGTAAACACATCAGGTGCTCGTTCCAAGAGGAATGAACACAAAGATCATCTAAGAAAGCTTCACAGAAGTCCCTTAGATATTCCTTAAAGGCCATGTTTATCAATCGTTGGAATGTTGCAGGTGCATTGGTCAAGCCAAAAGCCATGACGCGAAAGGCAAACACTCCAAACTCCGTGATAAATGCTGTTTTAGCTTGGTCCTCGATTGCAATTGTGATCTGATTGTAACCCGAGTACCCATCTAAAAAGCTATATGCCTCCTTGCCTGCCACTCTTTCAAGCACATGTTCAGAATATGGCAAGGGGTAATGATCCCTTCTAGTGGCTGCATTAACCTTTTTGAGATCAACGCACACTCTGAGTTTCCCATTCTTCTTTGGTACGATGACTATCGGAGAAACCCATTCTGAGTGCTCAATAGGGTATATGAATCCACATTTTACAAGCTTTTCAATTTCCTCTTGTACAATCTTTGCGTACTTAGGATTCATTGGGTAGGACGTTGCTGGACTGGTTTAGCAGTGCTAATCATTGGAATCGTGTGTTGCACCACCGAGGGTGGAATACCCTTCATATCATGATATGTCCAAGCAAATATGTCCTTGAATTCTTTAAGAAGCTTCTTAAGTGCAGCTTCCTCTGACTGGGTGAGGTCTTGAGCAATAAAAACTGGTTTAGACTCCTCACCCGGATCTGCTAAGTCTATCTCCTTAACTACCGCAGGGCCATCGTAGACACCGCTACTCCCATTGGTAGGCGTTCGTTGGGCTTTTGTGTAGACCACTTTACGTTCCCCTGTGGGGGTGAATGATTTGAAATGCTCGGGTGCAGGGTGTAAGTCTACTGGTTCTTATTGTACCAGGCTTTTTTCTTTCAATTCTGCTTCCTTTTGTTGCTGAGCTAACTCTTGGTTTTGCCGCCTTCTTGCAGTACGACTTAGTTTCGGCTTCTTTTCGATTTTTAATTGGGCGACGTCATGAGGTTGCAGAATACACCGCATGACATTGTCCCCAATTATCTGCTAACTTCCGATGAGCATCAATAGCTCCTACATAACTAAGCCATTCTGCGGGTGGATCTCTCCTTGTTTATTGCAGTGCGTACATTAGCTCGATAGCGTTGGCGCTTATGTCTCATTTTCTTCTTACCAAGTTTTTGATTTTTGTTTTTGTCAGATTCGAACTCACTTGGTCAATTTTCACTTGTGTCCCCCTCACTTTCGGATGAACTACAGGAGGTCACTGTCCTAGGCCTTGAGCACCTTGCTTCCACATTTGGGTGAATATTTGATTCATCCCTCCCATCAGGCTCAAAGTCAGTTTCTTCTTGAGATTCAGACGACTCAGAGTTACATTGGTCAGAGTCTTCGCTACTTTCAGTGTCAGTGGAGTCTGCCGCTTTCTCGCCATCAGGAGTCAAGTGCATAACACCTATCATGTTTATTGGCACTAACGGTGGCATATCTTGCCCCTCTCAGCAGGTGTTACCCAACTTGTGCCTCTATTTTCCCATGTGTCTATGGTTGCCGCTAGGTGTACCCAATCCACGTTATCCGACTCAATCATACCCGGTAGGACATCCATATAAGGAGAATCTTTCCCATCATCAGTCTCTTTTTTGCATGTATAGCAATACCTTAATGGGGCGGAGTGAATAGTGGTATATCCGATCGATTATCGATGATGACCTTGGTTCCTAAAGGATGTGCACGACCATTCTCAAGATCAACTCGAATGACAGAGTCCTGGAATTGTAGGTAGACATGGTTTTTCGACCAGTCATGCACCATTTGTGCTTCCCTCATGAAAGGACGTCCTAAGGTCATTTGATATGACATAGGATGCTTGGAGAAATCCATTACAATGAAGGTATGTCTTACCTTGTATCCCAGGACCTTGATCTTAAGGTCCCTTAACATTCCAATAGGTTTAGCTATGGTTTCGTTTGCCATCTTAACCACTATGTTTATGACTTCGAGGTGAGGTCTTCCCATAGATTCCCAACAGTTTTTAGTCACAATGCTCACTCCAGCACCACCATCAAGGATTCCCTTTAGAGTTAATCCTTTGGTAGTAATGGGGAGGGTTACATTAGATTCGTCACCTTCAAAGTACTGTCCCAACTTGTTAACAGGTATTTCAACGACCGAGTCTTCATCCAGGTTGGGTTGTAGATCCCAATGTTCCCCTTCATCTTGAAGCGTGTTGGGTCTATCTATATTTGCAAATTGTGGTAGCCCCGCCTTTAGTTCTCCATTGAGAAATGCTCGAAGAGCTAAGAATAGCTCAGGATCTCCATATAATTTGGATATGATCGTGGTTCTGATCTCAGAGGACATGAAATCCATTAGCTTGGACACATTCAACGGTACTTTTCGAGATATCGTCCCTTGACTAGGGACTGGTGAAGATGGAATCACTTCCTCTTTGAGGGGTCAGGCATTCCCTCACTAAACATTCTTTCAAGCAAAAAGGGTGTTTGCCCACTTCCTGATGTCCTATCCTCATTTTCTTCCCGAATGATACTAGGTATAGCTAACGGTTTATGGTTCCTGTGAGGCTGAACCTGTGTAGTAGGAACCACTGTGTCTGGAATTTTGATTTTTCTCGGGTTTGGCTCCAGTTCTCTTTGTGTTTCTTCCACCAAACCCCTTAAGTGTTGCACTTGTTCAATCTCCTCAACTGGGTTTGGGTAAGTTCCAATCTTTTTCTTGAGGGTTTTTGGCCCACGTGGCTTGTCTTTGGGAGTCTCGGTCAGTTTGGGTGGCCGAGAGGGCATTAAACTGACTTGGTTGTGGGGCCGAGGAAGTTTCCTTCTGTTTCCCCTTATTTATGTACTCGCTTGATTCTCCTTCGTTGAGCTCCGGAGTGGGTTTCTCCCTTAAGGTAGTGGCTTTGGTCCCCATGGTTTCTATTGAATCGGAATCATCTTCAAGATCATTCATATACACGGGGTCGTCTCCTGTTCCTATGTTAGTCTTTGAACCAGGCTTGGAGCTCATGGCATTAAGCGATCTCTTCCGTCGCATTTTCTTTTTCTTTGCTCGAGCAATTGATGCAGTATCCCTCTCCTCGAGAATGTAGTTTCGATTTTGAAGCATTGATCGTGTAACTACATTCGCGGGTACAACGGGTGTGGTTCCTCGTGCCTGGTTGGTGACCTCAACCAAATTCAATGGCGTAATCTTGGGTGCATTAGGATTATGTGGACATTGAGCAATCAAATGATCTATGCCACAACGATTACATGTAAGTACCGGCATTCCCGATATGCTCCCTTGATTTGGTTGCATCTAAGTAGCGATCTTCTGTAGCCTATTAGGGCACTCCGCTACACGATGCGGTCCACCATACTCGTAGCATTGAAGAGGTGGTCTCTTCGCCAAGGTATTAAGGTTTTGCCCTCTTGTGGCAAGAGCAGCCGCTTGATATACAGGTTTGACTTGCCCGAAATGATCCTCCATGTAGTACTGGGGAATCATTTCAAACGTATTAATCCCATATGAAACAGTGGGGTCTATCTCCTCTTCATAATCCCCACACGCACTATGTGACTCACAACCCATCTAGTTTATAGGGGTAATCCTTGGATGTGGAGGTTGTGGTCCTAGCACTGGCGGTGGTAATGGCACAGACTAGACTACATTCGAATTCCTTGGAACTATGTGCTGTGATGGTTGCTCGACAGGTTGTGCAGGCATTAGTGCGGGTACTTGAGGTGTGTTTGACCAGGCTAGTGGTGCCTGATTTGCCAACATTCGCTTAAGTACTAGGCAATCTTTAGATTGATGGCCATACTTACCACATGCATTGCAATTCCCATTGAATTCGACTCTGAATGTGGGACATTCACTCGTGCTATGTGGTCCTAAGCAAACCGAACACCATTGTTGCTCTCTTCTTGGGTACATATGGCTATTTTGAGGAGCTCGATTACTCCTAAAGTATTCTTGGAGAGCCTTAGTAAGGTCGGTCACAGACATTTCAGATATCTTGGGCTCCTTGGCAATAGGTTTTACCGTCATTGGCTCATGCCCAGATACTTGCGAACTAACGGATTTTATCTCCGAAGACACCTTTTTACCTGCAGAGCAATCATCAAGTTGTCTTCTAACTGGATTGCATTGGTAGTGACTGCTTCCCACGTTGTAAGACCTCTAATGACTAGGCCATTGTATATGTCCTCGTGGCGCAATCCTCAGATGAATCTATTGAGCAGTTGGTTATTATTGAAGCGCTCATCTCGGAAGTTCAGCGAGAATTTAGATGCTTCAATCGACTTATAAAGTCTCTCAGTGACTCCCCTTCCTCGTGTTCAGCTTTTTGGAGTTGAGATGCTACTCCCCAAAGCACACCCTCACGTATGTATTCTTTCAAGAACAATCTCTTGAGAGTGGGGTAGTGAGTGCACTCTTCAATCCTTAAGGTTCGATACCAATCTCCGGCCTTCCCACTCAAGGTTAAGCCTAAGGCTTTACACTTATGCAGCTCATTGTGGTCTTCCAAGGAACACACGTGTTCGAAGACTTCAATGTGCTTCCTAACATCCTCGTTACCACTGAAGTTTTGAGTGAGCTTAGCCACTTGTACTGCCTTGCTTCTAGGTTCTCTCTCAGGCATGCCCCGCATGTTTTCCGCAATAGATCGTCCGATCATCTGAGCAAACGCTGCGAGATCACCTAGGTGAGCAGGCATAGCTGGTGGAGGCACTTCTGGGATAGCCTGGCTGATAGGAGTTGGCGTTGGTCTGGGTATGTTGGCAAATGACGTAGGATATGATATGTGACTAGGCCTAGCTTCTCTTGGATAAGGGTTGTGATAAGGCGGTCGTGGAGCATACGCCATTGGCATACTAAGAGGCGTAGGAGCTACATGAGCATGAGTAGCGATAGGTACATATGGTCGATAGGCACTGGCACGCACTGTTGTATGTACTATTCCACTAGGTAGCGGCGTCGTACTAACTACAGCGGTAACAGGTGCACTTTCCGTTATGCTCATCATTGGGGTAGGCATTGTGGATTCCTTAATGGAAAGTTGAGCCAAGGTTGGAAAGCTAAAGTTACTGCTCGTGGGCTCAACCTGCATTGAGACCCCAGGCGAAACAACATATAAAGGGTCTATAGGACTCACCGAGTGAGTCTCCAATTGTGATAGGGTTGGTTGTTTGGCCTTGCCTGTATCCAAAAATCTCATAGGGCCAGTGGAACCTAAGTTCACTCCCCTATTTTGCCTCTCAATTTGGATAATTCTATGAATAACCTCACATATCATTTGTTGTTGCTTCTCTAGATTAGTGGCGCTAGATGTAGATCGTAGGACTTCTAACCAACCTACATGGTATGTATAACCCGTGTATAGGTCAGTTAGAGTCTCTGTGTGTAGATCATATTCCCAATTTTCATTGAGAAATATCCCATCTAGACTTGGTGTGCCAAACAGTTCTCTTGAAGTGGATGCAATGTCACCTCTTATGGATTGGCTTCTAGGGACCTCTACTTTAAGAAGCGCGTCGGAAGGTGGTAGCTCAGTAGGGCCCTCATTAAACGAAGTGGGTAGAATATCCACATGGACACTTGTTGGGAGGGTAGGGTCTACATAAGATGTGAATGGCGAATCTACTACCCCTCCTTCTTCATTTACTTCGCTTATCGCATGTTCAGAGCGTGTAGCTATACTAAAGGTCTCTATTAGACGACTAAACATGCTAGATCCGGGTTGTGGGGCCCAAACTGGCATGTTTTGGCTTGTCTCCTCAGGGTTCTTGGTAAGGTGCCCTTCCATGGCTTCTCAGTCAGAGGACGAGTCCCTATCCACTATTCATGGATCTTGGGTTGCACTCCCTTGGTTCCAGCCGAAGGCCAAGATGCCAATGTGGAGGGATGGTGTGAGCCTGCGTAAACTGAAACGCTTTCTAGTGGCTCAAACTCCAGCACCCGACTAGAGCGTAGATGCATGTGACGTGGGTACCCTACGTGCGTTGGTAACTACCCTTGAAGCCCACACAAGTGGTTTCTTGGGTATTTTCCACCCCGTTTTTACTTGTTTTTAGATTGTTTTTAACCCGTTTTTGACCCCCTTACTTATGGTCGAACCTGGACTAGGGCGTGTGATAGCTCGAAACAAGCGTATCGTTTAAAGGGTCCTAGCGTGCTTTACAGCACCGTGTTCGCCTATCCAGAGCTCCTGTGGTCCTCAAAACAGTCTGTTTTCTTGTGGGGGAAGGGGTGCAGGCCTATTGGCTTGTGGAGGAAAGGGTGAAGGCTTTATCCCACATGCTCACTTCACTCCTTGGGGAGTGGGCTACATATAAGGCACAACTTCCCATAAGCTCTCATTTGAAAGAAAGCTATGGAGGCTCACTCTCCTATACATATATATCAAAAGACCGAGATGCCGGGGTCGGGGTCGGGGCAATTGGGGGTTTTTCTTTTCAAAAAAATTTTCTCCAAATAAAAAATCTTTCCTCTTCACACGTTTGGTTTTTTTTCTTTTAAAAAAATTAGTTTTTTATTTTTATTTTTATATTTTTTTTTCAAAATTAATTTTTTCTTTTTTTTGAGATAAGTTTTCTAGGGTTTCTTTCTAGGGTTTAGACTTTGCCGTGGTGCAGTTCGCACACAGCGTAGGCCTAGGGATTCAGAAATCCCCCCTCACACGCAGAAAACCAGAGAACAGAACGTACACGGAGCGGAAAAATAACAAAAGAAACAGAATTGCACAAGACAAATTGCAGAAACAGATTGCAAAACACGGAAACACCTCAACAACAAACACACAGTCGTCTTTCCTACAGTGTAAATTTCACTTCACGCAGCAGCCCGAGCTATAAATTGGAGCTTGGTGCAGGGCATCTCCCCGGTATAGCGGCGCCAAAAATGTGTGCTTTTGCCGCACAGATCGTAGCTGGGGACTTGTCGAACACCATATGTGAGCCACGAATGGCTACAAGCATACAATCAGGAAAGCAAGCTCTCAACAGAATGCAAAGGTGTGTCACACACCGCTCTAACCGTTGTCGTGAAGGATTCCCGCGTCGCAACAGTGAAGGAGGAGCCGCCGTCGCCGCTCTACCGCCTCGCCGCCGCCGTGCCACTACACAGTGCTCGATCGCTCTCTCACTCTCTCTCTCTCTCTCACACGCAGGGGAAGGAAACCAAGAGGATAAGGCAAGAGCACTCTTGTATTCAACACATGAGAATAATGGTTTTAGGGTTACATTTGACTCTTATAGGTGACTTGGCCGTTCACACATGGGCGCCCATACATGGTCGGCCGATCCTAACCCTTATCCTATTGATATTTATGGTGCGTCTCTCATCGGCGACGATCACCCAATCCCTTTATCCTTTGCATATGGTACCGACAAGCCCGGCCCATGACTCAGAATAGTTAAACTAATTACATGACGTAAAACATAGTACGTCTCAATGTCTGTCATAGGTTAACAAATGCCAAGGTGTGATTTGTGTGTTTGCTTTATACGTTTAGGTGGATGTAATAGTGCTTCCTCTTTGCACATTTATTGGTAAATTAAAATGTAACTAGCTTAAAGAAAGTATATTTAGTTCTTAGCATTGTCTAGAACATTTTTTATTTACATGCTAACAAATTCAAAATGGTGTTTTCCTTTCCCTCCATATAAAACTAGGCTTCTCTCTCTCAACCAAACACAATCTCTCTCTCTCTCTCTCTCTCTCTCTCTCTCTCTCTCTCTCTCCACTTGCAACAATCTCTAAAGCATCTCTCCTCTAATAAAAATGTCATCCTCTTAGTATTGTCCTACCTTTGTTTGTATTGCACACTTGTAAGGACCCCATTATAAGGAGAAGCCAGTCATGGATGGGAGCTTGAGCAAAGGGGTCTTGTTTTGTGACCATTGATAGGAAATGGCTTAGGTAGAATTGGCACATTGCTATGTAAGATCTATGTAGTTTTGGCATGTGCTAAGTTAAAGCAAGTTAAGATACCCCGCCATAACTTGTGGGCACCACAGGGCAGGCCTAAACCATTGCACATTGGGAAATTGGTGTTGGTCGTAATCGCCAAGTTGATAAGGCTAATGTAATCTTCTAGATTGGTGTAGGTGGTTGGTTGGCCATGGTTTGAATATGTGGTAGTACGTTATGTCAACGTAGCATAGTTTTCATTGCCTTGAATGCACCAAATGCATCATATGCAACACATACAAAGAGATAGTTGTCACTAGTTGAAAAATCCTATGGCAAGCATCCGTTCTACCTAGAGTACTAGGCTCTACTTGAGAGTGTACAGGTGGACAGTGCCATAATCAAAATTTTAAAATTCTTTACATACTCTGCTTTGTAGTACCCTCTCCTCCACAGCTCCATATTCTTACAAGAAACACTCCTTCCAACCTTTTCCAATCTTATTCAATTCATTTCTTTGAATTCAACATTGAATGTAAACTCTATGTTTTGATTTTCAAAATCTTACTTTTGACTTGAACTCCCAAAAGTCTTATTTAGCCTTGGAGTATTGCTAAAATTCTAGCTTATTGTGAAGAATTAGTCACAATATTTGCAAATTGTTTACTAGAAAATTAAGAAATTTTCAATAGATTCCTTGACTACAAATTTAATGCAACTTTCTAAGTTCAAATTTCAACCTATATATATATATATATATATATATATATATATATATATATAAAGAAAATAAAATATAAAACTGCAAGATTGGGAATTTGACATTGGTCATAATCACAACGTCGATAGGGCTAATGTAATCCCCTAGATTGGTGGAGGTGGCTGGTTTGGTTTGTATATGTGGCACTACATTATGTCAAAATAACGTAGCTGCCATTGCCTTGAATGCTCTAAATGCATCATATGCAACACCAACAGAGAGACAGTTGTCAATAGTTGAGAAATCCTATGTTAGCGAGCATCCATACCTTCTACAGAGAGTACTAAGCTCTACTTGAGAGCGTACGAGTGGACAGTGGCATCATATTGTCCTTGTTGTGTGCTTGTATAATGACAATTTTACAAATCTCTCCATACTCTACTTTGTAGTACCCTTTCCAAGGTTCCATTTTAATCTCGCCTTTGACTCAAGCTCCCAAAAATCCTATTCAATCTTGGAGATTTTCTAAAATTCTAGCTTATTGTGAACAATTATTAGTCACAATATTTGCAAATTTTTTACTAGAAGAATAAGGAATCTCCTTTACACATTTAATGCAACTTTCGAAGTTGAAATTTTTATATATCATATTTTTTAATAAAGAAAATAAAATCTAAAAAGTGCCTCTAATAATTTAGGGTTGTTTTCCTAAGGCATCTACGCATGTCAGGCAACATATCCTCTCTCTCTCAGTCTCTTTCTCTCTCTCTCTCTCTCTCTCTCTCTCTCTCTCACACACACACACACACACGCACAGTAGAGGTAGCGCAGAGTTTGAGCTATTTAGAGAGAAATGTATGGTAGCAACGTGCTTGCCAATTTGTGTTCCGAACACGAATTTCTAAGGGGTGTGTCACGTGCACGGCCGTACGACGGTTGCATGTGATTTTTTTGGAGTTTTTCTACATCGAATTTCACTCTACTTCTTCGCGAAGGTGATTCAAGCAACGTGCTTGCAAATTTGTGTTACAAACACGAATTTCTACGAGGCATGTCACGTGCATAGCCGTACGACGGTTGCATGTGAGTTTGGGAGCCGATGTACTCTTGGTTTGGTGTTTTTGGCAAATTTGTTTTCAGCGAGCGACTGCTACAAAGGGACTCGTCTAAACGTATTGGAGGTATTATAGGCAAGTTCTTTCGTTTTTCTTGTACGTACACGCATTCACCATGGCCGACAGGATGTCCCTGCGACGCATGCATGATGATGACAATCATATTTGTAAGATCCCTGTTCCCACCGAGCAACGGATTCGGGGTACTGGCGGAAGTAGCGCTTCTCGCGCGGGACAGGGGTCCCACACTCGGGGCCTCGCCCACGGATATCCGGATAAGAGACTAATCCGTCAGTTGTTCCAAAACCGAACCCGGAAAAACTTCCTTTATCGGAAAGCACGGGCGATTCCACCAGGATAACTTTTTACTCTAACGTAGTCAAGATCATTTCTGATCGAGATGATCCAATTACATCTATAAGATACTTAGTCAGTTCAAGGAAGAAGCTTGCACTTGGATCATTGGGATCAACGCTTTTTTCCCCATTCAAGAGGCACAGCCGTTGATTCCTATCCATAGAACAGTTACTGTCCGGGATTTATTTTTTTCTATCGTAAAAACAAAAGCTTGAGTCTCGATTTACGGATCCATCAGTCCAGCCTAACCCCATCCAGTCCCATGGGTTAGCCAACCGCCCAACCACTGTAGTGATGGGATCCAATTAAGAATTTGGTTAGGTTTTGTCCCGGGTACCAAGGAAAAGAGTTTCACGGCCCTCTAGCCGGATGTTCATGCAAAAATAAAACTAGTCACACCACTCACACACCCAATATGAAATTGCCTTTTCACAGATTCAACCAGTTTAAAACAATCCTTTAATAAAGCCATAGTATCACTGATCACCATCTTCCAATTTATCCAGTTGATTCTTAATTTTCCCATCATCCCTTTATCAGAGTATCTATGGCATCATTGGCAACTAGGACGCTCACCACCTGTCCACTCAGGGGCCGTTTCCTAATTCCTAGCCCATAATACTCGGCAATATAATCACTTATCAAGATGGACTCTCGTTGAAGATCAGCAAGATCAACCAACAGATCCATATAAGGAGCCATGGACTCATCCATTGAAGACCAGCAAGGTCAATCAACCAGATCCATGCCCGATTTCAGAAAACAACTCCAACTCTGTTCCAATATCTTCCTCGACGCACGCGTGGGTATCCTAGGCGACCCAGAGCCCAAGCACCGTATGGTCAGCACCCTCTAGGATCCTTCGCAGGTGACCTAGCTCTTCACTCATAGGCCGCTTCCTTGGCCCCTCATCCACCGTACCGGAAGCTCACCATTTTAATCGCACCGAGGCTGGTCAAGACCTCGGCCGACCTTGCTACGCGAGACGTCCTTCATTGACTCTCCGTCAGCAGTTGCAACATTATCAGTTAGGTCTCCACGACCTTAATCACAAGATAGTCACAATGCTTTCCCAGCAATCTTGACATAAAACAGTCATTTACAAACAGCATTTACAAACAGTCACAAAATATAGTTTCTATATTAACTCTCATTTTTCCACATTATCCCTCATCAATCCACATTGCTTATTCCACATTCCAGTTATATGTATACTCATCCCATCACATCATTTTCCATCTCATCACTTCAGATTCCTTCACATCACATATCGTATATTCACATCCATACATATATCCACATCCACATCCACATTCACATCTATACATCCACATCTACATCCATACATCTATTTTCACATCCACATCTACATGCACATTCATGCATCCACATCCATACATCCACATCTACATGCACATTCACATCCATACATCCATCTATATGCGTACATTCACATCTACATGCATACATCCACATCTCTATGCATACATCCACATCCACATTCTCCTCCATACATCTACATCTACATGCATACATCCACCTCCACATTCACATCCACATCTATACATCTACATCTACATGCACATTCACATCCATACATCCACATCTATATGCGTACATTCACATCTACATGCATACATCCACATCTCTATGCATACATCCACATCCACATTCTCCTCCATACATCTACATCTACATGCATACATCCACCTCCACATTCACATCCACATCTATACATCTACATCTACATGCATACATCCACATCTCTATTTACATTCTTATCTATGCATCTACTTCTACAGGCATACATCCACATCACCATTCACATCTACATCTACATGCATACATCCACATCCACATCTATACCTCTACATCTACATGCATACATCTACATCTCCATTCACATCCACATCTATACATCTACATCTACATGCATCCATCCACATCTCTATTTACATCCTCATCTATACATCTACTTCTACATGCATACATCCACCTCCACATTCACACTCACATCCATACATCTACATCTACATGCAAACATCCACATCTCCATGCATAATAAAATTCTTTTAATTAATCTAGGATGATAGTTCCTAGAATATGGTAGGAAGTCCTCTTTTTATGCTTTGAATGAAATTATTTTATGCGTAATTTCTATAAAAGTTTTACCATAGCTCCGCTACTATGACTGATAAATCTCAATTTTTTCTAAGGGATAAAGCTTATCATTAAGGAAATAATTAGAATGGTCTCTAATTGGATCATCAATCCATATAATGGATTGAATCATCAATATGCATAAACTAAAAGCATAGAAAAAATCCATTAATTTGGCCTCAAGCATAGCTTAATCTTGAATTAAGGAAAAGCTTTATGAAAAGCTTCATTTGGATTGAGAATGGGTCATGAGTATGACCATTTCTTGAGTGAGAGAGAGAAATTACATAAAAACCATTAGAATTTAAACATAAATGGAAATTAACTTCAATAGCATTTATTAAATTATGTAACTCTTCACTACTATTCACCAATTAACCTCAATAGCATTTAAAAAACCATACCAATTAAGCTTCTCAAGCTTGAGAGGGGTTGAGAAGAGAGAAACATTGAGAAATTATAGAAAAGATCAAAATGCACTATACTTATCTTATAATTTGCTTGATTCTTTGTTCACGGTAGAGGCCCCCAACCAATCAATTGGTTTAGTATGTTGATGGAGCCACCAATGGGGATTGAAGAAAGAGAGAAGTATCAAAAACTAGTGAATTATTAAAGAATTCACAGTTCTTGGCTTAGGTAGAGTAGAGTAACAATGCATAAGACACTCTATATTTTGGCTTAGGTGGAGTAGAGTAACAAAGCATAAGACACTATATATTTTGGCTTAGGTGGAGTAGAGTAACAAAGCATAAGACACTATATATTTTGGCTTAGGTGGAGTAGAGTAACAAAGCATAAGACACTATATTTTTTTCAACAAGGAAAGGCTTCTATTTATAGGAAAAATTGAGCTCTTAACCAAACAAACTGATTCTAGAATTTTCCAAGTCAGTTTGGTTGAATTTGGACTAGATTTAGATCTAGTTTGGTTACTTTTTGATTCGATTTGGTTTCATTTTGATTTGGTTTGGTACAAGAGAGATGAGAGATAAAAATATCACATTATTTTTGAGTTTAAAACTCATTCAAGCATGTGAAATATGCACCTCCTTTAAAGAACTCTCATATGTGTCAAAATTCTATTGCTCATAGTTTTTTTACTAATAAACCTTATACATTTTCAACTCTTCATCTTATGTGAATTATACACCTTCTTTAAAGAACTCTCCTTCCTTACATATGTGTCAAAATTTTATTGCTCATAGTTTTTTACTAATAAACCTTGTACATTTTCAACTCTTCATCTTATGTGAATTATGCACCTTCTTTAAAGAACTCTCCTTCCTTACATATGTGTCAAAATTCTATTGCTCATAGTTTTTTACTAATAAACCTTGTACATTTTCAACTCTTCATCTTATGTGAAATATGCACCTTCTTTAAAGAACTCTCCTTCCTTACATATGTGTCAAAATTCTATTGCTCATAGTTTTTTTACTAATAAACCATGTACATTTTCAACTCTTCATCTTATGTGAATTATGCACCTTCTTTAAAGAACTCTCCTTCCTTACATATGTGTCAAAATTTTATTGCTCATAGTTTTTTACTAATAAACCTTGTACATTTTCAACTCTTCATCTTATGTGAAATATGCACCTTCTTTAAAGAACTCTCCTTCCTTACATATGTGTCAAAATTCTATTGCTCATAGTTTTTTACTAATAAACCTTGTACATTTTCAACTCTTCATCTTATGTGAAATATGCACCTTCTTTAAAGAACTCTCCTTCCTTACATATGTGTCAAAATTCTATTGCTCATAGTTTTTTTACTAATAAACCATGTACATTTTCAACTCTTCATCTTATGTGAGCATTTACTCATTTTTGGGTATCTTCTTTTACAAATTGGATTTATCTCCTCCCTACACATGGATTGATGCTATTGGCCCATAGGAACCTTAATTGGACCATAATCCAAAAATTTCTGAAAATCTAGACCTTTAGACTAAGGTTCTTTATACCCATTTCCAATTAATTCCAATTGCACATTGGAAAATTCTTTTTGAATTTCTGTTTCAGGGGAACTTATTTTAATAAGATGAGTTATTTTTTTATCCAAAAATTTTCATAATCTGAATATTCTCTCTCTAGAATAATTTTCTCTCTCTAGGCTAAATCAATTAGAAACAGGGTCTTTATATTTCTGAAGAGGGATTGATTACAGGGGAAGATACTAGACATCAAAAAGGGGGTGGGGGAAGAATCTTACAGTATTGATCTAGGAGATAATGATCTTGTTGACATGGGTGCATTCAAGGCTTTGCTTATCCGCACCGAGGTACTAGAGAAAAACATCCGTGACTAGAATGTGAATGGCACTAGGCTGTTGGATTTGCTCAAAGCTTTTATTGCATCACAGACTGAAGGAGTCCAACCGGCAGTTCCCATCACTGAGTCTTTCCGTGGGGTTCCACCCTCAGAAACTTCAGCTGGTGCTGCCCGACCGCCAACTGTTATCAATGAACCCTCTCGTCCGGTTCCGACCTCACAAGATTCAGCTGCTGCGGCTCTGCTGCACTTTTGAAGAATTTCACCATTCCCGAATTCAAGGGAGAAGAGCGTGAATGCAACAAGGATGCGGTTCATACCTTCTTACATAAGTGGAGTGATATTCATCGCATCAGACATACATCTGAGTCTAGCACCACTGTGGAAACCAGTCTTTCACTTAAGGGTAAGGCCTACAAGTGGTGGATGACCTTTCCGCTAGCTGATCGTCCCCAATCTTGGAATGAGTTTCAATCCATCTTCAGGGCAGAGTTCTTGCCTACCAAACGAGAAGGCCAAGAATTGGAAGGCTTGGGATAACTGTTTTATGTCTGGCCATTCTCTCAGCCAGTATATTGCAGCTTATCGTGAAATCATACTTACGCTAGAAGGTCTAGATGAGTTTCAGAAGATGAGGGGCTTTATCTGCGGTCTTGACAAGGATTTTCATCTTCATGTTAACACCCAAAATCCTAAGACCATGGAGCAAGCCATCGTTCATGCATAAACGTTTGACGATGATCAAGAACGTGGTGGAAAAGAAACATCTGCTAAGAGCACCCCTGCCTACGAGCACTTGGCGAAGTTGATCTCCCTCTCGTTCATGGAACCACAAGAGATGAACATCTTCTCCAAAACCTCAAGAGGCTAAGAAGCCTAAGAAGTCAGCACAGATGCTTCACGAGGCACCTTGAGTACTGTTGATTTTGAGCGCGCCAAGAAGAACAAGCTCTGTTTCGGTTGTTGATCAGCATACCAAGCGGGAATGTCCCCTTCTGCAAGGTAGAGATGGTTCGACGAAGGGGAAGGAGAAGGCCATGCACAGGGTGCAATGCCTGCGGTGCAATGCCTGACTCTCGATTCTTCATCAAAGTATGCAATGATGGAGGTCCTTCACACAGAAGCACAACATCAGTGCAGTGTGTGTGCCTTTATGTGGCAGCCCACGTTTGGCCCGCATGAATTGTTCCGTATGCATGGCATTATTAATGGGCAACGTGTCCGGATATTAGTGGATGACGGGGCAACCCACAATTTTCTTAATTATAAGCTAGTCAAGAAATTGAAGCTTATAACAAGAGCAAAACCAAGAACAAACTCAAGATCAAGAGCAATCTCAAGAATAAACACAAGAACAAGAACAGGAAATGCAGCCACCAAAAAGGACCCGTATCCTCTTCCTTTCATTGATCAGATATTGGATTTTGTGGCTGGTCATGAGTGCTATAGTGTTTGTGACGGATTCTCAGGCTATTTTCAGCTGAAGATCGCTCCAAGAGGATCAGAAAAAGACCACCTTTATTACACCATGGGGCTGTTTTTGTTATAAGATTTTGCCATATGGGCTCACTAATGGACCAGCCCACTTTCAAAAGAATGCAAACCAGGTGTTGTCTCCATTCATTGACAGTTTTGTGAAGGATTTTATAGATGATTTCTGACAACAATTGTTCACATCTCTATCTTCGATATAAGCGATGTAGCAACATGGCAATCACAACACATCCGCATGTTCTTTGTGATATAAACAGTTTCTCCTTGAGTTGTACTGAAAAGGGCACATATGCAAGGGCCAGCTTCTCAAAATGATGACCGAGCAAATGATGTCTTCTGCCTTTTGTCCCATGCCAGCTATTGCATAAATATTTGCCATGGCCCATTGCTTTTATCCAGCTTTACTGCCCGTTCAAAGGCCTATCTCCCCACATTGTCTGCCCATTTCCGGCAAGCACCCAAGAGGGTATCCCAGATTATGGAATAATTAGAAGATGGCGTCTCCTTGATCAGTCTTACTGCCTTTTCTAGGTGCCCTGCGCGCCCAAAAAGGTCAACCATGCAAGTGGAAGACTCTAGATCTGGATTCACACCATATTTGGTGCTCATATTCACAAAAAGTGCTTGGCCCTCTTCTACTAGACCTCAGTGACTGCACACATTAAGCACGCAAGCACATGTCACTGCATGTGGAAGGATGCCCTCACGCTGCATCTCTTCAAAGCAGTTCAGTGCTTGCTAGGCATGACCTTCTTGTGCATATCCTGTAATCAGTGCCCTCCAAGACACAACATCCCAAGAAGGCAACCCGTCGAGCACTTGTCACGCCTTTGAAACAGCACCGCACTTGGCATACATGTCCACTAGAGCACCGCCCAGCACAATGTCATTCTGCAGCAACCCCTGCCTTGTAATCTCGTCATGGATTTGTTTCCCCTTATCAGCTACTCCGATCGTGGCACATGCTTTCAAGATGCATATGAAGGTCACTGCATTTGGAAGGATTCCCTCATGCTACATCTCTTCAAAGCAGTTCAATGCTTGCTTTCGACGTGACGACCTTGTGCATATTCTGCAATCAGTGAACCCCAAATGACGACATTCTGAGAAGGCAGCCCATCGAGCAAACAGAACCGCACTTGGCATACATAGAAATTACAGATAGCTTTGGCTCGTTATGATGAGTGTGGAGGGCAACTCAACCCTAAGAAGTGTCACTTGGCGCAACCAAGAGTGAAGTTATTGGGTCACATAGTCTCAGAAAATGACATAGAGGCAGATCCAGACAAGGTTAAGTCAATCGTTCTTCTTCCTTCACCAAATACTACAAAGCAGTTGGCAACTTTTATTCAGAAGGTGAAGTACATGGCAAGATTTATTCCCTTGTCCTCATAGCTTTTATATCCCTTACAATGGGTGGCCAAGTATGATCCTTTGCAGTGGGATGACAAGTGTGAAGAAGTATTTCAGAATGTCAAAGAGGTTTTAGGGACAATGTCGGCCATGCAAGCTCCTAATTGGGAGCAAGTTTTTTATGTGAATCCATCAGTGGGAGAGGATGCTATTGGGGCTATGTTACTACAAAAAGGAAAAGGAAGTCAATTCATGAGACCGGTGTATTGTGCTAGTAGAGTGAAAACAGTGGCTGAAAGAGCCTTGTCAGAAGTGGAATTGGTAATGGTCAGTGTTGTTTTCGCATGTCAACGTTTTCGCCATTATCTTTTGCCACGACCATTTGTTTTCTTGACAAGCTATGCTTTCTTACCTCAGCTTGTTAATGGGGTGAACATGTCAAATGCAGTGAAGAAGTGGGTGATAGAGCTGTAGGAGTTTGAATTTTCATTCTTGGTGGAAGAAAGTACAAGGGCAACACTCGCAGATTTGCTGACATATAAGGAGAGTCCTCAACTAATCAAAGAAGATGCTGCCAAGAAAGTGGCGGAAGATGTGAGAGAGATCAGCAATGCACATGTTTTATTCTTTGATGGTTCATACAGGAAAAGTCATGATGCGGCCTCTGGTGGCATAGTGTTGTATGACCCACAAGGAAAGCTAGTTTGCAAGCAGGGGTTCAAAGTCGATGCTCATACTAATAATGAAGCTGAGTATTCAACATTGGAGGCAGGGCTACATATTTGCATTAAGCATGGTGTAAGGAGACTATGCATAAGAGGTGATTCTCTATTGGTGGTAAAGCAAGTACTGGGAGTATGGAAGAGCAAAAACCCTGCATTAAGGGACAAGTGTTTCAAGATCAAGAGCTTGTTGAAGAAGTTTGAAGCATGGAGCATTCGGCATGTGGAGCGCTCTTAATACAGAAGCACATGAAGTAGCCCAGGGAATGATTGGCGTGCTATATGTGTTAAAGGCCGATCTGCCACTTTATCGAGGTCGCGAAAGTTTGACATTGGAGGAGGAGTTTTTGTTGACAGGAGTCATCCCCAAGATTATTGAGAAGGCAAAGAAGTATGGGTTTGTACGCAGAGCTTGCAAATACAAGCTCATTGGTGACACCTTATACATGCAAGGGGCTAATTTGGTGTTAAGTACCGTGGAAGGAAGAGCTATACAGAGTGCTCGAGGAGAATCATGAAGGAGCATGCGGTGGCCACTTTGCATTTAAAATTACATTGCACAAAATTTTACAGGAAGGTTACATATGGCCAAGTATACAAAAAGATGTGCATCACTGGTGTAGCTCATGCGAAAGGTGCCAGGCATATGGGAAACGAGTTCTGAAGACAGAGTTGCGCAAGACAATTTTGGCCTTTGACATTTTTGAGAAGTGGGGAATTGATGCAGTGGGACCGCTACCCATTACTAGCAGAGGGAAGAGTTATATTTTGACAGCAGTGGATTATTATGAAGACATCTGCTGCAAATTTGGGGTGCCTTTGGAGCTTCTTTCTGATCAGGGGCCTGGTTTTAGAGCTGACTTGCTAGAATACTTGTGTGCCAAAATGCGGATTAAGCATAATTTTACTACTCCTTATTACCCGCAGTGCAATGGTTTGAATGAAAGATTCAATGGTGAACTTGTACACATTCTTGCAAAGGTGACAGAGCATCAGGGCAAGAATTGGGATCTGGAGCTGCCTAGTGCTTTATGGGCTTATTGCACATCAGTGAAGACAAGCACATGTTTTACACCTTTTCACTTAGTGTATGGGAAAGAAGCTTTGTTGCCTGTGAAGGTAGAGTTGCCTGCAGTCAAGATGTTAGAAAAGTTACTAGGGCATTCCAATGATGCGTTCAAAGAGAGACTCTTACATTTGCAAGAGGTTCAGCTGGACAAGATGAGCGCCTTAGAACATTATGAGAAGATGCAGGATAGGGCATTGGCAAAGATAAATGAGAAGATAAAAAAGAAGGGTATTGAGCAGGGTGATTTGGTGCTACGCTATAATATCAAGTTGGATAAAACTTTCCAAAAGAAGTTCCAAGTGAAGTGGGAAGGTCCCTTCAGAGTGGTGGATTGCTTTGCCAATGGCACATATCAATTGGCTGACCTTGATGGGACCCCACATGCCTCAAGGGTGAACGGTTTGCGTCTCAAGCTATATCATGCACGACTGATGATGGTGGAGAAGGATGAAGAGATTGAAGAAGTGAAGACAGTGTCTTTGAAGAATGTTGCAACATTAGATGCACCAAGTCTCACGACGTTGTTTGCTGCTGATGATCATGAATGATCTAGCAGGCTCAGGGGTGGGTAAACTATGTTAGGTATTTTTTTGTAATGTTTTTCTTGGCATGTGTACATACTCATGCATAACATTTACAAATAAGGGATGTCCATCTCCGAGGACTAAAAAGGTTGTGGGGCCCACATGTGTACAGATCTAGCAGGACTATGCAATATGTACAGTTTTTATCCCTTGATGGTTTTACCTTGTTTTTTCAATAAATGAAGCATGAAATGAGGGTTAGCTTCACAAAGAAGATTTCGGCACCGTCAGTTGTGGACAAGGATGCTGACATGTGATATGAGCACGCGGAGCATTATTTTGAGAAGGCTAGACAGGGACCTGTCAGATGAGGTCAGCTACAGTGCCAATTTTTGGCAATTCATGGGAAACGAAGGTTCTTGTGTGGTCCACGGGTTGTCACCTTGATGTGTGTGCATGCGTATGCATGGCAATGATGTGAAAAAAGTGGATTATGACGGGCAAGTGTCCAATGTATAATAGGAGATCTGGCAGGAATCGGTGACGCAACAGATGACAAAAAGGGCGTTTCGAGCACTTTCGGAGGTAAAAATGGGTCAAACGAAAAGCCAAGGGTGCCCAAGGATGAAAAGGGGAGTTGGGACACTTAAAAGAGTGTGAAGGCTGCAACAAAAGGGGGGAGAATTGCTGTTCTTTGTGTGTGAAGAAGTCGCTACCTTGAGAGCTTAAGGAGCTTGTGTTGCATTCGGAGTCAGATTAGGGCAAAGTAAAGTTGTAGGTGGGGGTTTTTGGCTGTTGTGGACGCAATGGTGCTGTCCATTTAGCCAAAAAATGAACCCAATTGTTGCTATCAACAGGGGTTTTCATGTGTGTGTAAGTGCTCCGTCTGTTCAATTGGCCTCTCTTGGTGGCAGGAACTCAGTGTGTATGAGCCAGCCCTTCTATTGGGCTCATGTTTCATCTATTTGCTAAGCAATATCAGGGTTTCCTCTCCCCTATGTGTTGATTCCATAAGTGTGTATGTGTGTGCGTGTGAGTTGGTTATTTCATTCAGGGTGGTTATTTGACTGTTTAGGTGCCCGAACCCTTCCTTCTGTGGTTTCTCGTGACTTTGATTGTAATTGTCGGGCTGAGTTGGGGTTGATTCTAGTGTCTTTAGGGTGTGTGTGTCTTCAAAGGGTGTGGGTTGAGAAGCTATAGAGGTCTTGTGTGTATTCGTCCCTCGAGCTCACAACATTAGCAAAAAGCAAGATGAACGGTCAATCGGAATGGGTTAATCAAGTGCTAGAGGATATGCTACGAGCATACGTTAGCAAAAAGCAAACTAATTGGGAAGATTACTTACCCATATTAGAGTTTGCTTACAACAGTTCTAAGCATGTGACTACAGGGTTTAGTCCATTTATGCTTATGTATGGTTTTCAACCTAGGTCACTGATTACGGTGGGGTTGGCAACAGAAAAGATCCAACAAGTCAAGGACTTCCTACAAGATCATTTTAACATGCTTCGAGTTGCTAGACAAAATGTTAAGCAAGCTCAGGACAGATATAAAAAGTACGTTGATGAGCATCGTCGTCCCGTCACTTTTAAGGAGGGGGAAAAGGTTTTCCTCAAAGTTCTAGAGCATTCAACTAGTTTGAAGACTGGACCCGTGGCTAAACTTTCACCAAGGTTTTGTGGGCCGTTTACCATTCTTAAACGTATAAGCCAGGTGGCTTATAAGTTAGCTCTTCTAGAGCACTCTAGAGTTCATCTTGTCTTCCATGTTAGTTGTTTACATAAGCAGCTAGGAGAACAAGATAATATCATCGACACAGGTGTGTTGATCGATTTTATTGAACCACCAAGCATTCCTCTCATGAACCCGAAAGAGTTTTGGATTTTCATGAGCTTTGCACTAGACACCAGGCTAGACAATAGGTGTTAGTTAAGTGGAAAGATAGACCTGAGGAAGGTTCCACTTGGGAGAATGTCTCCACGCTTAAGAAGCGGTTCCCTACCTTTGTTTTCGAGGACGAAAACATTTCTTAAAGGCGGGGGGGGGGGGGTAATGTGAGGACAAGGGTCCTAGGGCTAGGAGCCCTCCATGCATGTACAGGGACTATATATAGAAGGTGCCAAGGGCCTATATATAGGAGGTTGGGTGGAGTATTCGCATGGTTCATTACCACCGCCCTTTCACAACCTCTCTCTCTCTCTCTCTCTCTCTCTCTCTCTCTCCCTCCCTTTGTTTCTACTTTGTCTTCTTGAATCTATGGTGGTCTCTATAGAGTAGACAATGCAAAGATCTTCGAAGGTATTTAGAGAGAGGGAGAGAGAGAAGAGGCGCCAAAAGAGAGAGAGAGGATTCCGATGTGTGTGTGTGTGTGTGTGTGTGTGTGTGTGTGTGTGTGTGTGTGTGTGAGAGAGAGAGAGAGAGAGAGAGAGAGAGAAGCGATGAGCATGGATCTAGATACCAAGGCTTTTGTTCATATAATGGAAAAGTATCAAAATCTAAATGGGAACATTCGGAAGGCTTGCATATGTGTGTATCATGTATATTTACATGTCTATGTACAAGTAAATGTATATGTTTATGTGTATGTATGTGTGTACGTGTATGTCTATGCATGTGTGTGTGTACGTGTATGTCTATGCATGTATGTGTGTACGTGTATGTCTATGCATGTGTGTGTGTGTGTGCGTGTGTGTGTATGTATATGTATATGTACATGTAAATGTATATGTTTATGTGTATGTATGTGTGTATGTGTATGTCTATGCATGTGTGTGTGTGTGTATGTGTATGTATATGTATATGTATATGTATTCGTTCACATATGTGTATATGTATTCATTCACATATAAGTATAAGCATACACTTTGAGTGTGAGTGTGCGTGTGCGTGTGCGTGTGCGTGTGCGTGTGCATGTTCGTTCACATATAAGTATAAGCATACACTTTGAGTGTGTGTGTTTGTTTACATAGCTATAGGATCAAATGTGTGTCAGTTCTTCTTGAATTTCCAATCTGCTTGTTTTTTCAACTCTTAGCATTTGGATGTGGAAAAAGTTCAACTTGGGTGGGATGCAATATGTTGGTTGATAGGACAACTATTCCGTCAAATACGGAACGGGAACAAGGCGTACCATCTTCCCTAGCAGCGGCGCCATTGTTTGGGGTGTCTTGCAACATAGGAAAGATGCTACGCCTTGAACAAAATGTCTTCCAAGGATCGCATTACCTGGCTAGGGCATGGCAGCATCTCACAAGTGAGAGAGCTCATATGATAGAAGAATAGGAAGAATAGGATTAGCAGACTCTTTGAGGTAGCAAAGATGCTAGTAGAGAAGAGATGCCATTGATTGACAATCCCTCAATACTCTTCCTCAATCCACTACTCTCAACCACTCAACATGAAAGCATAGGTAGCATAAGCAAGCTTCCCTCAACCACACATATACACACACACACACTCCTCTCAACAAGCACACACACTTGGACTAGATGAGATTAGCACACACTAAGCAAGCTTCCCTCAACCACACATATACACACTCCTCTCAACAAGCACACACACTTGGACTAGATGAGATTAGCACACACTAATCTAACCATAGGCAATCAATGCACACACACCTCTAATCCTATCAACAAGCATGCACACATGGAATGGAATGGCATACACATGCATAGGAAGGAAACATACATTATCAAGCATTCGTCAATGCAAGCAACGCGCATACACACACAATCATGGAATAGAAAAGCAAATAGAGAAGAAAAGTAAGCCCTTGCATTAATATGAAAGATCTCAAGCTACGGAAAGCTCAAGGGTCTCCACTATCTTCTTCATAAGCACTCCAAAGAATGCACTCAAGAAGTGAGGTTCACACTTTACATTTTGTCTTTGATACCTAGGGTTTATTGGCCTTGCCCATTCACAACTAGGGTTCCCATTGCTCTAAAATACACACCTAGGCTTAAACTGGAAGCTCACTTGTCACTGTGGCACTGTGACTTACAACCTGGAACTCTTACTAAGCCCGTTTACGACTTACAATAGCACTGAATTACATTTGGGAGATATTTGCATTGCTGATTTTGACCCAAAAATAATATGACACGTGTTACGACTTGCTATGGCCATCATCTCGTAACTCCATTGCTCTCGTGTAGCATTACATCTTCATTGTGTCTTTCCTGGAATATGTCGTATTGTTCCTATTCCGTATTTGACAGAACAATGACCAACAATGCGCTTTGAGATTTTGAAATCTATGCCATGCTTTTTTTGCAAGTGTTGCTCCATTCTTCATACCTTCTAATCATTGAAGACCTCATTGATAGGACACTATCACTTGCATGACATTGGCAAATAAACCTACCATCTGGGAGTTTAATTTCCACGTATGGTAGGGGGCCACATGATATGCCCTCTTTTCATTGCTTAACTACATTTGCCAGCCCCAACTTTGCATGAAAATTTGCTATAGTTGTGTACAACCCAACCTCCAACCTTTTTTGTGGCCTTTTGTTAAGGCTATTGGGGCAGCATCTTCTTCTACTACCCCACCCAAAATTTTCTCAATCAGTTATTTGGGTGGAGTTGCAGGCCATGCATCTTGCCTCTTTATTGGTGGAGGCGTCTGAATTTTCTAATGCTACCTTTCCCATTACAGAGCTCATGGATGCATGCTTCTGAAAAAGCCTTGGGCATTGGGGGTGATGCATGCTTCTCATAATTCTTTTCCCTTTCCAATTTTGGTGAAGAAGGAGGCTTCAGTTTTACTGCTACCTTTTCCCTTGCACTGCTCATGGACGCATGCTTCCTTGGGCTCAACCACCTACTCAATCCACTAGTTGAATTGAATCATGCTACTCACTCTTCTTTCCCCTCTTCCCTTGTTGATTTCTAAGCACCATGACTTGCTTTCAACCCTCCAAACCTTTCCCTACTATGGAAGATTTTGCCTTGCAAAACCCTTTCCAACACAAGGGCTATGGCTAGTCAAGAGCCAATTTTGGAGCATCCAAAGCACTTTGCAAAAATTGAGTCCCACAACTTTCTAAAGCTAAATTTGGAGCTACTAGAGGGGATGCGCCTATCAAGCACAAGAGCTATGGCTTTGCACAACCAAGTTTGGAGCATGCAAAAGAATAGAGAGCATGCAAAAGCAATTGAGAAAAAATCTTACCCAAGCCAATTTTGGAGCGCTCTCTGCAGAAAATTCAAACGAGTGTGGAAATCATATTTGCAACCCCCCACTAGTTGGCCTCTATACCACCCACGTACCCCTTGTCCTTTGCTACCACGCATGCAAACCTCGTTACACGTGCTTGCCACGTAGTCAATCCCCCTTGCCGCTCATGTGCTTTTGCTGCCACCTATGTGTGCTACCGGAGTTCTTTTAATGGCCGAGTTTTGTCAATCAAATGGCCTAGATTCATGCAATTTGCCCGCCGAAGTTCCAAACCCTTAATCCAATGGTGCTCACTTCTTGTGGCCTTTAGTGAAGAGGGTAATCCACTAGAGACAGTACGCCCATCTAAATTCCAAACATTAGATAACCACATATAGGTTTAAAACCCCAATTTTGAAGACTTAATCCCATGGTGCCCACTTCTTCAAGACCTCGTGGCCTTTAGTGAAGAGGATAATCCACAGAGAGAGTACACCCATCTAAATTCTAAACATCAGATAACCACATATAGATTTAAAACCTCAAACCACACCCCCCCCCTTGTGGGTTTCACTGTTGCTGTTAGGCTTCTCTTGAGTCTGGGGCGCATGTGCGTTTGCTTGGCAAGAGTGGCATGCAAGGTTTGGAGCTACTGGTGTGGCAGACCATTTTGGGCATCGTCCGGAAGTCATGTGTGCCATGGCGGTCTTGGGAAGCGGTCGAAGATGTGGCTAGTTGCCGACGGATGAGGTGCGATCGAGTAGTAGTAGAACTGAAGACATTGGTGGAACTCTCGACAGGGCATGGCTCCCTCATAGTTTGTGGTGACTCGAGGTGCAACATGCAACAACAGTTTGGTGAAGGGTGAAGGTCTCGAAAGTGGTCTCCAACAGGGCTTGGCTCCTTAAAGCCTGTGGGGATGGAAGCTAGGTACGGCCATTGTTTGCCTTTTCCCTAGGGCTCGAATATATATATTTTTTGATAAGGGTCAGCTCCCTTCAAGGCTGAGAACTCCGAGAACCCTTGGTCTCCCTAATGTCCAAATTTGTATGTAACATTTTCTTTTTTTTTTAAATGCAAATTTTCGTCCACATTGGTGTGGGTATGGCAAAAAAAAACCTCAAACTTTTGAACTGTTATGTCAATTTTCAGCCTTGTTTCAATATATTAACATTTTCTTAGTCTTTTCAATCTTATCCCCTCTATTGGTAATAAAATCATGGGCCCATTCTCTCTCTCTCTCTCTCTCTCTCTCTCTCTCTCTCTCTCTCTCTCTTTTCATGTAAATCCTCTTTATCTATTTAGATCGTATATAAGTTAAAGTAAATTCTACTTTTCAAAGTTTGCTAGGTCCATTGCTCTAATAAACATAAAGGTCGGGATTTAAAAATCTTCTTTTAAGATTATGGCATTCAACATGGTTCTCTTCTATGTTCCATGATAATTTGAAATATTGCATGAGTGTGTGTTCAATGTAGGAGTTGAGACATTCCCATATAGCTTTCGACAATTGAACATGGAAAATTTTGTGTCTTTTTGTCCCTCTTGTCGGTGCGACAACAATGCCAAGGTGTGATTTGTGTGTTTGCTTTATACTCCTCAGTGGATGTGATAGTGCTTTCTCTTTGCGCTCATTGGTAAATTAAAATGCAACTAGCTTAAAGAAAGATATGAGGACCATAGGGCGTCTCCCTCAGTCTGCCGCACCTCATGTTGGGCCTCATGGGAAGATGATTCTTCCAAAGGCACCTTGGATTCTTTCGAAGGCAGAGCAAGAGCGTCTAAAGCAGGTCATTGCTTCTATTCGGACTCCTACGGGATACATGTGATCGTTGAAAGGTGCATTCACAAAGACAAAGAAAGGTGGTTCATCTCAGCTCTATGGCCTCAAGTATCATGACTGGCACAAAATGCTTCAGGTATAGAATCATGTTTCAAATAGTTTTCACTAACTTGGAGTGAAGTAGCTTTGTCCCTTTTCACTACATTCAGTAGAAGTTTGAATAAATTAACTTGCAGTTTGTGCTTCCTATAAGCATAAGTGGATGCGGATGTGCAAAGGTGAGGGAGGCAATCTTCAAAGTGGGGGAGATTGTGAGGTAATCTCTATTGATGAATATTCCATGGGCATGCCTAATTTCTTCTTTACGTAGCAATTATAACAAGTTTTGTCGCATTGTAGCTATGTGAGCTCCAAGGAAATTGAAATGGCAACCATTCCTGCAGCTCATCTCCTAGCAGTGGAGGCAGTTTGTGCTATAGAAGATGTGCTTCCGCACTCCATCCTTGTTAGCCAAGTCCACCTTTTGCTACATCTGGTTGATGAGGTTGCAATTTGTGGTGTAGTCCATGCTAGGTGGATGTTCTTTCTTGAAAGGTTCTTAAAGACATTGAAGGATTTTGTTAGATTGCGAGCACAACCAGAGGCTAGCATGGAAGAGGGGTGGATAGTTCAAGAGGCATTTGTGTATGTCTCCCAATATCTCATCACTATTGATCCAACATTGCCCCGTCTATGGACTGAAGAGGACGATCCAAGGAAACATTCAAACATCCCTAGTGGAAAAGGGACTCTCTTGGACATGGATAGACAATTTTGGGCAACAGTGAATAACTTTTGTATGCTCAATGCTTCTACCATGGACAAATGGGTAGATATATACCTAGAAGCGAGGGCAAATAGGGAAAGGGAGAGAGATGCATGGAAGAGAGCACATGGAGGAAGGAGAGCAATTCCATTTCCAAAGGAGCTTGCAAAACTTTCGGAACTCATTGATGCAGAGTGGATACATAGGGCAATGACCAAGGCCAAAGAACAAGGAGAACAAGTAGGACCTAAGGAATGGGAGTATGCAAGGGGATGTCTACCAAAGGTGCACTTTTTGTGCTTTGTATAAACAGGTAAAAATGAATTTTCTATTTTTACTAACAATATGTGGTAAATGTAGTGCCTTGCATTCAACTCAATGTGGTCCCAAGGCCGTCATTTTCGGACCCGCAAAGTAGATGATAGCCGAACCGCGAATGATTGTGGTGTCATGGGCAACTTTGACACGGCAAACAACAGAAAAGGTCAGGTATTGTGGGACCATAGAAAGGATACTCAAAGTGGATTTTAGATCCTTTCACACATATCTCTTTGAATGTCGATGGTTTGCGGGTATGGCCAAGAGACATGCAAATGGTCTCTATATGGTAGACTCCACCCAGTTTCATAGAGGGAGAACGGACAATTTGGTATACCCTAGCAGTTGTGAGCAGGTAAACATTGTTATATATGGGTTTTTTAAGTTTACGTTTTCAATTATTCACATTGTTTTCCCTGGTTTGCGATTCATAGGTATTCTATGTGCCTTGTATATATCAAAGACGTGATTGGTATGTTATTCCAGTCACACCACGGAGTAAATCTATCTTTGCAGATCAAGCAATTGTAGAAACTACGATCGATCCCACTATACCATGCATAGAGGATATTGAGGAGGATGCAATTAACTTTGGATAGATTGGTACATATCATAACTTAGCTTAGAGTAGCTAGAATGATTGAAGAGAGAGGATGGTATATAAAATGATTTTTGAGAGGATATTCTCAATATCTC
Organism: Cibotium barometz; assembly: GCF_041138505.1. Taxonomy (NCBI): domain Eukaryota; kingdom Viridiplantae; phylum Streptophyta; class Polypodiopsida; order Cyatheales; family Cibotiaceae; genus Cibotium; species Cibotium barometz. Next base: position 57,134,047 of record NC_141069.1, read on the forward strand.
TACATATGTACCTATATATATATATATATATATATATATATATATATACACGTGTAAAGGTGTGTATATGTATCTATATACATATATGTATACACACACATCTCTACATATTATATTATATGTATATGTATATGTACCTATATGTATATATATATGTATGTATACGTATATGTATATGTATATATATGTATATGTACCTATATGTATATATATATATATATGTATGTATATGTATATGTATATGTATCTATACCTATATACATATATGTATACACACACACATCTCTACATTATATGTATGTATATATATATATATATGTATGTATATGTATATAGACACATACACACACACACATATCTATACATATACACACACATCTATCTGTATATACAAGGGAATCAGCACGGGTAAATTTAAGTAATCTGCGCGGGTATTTAGGCGGGTATATGCGCGGTAATGTTCACGGTAATCATTGAGGATATGCGCTGGAGTCAGAAAGCATCCACTCTCTCTCTTCTTTTTCCAACTCTCTCTCTGCTTCCGAGCGCGGTAAGTACCCAATCCTCCCATAGTGACTTTCACACTTGCTTTCCACATTTATTCGATTCTCACAAGCACACCGCCTCCATACTTTGCAAGCTCTTTCATCACAGCTACGCTTTTTCTACGCTGTTTTTTTCGACACTTGCTCACATTTTCTTTCTACACCAGCCTCTTGCTAGTTTTACACTTTGCTCACATTTTACACATCCATAGAACTCTTGTTCTTTACTCGCGTTCTCCCTTAATTAACCTACACATGGCTAGGACAAAGAGTACAGCAAGGAAGACAGGTCCAGACCCTAGAGAAATACCGAAGAAGGTGTATAGTGGGCAAGGCTTCAGAAACCTACATTGCATTTACACAGGAAGTTTTCACAAGGCGTCAGGGCATTAAGGGAAATAAGGAAGGCAATGAGGGCTTTGAATCTTGCAGTACCAAGACTTCCCTTCCAGAGGATTTGTAGGGATATTTGTGACGAGTACAAAATTGACATGAGGTGGCAGAGGACTGCTCTGGAGTGCACTCAAGAGGCTGCAAAGGACTTCTTGATATAATTTTTTCAAGATGCCTATATCTGTGCAGCACATGAACATAGGGTAACACTCATGGACAAGGACTTGATTGTCCTCAGAAGATTAAGGTACAGATTTAGCAAAATCTTAGAACTTGTTCCCTAGTCTGACATGAAAACATTCAACATTCTCAATATACCTCCCTCTAGAAGGCCTAAACAGGAGGATAAAATCAAAATTGAAGATGTTACTCATGAAAGAGACACAAGAACCCATGAGAAAGCAGAGAAGCAAGCTGAAATGCATGTAGAGAGAGAGGGAGCAAGAACAGAAAGCTAAAGAAGAGGAAGAACACATGGATCTTGAGGAGTTGGAGTCAAAGTTGCCTGGTCTTCTTAGTACAATTAATCCCAAAGGGTTTCTTGTCAGTTCATTTTTACATGATGATATTGGTAGAAGGGAAGATTATGTGACCTTCGACAGGGAGAGTCTAACAATTTTAAGGGATAAAGGCAGTGAAGTTAATGACACTGTGTTGATTGCAGCATGTAGGACAATGATGCATGACTTCCCTCTTAATATCCAACAAAAGGTAGAGTTTCTTGATCCAGCCATCAGCCACTACTTAAGGAGCAGTGAAGTAGACATAAAATCTTTGGCTAGATGGACTAATAAAATGGACTTTGAGAAAGTTGAGCTTGTTATGATTCCATACAATGAGGGGTAAGTATTTAGCATTACTGATTTAGTCCTCTTTTCTATTTTGATACATTTGACTTAAATATTGAATGTAAATACAGTCTTCATTGGAGCCTTATTGCTGTGGATATTGTTGATAAGTACTGTTACTTTTTGAATTCAATCCCTGGAACTCATGGTCTTGCAAAGATGTGAGTGCTCAATGCATATTCACTTGTAAATAGCTCTATACTTTTTATAGTATATTTTTAAGTATCTTATATTTTGTGTTGCAGCGCTGTAAAAAGATTTATCCAAGTTTTAGAGCATTGTCCACCCATCCATGATTTGCTGAAGTCTGTTGAATACAAGAAAGTTGTGGTAATGAATCACTTTCAAACTAAGTTGCACTAAGTTCAATCCCATTTCTTCACTAATTTGCAATTTTCTAATCACATGAGGTTTCATATTTGATGTACCCATGCAATATGATTCCCACTCGTGTGGATGGAGGGTTGTGGCAAATGCTAGAAGACTGGTGGAGTTTATATACCTTAATGATCAGAAAATAATCAAGGTAAAACAAAGGCAGGTAGCTTTATCTCATGACAAATTTCATTAAGTACCATTTATTGATTCATTATTTTGATACACAGTTTTCTAGAGACTGCTACAATGAAGATTATATTTGGCTCATGAGAGCAAGAAGCATTAAGTATATGATCACCAAAAATAGGCCTCTACAAGAAGGAGTTGAAGAGACAGGTAGATCAGGCAAGGTGCCCCCTAGCCCACATAAGAAAGGGAAGAAGAAGGGTTCAAGTTCAAAGAAGCAAAAGGGGAAAAAGGCTGCCAAGGAGGACAAGCCTGCCAAAAAGGAGTCTTCCAAGGAGCCTACAAAGGAAGATATTTCCAAGGAGAAGCCTGCTAAGGACACCATGCCTGCCAAGGAGGAGGAGCCTACAAAGGAGGATCCTGCCAATGTTCCTGCCAAGGATGAGCCTTCCAAGGAGGAGGAGCCTACAAAGGAGGATCCTGCAAAACAATTCTCTCCAAAGAAACAGAGGACTCCTAGGACTCCAAAGAAGGACGAGAAGAAGAAGGAGGAGAAGAAGAGTCCACCTGCAACACAGATTCCAAGGACTCCAAAGAGAAGAAGACCCCTGCAACAGAAAATCCAACCAGGAAGAGCCCAAGAATGCGGAAAATTTTGTAATTAGCACTACAAAAAGTATTTTGTAATTGGAAAATTACTTATGGAATCAAAAACATCTTGTTTATCTGTCTACCTTATAATTGAATAATGTGGATAATGTCATTTTGTATTTCTTTACACTTGATGGTGCCTTCTTTTCTCTTAGGAACCTGTACAGATAGGAAGTAAGGTCATTAATGTTTATAGATAGGAAGTAAGGTGATTAATGACTTTCTTTATATTGTTTATGGCTAGTACAAAACTACCTTTCTTTTATTTATGGAAAACACAAAATTAGCAGGGATATCATACTCCTCTGTCTCCAAGTCAATTCTAAGTTGCTTCAATGTGCACTGCTCTCTGAGTTTCACAATACAAAGTATGTCATTGCCCATCCATACATCAATGTCCACAATTGAATTATCCCCAAAGTCATCTAAATTCTGATCAAGGGGAACTTTCTTAGAATCTAGCATGTGCCATCTACTATAGTATAAGGTTAGGATGAAGTTTTGTGAGGCCACAATATACTTGCATGCTATGGAGTCCATATGTACCCTGCAATGAATTCCATCTTCAACTTTCTCATTCCACCCTTCATCTACAAACTCCAACAAATTGTGATCTTGAAAGTTCTTCACAGAGAACATGGTCTTGCATCTCCTAACTTCTACTTGAGAGAAAAAATCAACAAAAACATCCAAGGGCATAAATAAAGAGATCCTGCATTGTTTGCTAGCAATGTTTGTCTTCAGACATTTTTGGATCTCATTGAATATCTTGCACCTATAACTTTCACTTATAATTTTTGAGGGCAAAGTCCACTCTCCACTTCTAAAATCTGGCAGGGCAATCCTACTTATTGATGCATGGCAGAGGGTAGTAGATGGCACAACATAAAAGTGATCATAAAAGAAAATCCCATTCTCTGCCAATGAGCCCCGTGTTCTCCCTTTGTACATTTGCTCTCCTATTGAAGAGTGCAATACATCAATTAGGTCTACTATGCATTCCACTGGCTGCCAGTCTTCTAAATTTGAAGGATATAGGTATGTAGATCACACAAAATCACAAAATTATTAGCACATAGAAAAATTGGGCAACACATAGAAAAATTGGGCAACACAGAAAAGCATGAAAATCAAAATTACTCACAGTTTGGCCTAAGCAATGGAAGGTTGAAGGATGTTGGGTTGATGTGAAGCTCCTTATGCATATATACATGTTGCACCAAAACTTCTTTGATAGTCCTCTTATTTGTGCCCAGTTTGAAGTCCTTCACCCTCCCTTTTCAACCTGAAATAAAGTGATTCTTTGATCTTTGCTTCTTTCTTTTTGTCTGCTACATGATAATCCAACTACCCTTTTGTATATTGGTTGGTACCCAAATATTATAACTATTTAGTGAGTTATAGGTAGAAATGGATTCAATAGAAGAACTAGAGCATTTAGATCTACAAGAAATCTCCATAGCCATGAGAGCCCAACAAAAACACAGAGAGAGATAGAGAAGGAGATTTGAAAAAAACAAAGCGGGGGAAGGGAGATAGAGAAAGAGATTTGAAAAAACGAGGGCGAGAGAGGGAGAAAGGGAAGGGAAAGAGGGGCTGAGTGAGGCAGGGAAGGACTATAGTACAAATTCAGAGAATTTAATATGGGGGGGTTAAAAACATATGTGAAAAGGACTTAGGGGGTGAGCTCTGGATAGGAAAATGACATCTTCACGAATTTTTCATTTAAAATTCTATATTTTTTTTAAATCTAAAGACAGCATATTCTCAAAGATTCCGTAACGGAAGCTCTTCTCCTATTGGTTGAGAGCACTCTCTCTAAATGCTAAAAGGCAAAAAAATGACCTCAAAATTTCCCTAATGCTTGCTACCGTACATGCATACTATGTCATGGCTACCCACTTCCATAGCTCTTTTCATGTAAAATTTTGAGCTTATGCTACCCTATTGCATGTATATCTTGGAATTATATTTCTTCAACTCTTCTGCAAACCATGCCAACTATTAGTCTTTGACTCCACGTCGTCTTCTTCAATCAACTAGCTTGCCACAACTTTTCAAGCTATCTTTAAACCTCTAGCTTAGAGGTTACCTCAAGCTTCACTAATCCTTTGTTCTCGCTTTTGTTATAGCCACTACCCACTTGTGGCTGACTTTTCTTTTCATAGCTACCCTTCTTCATTTTGTATTATTTGCGCAACCATGCCAAACATTGTTACTCTTTTTCTGAAGAGTTAGTTATACCAATGATATTGCCCTCTATGACATCTTGATTGAGTTCCATAGATATCTGCGAGTTGTTTTCCGTAGCTTATTCTTGCTGCCTATTTCTTGTAGCTTTCATGGCTATTTCCCACTGAACACCAAAACTTGCTTGTATTGAGACTCCATTTGTTACTGTTCTTTCTTCACCGCCGCCGCAATGCCTTGCTTGAGCTCCTCATCATGCTTTGTGCTAGTTTTCCTTGAATTGATCCTCCATATGAGGCATCTCCACAACCATAATGAGCTCCATAATGAACTTCATTGTGCATGCCTTTCCATTGAACATACATCCAAGGGTGCTTGTCTACAAGCTTCTCTCTTCCAAGAAGCCTTCAAGGTGATGATACCTTGTGAAAGTAAGGTGTTGTATCCATGAATTCATGCTCACTTTCCATTAGCCATGCCCTTCCAACATGCTCCACAATGAGCTATAACAATCCCAACATTGCTTGCCGATGTCGCAACCGTTGGGCATGCACCTTCCCACTCTTGCCCAAATGCAAGATCCATGAGATCGGCAAATCTTATTTCCGTAGAAACCATTCATACACTGAGCATTCTCACATGCTCAAAGACCAAATTTACAAGGCAAAACATTGACAAACTACCTTCACTTGCAACAAACCTTCTTGGCAGCTTTCTTTGACAATGCACAAACTCCAATTGCATCCTTCTTAAGTGATGAAAATCTCAACTTCCACTTGGTAATGGCAGCTTCAAACTTCCATGGGCACCATCATGGGCTTCTAATCAACCAATGTCTCTCGTGCAACATATTAATCATAATGAATGTGCTCATGTTTTTTGTGATAAAGTTCTAAAACATAACACAAATGCTTACTCAACTAGAGAAATTACCATAATCTATATACATAGATGAATACTACACCATAATTAATAGCCCATTATGGTGATTAGTAGTTAATTAAGCATTAGACTAAGGTGGGTTATACTTCACCAAGAACGACATGATTGAAAAGAGAGGGAGAGAGAGAGATTTCATACTCAACCTTGCACTGTATTGCATACCCTTGCTACAAGGAGAGGCTTCTATTTTATGTTTAGCCTCACACATAAGCTAGTACATGTGCCACTCTCTGTTTCACATCAGTGGCCACATCTCACACCACATACCTCTTATGCACCTTTGATATGCATTCCCCCACACACAAAACACCAAATATTACTCTCTCAACAAGACGGGCATACACACATATGTGTACTCTTGGTGACATAGCGTATTGGCATATACAAGTGGGCTCCAATGGCATACACAGACATACTTTTACTGACATAACATATCAGCATAGACAAGCGGGCTCATGCGCCACTCATGTACCATTAGTACAAGATTTTTTTTCTACGCTCGAATCATGTTTTTTCCTAGATTAATCATATATTAGTTGAATGTTATTGACTTTAAAATTTAAAAAAAAAAAGAGTTAAAAAAATAAGATTAACAAAATGAGCTTGAGTCACTTGTTTTGTTGTGCTCCTTTTGACTGTTTCTTAATGCATCTGTAATATTTTGTTGTTGGATTGTTTCTTCCATGCTTTTTGTTAAATGGTCATCCTTTGATGATGAAAGTCTCTATTGCCAAGGGGTCATAGGGTGTGTTAAAGACATAACATGAAAGTATCTATTCTCTAGCAATATTGCTTGTAGCCAAAGGGTCATACGATCACCCTTGTTCCAAAACTTACTCTAAAATTTTGACAATAGTTTTTAGTGAAAATTTGAATTAATTTTGAATATATTGAGGTCAAATGATTATAGGGTTGAGGGGACCCTTATGGCCAAAGGGTCATAGGCCTCTCTTTAGGGTCATAGGTTACTACCAAAAGGAACTACCTATCTTGATAACTTCTAGGAGATAATCTAGGACACCTTCCTATGGCCAAAAGTTCATAGTCGGCAAGGAGGAGGAACTAATTGGGTCTATTTGTCAAAGTTTTTATTTTAGTTTATGGCTCATTTTTTGTTTACTAATCAAGATTTAATACTAGATTTTTGTGACCACATACATACTAGCTCATTTGGAGATAATTAGACACATGCATATAAGCACACCCTATGGCCGTGCGATTGTAGGGCTTTAGGACACCACATAAAACTACTTGGCCATCACTATCTCGACAGAGTTGTGTTATCAATTAGATCATATCTATCGCCATGCAACCATAGGGTTGTAGTTGATATAAGAAAAATGATATAAAATGGGTTCATTTATAGTCTAATGATTTAGTGCTTTTGGCTGGATTGTTTGTCATGGGAGATTAATTTGAAGTTAGCAATAGTCTAGTTTTTAATAGCCTTAGATCAAAACATCTACAACTAACTAGTTGTTCAACTAATCTAAATGTGACATTATGGATGTTGTTTGCAAGGATTTGGCTAGTACACAAGAGGCCTATGATTGGAGGGATAGGGGGTCTAATCCTAATGAGTTTTTCTAGGAAACATGAGCAGAATGCCTTCTTTATGCAAGGGCTTATGGCCAAACAGTCATAGGGCCTCCAGTAATTTCCCAAAAAAATCCAAACGAATAGCCTTTTCCCCTTATGATATGGCTAACTAAGATTGCAATTGGACCTGATTTAACCATACAATTTTCAAGTTATGTACTACAAATTCACTAACTTGACTTCCAAAACTATCTTTAAAACTACATATAGTGCTGATGTAGCATGGCCATAAGGTGTGTCCCATTGAGACTAATGGCCACTAGGCTTATTACCACATGACCATAAAATCTTCAAATAATGCACTAAAAATGTTGTCTTTTGACACCAAACATGGGTCCAAAACTCGGTCCAAAACTACCATAAAAACTACATTTAGTGCCAATGTAGCATGGCCATAAGGTGTGTCCAACTCAATGAGGCCAGATGGCTTTAGCACACCACATAATACCACTAGGCCATAATTTATATCTCCACAAGGTTTTGTTATCAATTATGGCCATGTCATAGGATCTATAATTCATACAAGACAAATGGTATATAAGCATATCGCATGGCTTTATGTCTAAACTGGAAACCTAGGTTTCTCAGACCTTACATTTATTGAGTTTCCCTAATGAGATACTCATATAGTTTTGGATCCAATATTTTACAGCCACTCCTTTATGTTAGCTAATGCATCCTTTAACTAACCATCCTTATAACTTATTGAGTTGAACACTTGGCCATATTGGTCATATGAATTATTTTGGCTATGCTACTTTAAAAATTATTTTGGCTAATGAAGATTAAATATCATCACACAAAGGCAAACCCAAAACCGTATGATGACTTGCACTATGGATGGGGTATGACCACCCACCCTTGAATGAAACAAATACTCACCATGGAATGTCGGCACCTCCCAACCCCAATGAACTCACTTCTTGAAGGGGGAAGAGGCACACAACCCATGAGACACTAGTGAAAGAAAATAAGGTTGTGAGACACACTTTAGATTCTCATTCACCTTGACCTTAAACTGTGTGATCATATTCTCTCAACAAGAGCCCAAACCAAGTGACAATATGTACAATAAACTTGAAACGACAAGAGATAACTCAAACATACAACAACACAAAACAAAGACAACGTTACTCTAGATAGCCCTAAAAAGAACTCTTGATTTATTATGAAAGGTGGAGTTGCACAAAGCTCCCTCCTCCAAGAGAATTTTGCAATGGTGCACAACGAATTTGGTAAGGTTTTGGGTGCTAATGAACAATGTTTTTTTTTGGCAAAGTTTAGAAAATTAGGTGATAAAATGGAGTTTTGGAACAATTTTAGGCTATTTTAGTGTATTTTTTGGAATTTGATTTGAATTTTTATTGCCAAAAAAACTTAAAAATATATAAAAAAAAGTATGTGATCGCAAAAAAATTTGAAACAATTAGAAAAAGTACTTGAATATGTCTATTATTTTTAGGAAAATTTTCACAATTTTTGAACATATGTAAGATATTTCTAAAAATTACAAGCTCTAGGTCGCCCAATTAGCCTATAGGTTAAATTAAGGGGGTCCTTTGAAATAAAAAACATTACTAATAAAGTTTGGGAAGATGCAAGAGTGAAGCTCATGTTATGTACATAAGAAAATGCTAGGAGTTGATTAATTGGGCACAAAGGAGGGTGCCCTTTTATTTAGTGGCTAATAGTAGAAGGACCTCATGGGCTAACAAGCTACTACTCTACCTCAACAAATGGCTTTGGAGCCTGTCAAGGGAAATACCCTACACCTCTATCATAAGGTGGATAGGATGTGTGGGTGGGGCTAATGAGAGATTATGTTGCTCTTTTGTTGCAATGCCAAGCACCCCCCCAAGCAATGAAAATGTAGGGGTATTTATACACTTGAGAGTGATAAGGAGTGTAGACAAGAGTGATGACCCCCCTATGTGGATTTGGGCCACATAAGAGGGTCAAAGGATGTGTTAATCCAGGGGAACGATCTGCTAAGGAAAGGATGACCACCAAGAGAGGATTCCGCCACCGTTAAGTAACTGAATGCCGTTAAGAGGGAAGCCACTACTAGAGTGGGGTGACTTGGCATCTTCCACCAAGAGAGGATTCCGCCACCGTTAAGTAACTGAATGCCGTTAAGAGGGAAGCCACTACTAGAGTGGGGTGATTTGGCATCTTGAAACCCCGGGTGTTTCTTTTTAATAGGTGGATATGCCATTGTCCAGGGTTGTTGATCCCTTGAGTATCTTGTATTGTGTCAACAGAATTAACAACAAAATTTCTTTTGTCTATTGATATTTACCTCTGCCTTTACTCTGTCTCCATTGTCTACTATGTTGTGTTATTGTATGTGGGGTCATCCTAGTCTAGGGATACTTATTGTGCTAGAGAGAGAGAGAGAGAGAGAGAGAGGTTGGTGCAACAAGTAGCTTGGCTGACAACACTTTGGTGATCAGGAGGGACAAAGCATTAGTAAGAGACCTGTGACCCCGAGGCTCCACGTTGCTAGTTGACACCCCCGGGAGTGTGTCTCCCCTACTGTCAACACTTTGGCAATCTCACGGGGGGACCTACACACTGCTCCAGTAGATAATATTTGGTACCCTAAGACAATAGCTCCTACAGGAAGGGCCTATAGGCGGCCAGGCCTAGGGGATGACTTGGAAGGAGGCTAGGCCTAACGGACGACTTGGAAGGAGGCCGGCTAAAGGATCAACTTGAGTAATTAGGAACACGTCCCCGGAGCTTGTAATTTAGTTGCAATATCTCCAAGATGAAGCTCAAGAAGAGCAGTGCTAAAGGATGAACTTCAATAATTAGGGACACGTCCCCGGAGCTAGTAACTTAGTTGCAATATCTCCAAGATGAAGCTCAAGAGCAGTGTCCACCACAAGGGTGCTAGACAGCCAATTGGAAGCCCTAATAAAAAACCCATTGGGTGCCCGAGTGGTTGATCATTTTGAAGTGCCACAACAATAGGCAAGATAGCAAGCCCCATGACCGGAATTAGAGAGAAATAGCACGACTACCTTGACAAAGAAATTTCCGTTGTTCTCAGGAAAAAGCTATGAGGATGCTTGCATGTCTACTAATTTGAGAACTATTGGAGAGTATCTCACCTAAGGGACCTTGCGATACTAGCAGCCGAGCTTTAGAAGCTAAATAAATATGCATTCACGAACACTTTCAAGAAGAAGGCAACCAATGGCACTCCCGCTATACAATAAACCACTTCAACTCATTTGATGCGGTGGTGGTAGCCTTCTTGCAAGGTTCCAGATAGAGAAAATGAATGGCCATGCTATTATTGCCCTATACCAGGGCATGTGAGCTGGGATTGCCCATTAAGAATAAGACATCAAGCAGAAAAGCAAGCTGAGTTGGACAAAGCTAACAATAGACCAAAACGAATGTCCAAATGGTGAATATTGAACCATAAAAGCCACCGGAAGAAAGGGAGGATCAAAACATTGTAAATAAAGCAATCTTGGAGCACAAAAGGCAACAACTGGCGTGGACTTACTTGCTATCACAAGATCACAAAAAGTAAAGAAAACTTAGGAAACGAGGAAGGGTAAGAGATTGAAGACCAATGGTGGGAGCAAGACAGAGTCGGGAAGCTCGAAGCAAAGCTAATACAATGAGAACAAAAATTGATGAGCTTAAAGGCCAAAGGAAAAAAATAATGCTAGAAAATGCAAGGCCTGAGGTGGTAAGTTCTAAGAAATTTGTACCAACAAATATAGGGCCGGAGACGTCCGGAGAAGTGAGTCCAAAGAGACTCATACGAACAACAAATGTAGGGGCAAAGACACCCAGAGAAGTGAGTACAAGGCCTAAGAATCCCAGAGATGTGAGTCCAAAGAGGCTTATACCCTCGGGGGTGTCACTTTCAAAAAATGTGCCTATCACGAGAGTTCAACAAAAGGAAAGTTTAAATATTTAAAACTTACAAAAATATATTTAAAGAGGGGATTTAATTATTATATTTAGGAAAAAAATTACAGATTTCAATAGAAAAGGATACATAATACTTGTTCAAAAATTCACAGATAAGGGATTTTCAAAATAGGCCTTGAATGTACACGATATAATAAGTTTTCATAGAGTGAACCCCTTGAGCTCATACCAATGAGTACAGGGCCTGAGGAGGTCAGAGGCATGAGTCCAAAGAGACTCGAGCAAGCAACGGAAGAGACAGAGATGTCCAGAAATGAGAGTTCAAGAAAACTCTTGAACAGGCCAGAAGAGCCTAGTGAACACAGTCCGGAGACGCAGGAACAAGCGCTTGAGATGTCTAGGAGCCCAAAGAGGCTGGACAAAACAAGCTCCATAATTAGCTCCAAAAATGCGCCTCCCAAATTTGCTTAAATGAGCTACCTAATATGCTATAATAACTGTCTCCCCAGCTGCTATTTGTGTGTCCAGTCCCTGCCCAGTCAACTGCCTAGTCATCTAAGCCCAAAAATCCTATAAATAGACCCCCCAACTCTCTTTTCTCTTCATAACTTGAAATCATCCTCAAGTTTGAAGGAAGGCCACATGCTTCACTAAAGTATTCAGCTACTTTACAACTTGGAGGATATCTAGTTTTCTCATAATCATCTGAACTATTCTAAATATAGTATTATTATTACTTAATTATATTAAGATCTCATGATCTTAATTAGCTATGCGGGATTACTCTCTCGTATTCGTAATCCCAAGAATTCACTTATATATTTTTAATTAATCATTTAAACTTAGAAAATCTTAATCTACATGGGATTTCATTATGATTAAGAATTTAATTTTTCTAATATGATAGGAAATTTCATTTAGGAATATGACACACTAAGGTCATGTTTGATTTTTAATTTCATTAATACAATTATTTTTTATTAGCAAAATAATGCTAAATTTTTATTCAAAAATTAGTAGTAATTACATAATTAAATAATTATCTTATGTAATTACATAAATCATAGTAATTTCCTGCAATATTGCACTGCCACAAGAGAATAAGCTAGGCAACCAAAAACACACAAGTGAGCAATGGATGGTTTTCGGCCATGCCAAGCCTCATATGGAGTGATAGACTGCAATGCTTTGGTAGGACATAGGTAGCACACATGACAGCCTCAAGCCAAAATGCATGTGGTAAAGCTTGACTTTTGACTATACATCGTGCCATCTCTATAAGAGACCTATTCTTCCTCTCAGCTACACCATTTTGCTGAGGGGTGTAAGGCACTGTACATTGGTGTTTTATCCCACATTCAGCCAAAAATGCATTAATTCTTTAGACATATACTCCCCCCCTCGATCGGAGGGTGCCCACTTTACATCTAGATACATTCTCAACCATAGAAACAAATTGCTTGAAGCACAAGAACACTTCGGACTTAGCCTTTAATGGATATACCCATGCATGCCTACAGTAATCATCAATAAAAGTCACGAAGTACAGGTAATTTCCAAAAGATGGTGTCTGCATAGGACCACATACATCGCTGTGCACAAGTTGCAATTTGCGAGTAGCTCTCACTAAACCATCTTTAGGAAAAGAAGCATGCTGCATTTTACCAAGAATACAGCCTTCACATACATGTTTTGAAGGTGCCTCAAGTTGAGGCAATGAAGAAACCATGTCAGATTTCTGCAATCGCAACAAACTAGCAAAATTCAGATGACCAAAACATGCATGCCAAAGTTTTGCATCTGAAACTACCTGCAAATCTGAAACTGCACATGCCACATCTTCCATACATTTGTCATAAGAATCGAGCTTATATGGCCCACGAGATAATGAACCAGATGCGACAAATGTATCACCACAACTGAGATCATGAACTGTACATTTGTCATCCACAAATTTTACAACTAAGCCAAACTTAGTAAGCGCAAAAACTAACAACAAGTTCTTTTTGATCCCAAGAACATACAAGGCATCTTTAAGTATGAAAGTGTCTCCATTTACAGCAGACACAATTTTACCAACTCCTTCTACTGGGTAAGAGGAGTTGTTGGCACATGTGACAGTATTCCCTTTAGGGACAGTTTCAAGAGAAGTGAACATATCACGCTGCGAAGTGATATGCTTTGTGGCACCACTATCAAAGTACCACACATGAGAATCTGCAATAGACATACATGAATCATGCAATGATGGGTTATAACTGCAATGTACACTGAAAGCCCATTCTACATCCTGCACTATATTTGCAGATTCAGAAGTAGAAGGAGATGCATCTGAAACAGCCATACCGGCCTTCTTTTTCCTTGCCTCCTTCTGCTTCAATTTAGGACAATCCTTAATGATATGATCATTTGCCTTACAATAGTTGCAACGTAGCTTCTTCTTGAACTTTTCAGCAGCCTAGCAATAATCTCATCTACAGCAATTAACTGCTCTTTGAGATCTTTAATCTCTGTAAGGAAAATTTCCATAGAGTCTCCTTCCTCCATTTGCTTAGACTCTAAGTGTTTTCGAAGATAGGCAACATGTGGCTCATTGCGACCTGCATACAAATGAGCAAGAATGTCCCAAGCCTGCTTCGCTGTTTTGGCTGAGCGAATGTGTGGGACAATGGTACATTTAATAGATAACGCAATCAAGGCATGAGCCTGCGCATCTTTAACCATCCCAACAAACCTCACAGCTGTAGGTAGAGCTACTCTAGCAGTAGATGTAAAAAACCTGAAGCTCTCACCGCCACAGCACCAGATGTACTAGAACCTGTGACATCCTCAATTGTACCAGAATTTGCAAACTGTTACAAATCCTGGCCATACATCAATACCCTGAACGATATTCCAAAAACCTTTGGAAACCAATACATGACCCATCATGTATGCCCACATTGGATAATTAGTGCCATCAAATTTGTCATCAGTAGTAGAGACAACATGCAAAATACATCATTATTAGACATTGTCAAACGAAAGCCTATAATGACCAAAGCAAGGACCTGCCACAAAGACACAAAAAGCATTGACGTAACTTGTAGGGGCACACACAGGCCCAATACAGCAAAATTGTGAGAAATTTGATGATTTTGGTGAAGAACAGACAAAACGGAGAGCTTCAAAAAGCTCTGTAGAAACCTTGTAGCTCACGAACGGCCCCTGAACCGCGCCCGAAATGACCTAGATCTAGCTTCACCTAAGAGGACTCCTCAAGATGATGAAGATAGATCTACTCCGAGGTGGGGTATGCAACCTTGCTCAAGATGAAGAAGCCTCCTCCGATACCAATTGTTAGACTTAGGGTTGCAGGAATGCACACAAAGCTTGGAGAAGAAGAAGCTCAAGAGCACACAATAAGAAGTAGTATTACTTAGTGTGCAAGTACAAAGATAAGATAGCCCTAGAATGAGGATGGGCATATATATACAATGCACCGAGGAAAAAACCTTCTAGTGAGGGAAAAAGTGCCCCAGCAGTCCTAAGTGTGTTCACACACATCACTACCGTATCATATCAACAGAAACAATGGTGTAAGGATGAAGGCACTAATGAAGGATCCCATACTTAGATATTTGCTTTGAATGTGGTGAACCAGGCCACTACCGTCGTCAGAGCCCTAGGATAGCTGGAACTAGGATGCCCATGGATTCCAGTCGAAGGATTGAAGACTGAAATTCTAGACAAAGCAGTGGAATGGATTTGATATGTACATATGCAGCTGTGAGAGCTTTTGGACGCCATTGTATATAAATGTGCACATCTTGTTTTATATCTAAGGATTTGTTTTAACGAACAATGTTCCTAAGGTTTATAATAAAGGAATCTTCTTTTATATGTTAAACAATGTGGTAGTAATTAGATGAGAAAAATGGATTAAAGGAAAGTGGGAGGTCAAGTATCCCAACGGTATTGATCTGTGGCCAGCGCGAGACCCGAGAATTCGGGTAACTTTCCAAAAAATTGTTACGTCAAGACCGTAGACAGAGGTAATTACCTCCATCTTAGGGGAAAGTACCAATGTTGTCCTTCTGAAAGTTATGGGGACGAAGGCATTGGTACCATGAACCAAGGGTGGCATCTTAGGGGAAAGTGCTAACAGATGTGCCCCTGAAAGCTATGAGGGAAAAAGCATTAGTGCCATGAACCAAGGATAGTATTCTGCATTTAGGTGATTAAACCCAAGGGAATAGTTGTCTATTAGGTGACTACATTTCCCTTGCGAGATAGGACTAGATCTTGCTCACACCTATACTTTTTTTGTATTCATTATGGGTCTTGAAAGTAACCATGTGAGATGGTCTTGAAAGTAACCATGTGATATGGTCAGGACTTGGTTGTCTATCAAACGTTACCTAGACTAGTGGGATGGGTACGTTACAGAGATAGCTAGGAGTGCCCAAGAAAAAGAGATTAAATAGATTTGACACGACATGTAAGAATGCTATTGAAGGGGCAATGCACTCCAACCCCCAGAACCAGGAGGTCTTGATGTTCTTGAATCAAAAGGTACCTCTGGGAAACATATTAGATTTATGCCCAAGGTTCAAGGTGGCCAAAGTCCTCTAGAAGGGATTGCAAGGCTTAAACAAATAACTTGAAGCAATGGTGACGAAATCTTGGTATGCCACATGGCTCAACCGAAGGATTTACCCAAGGCCCGGGATGACAATGTGGCCAAGATTAATGTCAAAATCAACAACAAAGAACTCAAGGGGGTGTAGTCCTGGATGGAGGATTAGGAGAGTGAATGTGATTACTGAAGACACAGCTCACAGCTTGGGACTCAAATGGGAGCCCATAGCCTTTAATGTTTGCATGGCAGATAACACCACAGCGGTGCCCAGAGGCATCATTGAAAACATACAAATTTAGGTGGCCAACATGGAATTTTTCGTATGTCTAGTGGAAGGCTCCTACCAAATGCTGCTACTGCTTAAGGACGGCAAAGTCAAACATGACTAGAACAGAGATAGAATATCCCTAAAGAAAGGAGAAAGGAAGGTGCATATTGATTTTGGCAACAATAAAGAAAGAATAGAACCAAAACAAGCTCCCTTGCATGCGAAAACATTCAACATGGCTAATGGGTTAGAAGAAGAGAAGGAGGAAGCATTGCTAAGAGAAAACCCAAATTTGGTGCCCTTATTCATGGTAAACATAGATGAGATACTCAAACCTTATCAAGGTAAATATCTAGAAAAAGCTCTAGAGGCAACACACTCCCCAGGAAAATGGCTACAAGGATCCATCTTCAAATATTAGCAAAAAACTAAAACAAAGGGAAAACCCCGCCAAAACAACACAATCGGAGCCAAAAAAGATGGTATAGGAGGAGGAGCAAGAGTTTGAAAAATTAAGAGTGTGGCTGAATGCACAGGAAGAACAAAAAGAAGAAGTGTCACCCAGAGTAAAGCAAGATCATCTCACACAGGCAAACTTGGGAGATGAAGGAGAAGAGAAAATGGTAAAAATCAGCATGGAGATAGAAGAAGACTTCAAGCAACATCTAGTTCAGATGTTCAAAGAGTACAAAGATGTCTTTTCCTAGTCATATGAAGATATGGAAGGCATAGTGATGTGTGCGCGGAAGAGAAACGAGTGCATGCAGTGCAAGCATGCGTGCTGTGCTAGACGGAGAAGAACACCATAGACGCACGACTGGTGAGGGTGAGCCTTGCCCTCCTATACACTCCACTAACTTAGCACACGGTTGGAATGAGAGATAGTCCTCTCCACATACAGTATGATAGTTAGTGTGTGGCTCACAAGTGTTATCTATACACTTGGATAAGTGAGTTAGTCTCAGGCGCCAGACACGTAGTCCATTAACCCAACATTTCTCCCACTTAATGGCTAACGTGGAGAAAAAAGGTAAAAAATCTGTACAATATGTACTAGAATGAAGGATGCCATCAACTTCATTCTACGCCCATCAACTCACAACATTGTGCAAACTTGTCGGAGGAGAGACTCTTTGTAAGAGCATCAGCTTGGTTGATCTCGGAGGTATGTTACATTCTTTCCCCGTTAAGAAATTGTCATCCTCCTCTGTAGTGTGAACCTTCACTAGTTCCAGCTTCTTGCTTGCAACACAATCCCTTGCAAAATTATATCTCACCTCAATGTGTTTCGTCTCTTTGCATGAAACACCAGATTCTTTGCCAAAGCATTAGCACTAGCACTGTCACAATATATCTCTGGCAAAATTCGTATCTGACACATATCTCCCACTAGACGAGCAAGCCATATAGCTTCTTTGCACGCCTCACTGGCTACAACATACTTCGCCTCAGTAGTAGATATAGATGTACAATTTTGAAGTACCGAATGCCAAGATATAGCAGAACCAGCAAACTTGAAAATCCACCCAGTAATAGATCTTCTGGTATCCATGCAACCTGCATAATCAGAATCCACATATCCAGTAATGGCTGCATCTCCTTGACCATAGCACAACTTGCGATTCGACGTGCCACTCAAATACCTGAGAATAGTCTTTACTGCATCCCAATGCTTCTTTCCAGGATCTGACATAAATCTGCTAACAACACCCACTGCATATGCAATGTCCGGTCTAGTAGCTACCATAGCATACATAAGACTGCCAACAGTCGCGCATAAGGAATCTTAGCCATAAAAGCTCTTTCCTCATTTGTCTTTGGACAATCAGCCTTGCTAAGTTTCAGGTAGGCAGGCAATGGAGTACTCACTGACTTCCCCTTCTGCATATTGAAATGCTCTAGCACTTTATGCACGTACTCTTGTTGAGATAAATAAAGCAATCCACGCTTTCGATCTCTAGTAATGCGCATGCCCAAAATATGATTGGCATCTCCAAAGTCTTTCATGTCAAACTATTCACATAACTTCTTCTGTAGACTTTGAATGTCCTTCTTATCATGTCCTGCTAAGCATATCATCGACATAAAGTATCAACATGATAACTTTGTCACTGCTTGGATGCTTGACATATAGGCACAGATCCTCATCACTTCGTATAAAACCTTGTGACTGCATGAACATATCAAACTTATGATACCACTGTCTAGGTGCTTGCTTCAAACCATAAAGCGATTTCTTTAGCTTGCATACTAGACTCTCCTTGCCCTTATGCACAAAACCTTGTGGTTGCTACATATAGATCTCATCCTCAAGATCTCCATGTAAGAAACTAGTTTTCACGTCCATCTGAACCAGTTCCAAATCTTGTGTAGCAACAAGACCAAACAAAAGCCTCAATGTAGTCATCTTAACTACTGGCAAAAAGATTTCTTCAAAATCTATCCCATACTGCTGCTTAAAGCCTTTAGCCACTAATCTTGCCTTATACTTAGGCGTAACGTCACCAGATGTGACCTTCCTCTTGAAAACCCATTTGCATGGTAATGCTTCCTTTCCTTCAGGCAATGGTACCAAATCCCATGTTCCATTCTTCACCATAGAAGTGATCTCACTCTTCATTGCAAGATCCCATTTCTTACTGTCCTCTGATTGCATAGCTTGTCTATAACAAGTTGGTTCACCGCAATCTGTCAGCAACACAAATCAACACCAGGCACAAACCGTTCTAGTGGATTTGACATTCTTGTAGAATGTCTAGGCTGACTAGTATTGGCCTCAACATCATGTGGCCACTCAATAGGAGCCTCTGTGACAGTTGGAATCAAGCCACCTTGTGGAAGTCCATCCACATCACTGAAAGTAACCTTTCGATATTCAACATCTTTGACTGGCTGTTTAGGGTTTAGGGTTTAGGGTTTAGGGGTTTTTTCAGGTGTGCGGTTGTGGAGTGATAAAGATAAATAACCGGTAGCTGCGGCAGCAAAAAGTAGCTGCGGCAGCAAAAAATAAATTTTTCGGGGGGCCGGTTACGTGATAGTCAAGTGAAGTGTATGTAAGATATGGTGTTGAGGTGTGAATAGTATGAACTTAAGATGGCCACGCACTATGACCAAGAAGTCCAAAATCCCACCTCACGAGGACAACAGCTAGCCGAAAAATACGACCAAGTTGCCCACGCAAAATAAAGGCTAAGATGTGGGGACAACAACTTGCCGCAAAAGAACGACTAGTTGTCCACCAAACCAAAGGCTAAGACGTGGGGACAACAACTTGCCGCAGAAGAACGACTAGTTGCCCTCAAAAATAAAGGTAAGGGGAAGGGAAGGTGCATCAATCGAAATGACACTTAGCATGCCACGCAATATGACATTATGCCAGATCGAAGGAGCATACTCAGCAGAAAGACACTAAACCAGCCAAATTAATGACCAAGTGCCTCTTACTAAGCACCAAACCAATGGCCTTACACACACAAGAAAGACACTTTACTTGCCCAAAAAAGGACTAAGTGCCTAACATACACAAAACACAAGACAAAATTTGATTTGATTTAAGAGACAAAAAAGACTTAAAAAAGTCGATTTCTTGTATTAACTTGAGGGTGTAGTTCCAAACTAGTTTCGCTCTAGAATGAGCTCTTCAGTGGAACACCCAAGTTTGAGATTACAAGAATGAGAGCTCTCCCTTATGTAGAGAAGGGAGGGCTAGCTTTTGCCTCTTTGCATGTGGGATAATTCAGCCTTTTGTTGTGAAAAAGCAAGCTTAGGACATGAAGAACCCAATGCAACAAACGACGCTCGAATCGGATAAGTAGAGCTCTCTAAACAAATAAAAGAAGCTCAATAGCATCTCATGCAAGCTATGGGTTTTGAACTCATGACCTCTTTCATTAGAGTCACAAGCCTTAACCATTAGGCTAGAGTGGACATGTTGACTCTACATGCAAAAATAAGTTACATAAGGTAACTAGAAGACTAGAGAGATGCATAAAATAGGTGGAGGGTTTTCCCGATAGCAGAACCAAACATGGGAGGTCTCATATGCTGTTAAGCTGATGCTCCCAAGGGTTGCTTTACAAAGGTGGGTCCACGCTAAAAATAGTACTTACTAAAAATAGAAAGTTACAAATTAAAGGTTCGAAACCTTGATCTAACAAGATAGGAGCGCAGATTCCTTGGATTTCTCCAGCAAATCATAGGTCTAGGTATATGCTTCAGCTCGGGATTTTGTTGGCAAAGCCCAAAAAGTTTAGGGTTTAGGGTTTAGGGGTTAGGGTTTACGGTTTAGGGTTTTAGGGTTTTAGGGTTTTTAGGGGTTTGGGGTTTGGGGTTTGGGTTTAGGGTTTAGGGTTTAGGGTTTTAGGGTTTAGGGTTTGGGTTCAGGGTTCAGGGTTCAGGGTTCAGGGTTCAAAAAATGATTTTTCAGCTGCGGCAGCAAAAAAATGATTTTTCGGGGGGCCGGTTATGTTACATACTCTCTGAAATGCTTGTTGAAGGACATGCTTCCCTGCGGTGAATAGAAGCTACTTAGGGAGACTCCACAGTGAAGAGAAGGCACTTAGAGAGAGAGACACCACGGTGAAAAGAAGGTGCTTAAGGACACTCCACAGTGAACAGAAGCTGCTTAGGGAGACTCCACAGTGAATAGAAGGCGCTTAGAGAGAGAGACACCCTAAACCCTAAACCCTAAACCCTAAACCCAAAAAATCCAGAAGGTGCTTAAGGAGACTCCACGGTGAACAGAAGGTGCTTAAGGAGACTCCACGGTGAACAGAAGGTGCTTAAGGAGACGCTACGCCGCGGCGCTGCTTCGCAGCGACGCTGCTTCGCAGCGACGCTGCTTCGCAGCGTGGTGCTGCTGCGCAGCGACGCTGCTTCGCAGCGTGTCGATCCACCTCGTCGCGTCAGAATTGCCAAAAAATGATGGGAGGACGTATTTTTCGCGCGCGCAGAATTGCTGTTTTTCGCGCGCGCAGAATTGCTGTTTTTCGCGCGTGCAGAATTGTTGTTTAGTGAGCCAGAACCAACACCAGAAGCTGCTTAGGGCCACTCCAAAAAAAACCCAAACCCGAACCCAAAATCCAGAAGGTGCTTAAGGAGACTCCACGGTGAACAGAAGGTGCTTAAGAAGACTCCACGGTGAACAGAAGGTGCTTAAGAAGACTCCACGGTGAACAGAAGGTGCTTAAGGAGACTCCACGGTGAACAGAAGGTGCTTAAGGAGACGCTACGTCACGGCGCTGTTGCGCAGCGACGCTGCTTCGCAGCGTGGTGCTGCTGCGCAGCAACGCTGCTACGCAGCGTCTCGATCCACCTCGTCGCGTCAGAACCGCCAAAAAATGATGGGAGGACGTATTTTTCGCGCGCGCAGAATTGCTGTTTTTCGCGCGTGCAGAATTGCTGTTTAGTGAGCCAGAACCAACCCTAAACCCTAAACCCTAAACCCAAAACCCAAAACCCAAAATCCAGAAGGTGCTTAAGGAGACTCCACGGTGAACAGAAGGTGCTTAAGAAGACTCCACGGTGAACAGAAGGTGCTTAAGGAGACTCCACGGTGAACAGAAGGTGCTTAAGGAGACGCTACGCCGCGGCGCTGCTGCGCAGCGACGCTGCTTCGCAGCGTGTCGATCCACCTCGTCGCGTCAGAACCGCCAAAAAATGATGGGAGGACGTATTTTTCGCGCGCGCAGAATTGCTGTTTTTCGCGCGTGCAGAATTGCTGTTTAGTGAGCCAGAACCAACCCTAAACCCTAAACCCTAAACCCTAAACCCAAAACCCAAAATCCAGAAGGTGCTTAAGAAGACTCCACGGTGAACAGAAGGTGCTTAAGGAGACTCCACGGTGAACAGAAGGTGCTTAAGGAGACGCTACGCCGCGGCGCTGCTGCGCAGCGACGCTGCTTCGCAGCGTCTCGATCTACCTCGTCGCGTCAGAATCACCAAAAAATGATGGGAGGACGTATTTTTCGCGCGCGCAGAATTGCTGTTTTTCGCGCGTGCAGAATTGCTGTTTAGTGAGCCAGAACCAACACCAGAAGCTGCTTAGGGCCACCCCAAAAAATCCAGAAGGTGCTTAAGGAGACTCCACGGTGAACAGAAGGTGCTTAAGAAGACTCCACGGTGAACAGAAGGTGCTTAAGGAGACTCCACGGTGAACAGAAGGTGCTTAAGGAGACGCTACGCCGCGGCGCTGCTTCGCAGCGTGGTGCTGCTGCGCAGCAACGCTGCTTCGCAGCGTGTCGATCCACCTCGTCGCGTCAGAATTGCCAAAAAATGATGGGAGGACGTATTTTTCGCGCGCGCAGAATTGCTGTTTTTCGCGCGTGCAGAATTGTTGTTTAGTGAGCCAGAACCAACACCAGAAGCTGCTTAGGGCCACTCCAAAAAAAACCCAAACCCGAACCCAAAATCCAGAAGGTGCTTAAGGAGACTCCACGGTGAACAGAAGGTGCTTAAGAAGACTCCACGGTGAACAGAAGGTGCTTAAGAAGACTCCACGGTGAACAGAAGGTGCTTAAGGAGACTCCACGGTGAACAGAAGGTGCTTAAGGAGACGCTACGCCGCGGCGCTGCTTCGCAGCGTGGTGCTGCTGCGCAGCAACGCTGCTACGCAGCGTCTCGATCCACCTCGTCGCGTTAGAACCGCCAAAAAATGATGGGAGGACGTATTTTTCGCGCGTGCAGAATTGCTGTTTTTCGCGCGTGCAGAATTGCTGTTTAGTGAGCCAGAACCAACCCTAGGAACTGGGTGAACCCTAGTTGAAACCATAAACCCTAAACCCTAAACCCTTATGGCACTGTAACCCTAGGGACTGGGTCAACCCTAGTTGAAACCCTAAACCCTAAACCCTAAACCCTAATGGAACTGTAACCCTAGGGATTGGGTGAACCCTAGTTAAAACCCTAAACCCTAAACCCTAAACCCTAATGGCACTGTAACCCTAGGGACTGGGTGAACCCTAGTTGAAACCCTAAATCCTAAACCCTAAACCCTAAACCCTAATGGCACTGTAACCCTAGGGACTGGGTGAACCCTAGTTGAAACCCTAAACCCTAAACCCTAAACCCTAAACCCTAAACCCTCAACCCTAATGGCACTGTAACCCTAGGGACTGGCTGAACCCTAGTTGAAACCCTAAACCCTAAACCCTAAACCCTAAACCCTAAACCCTAAACCCTAATGGCACTGTAAACCTAGGGACTGGGTGAACCCTGGTTGAAACCCTAAACCCTAAACCCTAACCCTAATGGCACTGTAACCCTAGGGACTGGGTGAACCCTAGTTGAAACCCTAAACCCTAAACCCTAAACCCTAAACCCTGAACCCTAAACCTTGAACCTTAAACCCTAAACCCTAAACCCTAAACCCACAAAATCTAGAAGGCGCTTAAGGAGACTCCACGGTGAACAGAAGGTGCTTAAGAAGACTCCACGGTGAACAGAAGGTGCTTAAGGAGACTCCACGGTGAACAGAAGGTGCTTAAGGAGACGCTACGCCGCGGCGCTACTGCGCAGCGACGCTGCTTCGCAGCGTGGTGCTGCTGCGCAGCGACGCTGCTTCGCAGCGTGGTGCTGCTACGCAGCGTCTCGATCCACCTCGTCGCGTCAGAACCGCCAAAAAATGATGGGAGGACGTATTTTTCGCGCGCGCAGAATTGCTGTTTTTCGCGCGTGCAGAATTGCTGTTTAGTGAGCCAGAACCAACCCTAAACCCTAAACCCTAAACCCTAAACCCAAAATCCAGAAGGTGCTTAAGGAGACTCCACGGTGAACAGAAGGTGCTTAAGAAGACTCCACGGTGAACAGAAGGTGCTTAAGGAGACTCCACGGTGAACAGAAGGTGCTTAAGGAGACGCTACGCCGCGGCGCTGCTGCGCAGCGACGCTGCTTCGCAGCGTGGTGCTGCTGCGCAGCAACGCTGCTACGCAGCGTCTCGATCCACCTCGTCGCGTCAGAACCGCCAAAAAATGATGGGAGGACGTATTTTACGCGCGCGCAGAATTGCTGTTTTTCGCGCGTGCAGAATTGCTGTTTAGTGAGCCAGAACCAAGCCTAAACCCTAAACCCTAAACCCTAAACCCAAAATCCAGAAGGTGCTTAAGGAGACTCCACGGTGAACAGAAGGTGCTTAAGAAGACTCCACGGTGAACAGAAGGTGCTTAAGGAGACTCCACGATGAACAGAAGGTGCTTAAGGAGACGCTACGCCGCGGCGCTGCTGCGCAGCGACGCTGCTTCGCAACGTGGTGCTGCTGCGCAGCAACGCTGCTACGCAGCGTCTCGATCCACCTCGTCGCGTCAGAACCGCCAAAAAATGATGGGAGGACGTATTTTTCGCGCGCGCAGAATTGCTGTTTTTCGCGCGTGCAGGATTGCTGTTTAGTGAGCCAGAACCAAGCCTAAACCCTAAACCCTAAACCCTAAACCCTAAACCCAAAATCCAGAAGGTGCTTAAGGAGACTCCACGGTGAACAGAAGGTGCTTAAGAAGACTCCACGGTGAACAGAAGGTGCTTAAGGAGACGCTACGCCGCGGCGCTGCTTGCAGCAACCGGTTTAGGGTTTAGGGTTTAGGGTTTAGGGTTTAGGGTTAAAAAAATGATTTTTCAGCTGCGGCGGCAAAAAAATGATTTTTCGGGGGGCCGGTTATGTTACATACTCTCTGAAATGCTTGCTGAAGGACATGCTTCCCTGCGGTGAATAGAAGCTACTTAGGGAGACTCCACAGTGAAGAGAAGGCACTTAGAGAGAGAGACACCACGGTGAAAAGAAGGTGCTTAAGGACACTCCACGGTGAACAGAAGCTGCTTAGGGAGACTCCACAGTGAATAGAAGGCGCTTAGAGAGAGAGACACCCTAAACCCTAAACCCTAAACCCAAAAAATCCAGAAGGTGCTTAAGGAGACTCCACGGTGAACAGAAGGTGCTTAAGAAGACTCCACGGTGAACAGAAGGTGCTTAAGGAGACTCCACGGTGAACAGAAGGTGCTTAAGGAGACGCTACGCCGCGGCGCTGCTTCGCAGCGACGCTGCTTCGCAGCGACGCTGCTTCGCAGCGACGCTGCTTCGCAGCGACGCTGCTTCGCAGCGACGCTGCTTCGCAGCGACGCTGCTTTGCAGCGTGTCGATCCACCTCGTCGCGTCAAAATTGCCAAAAAATGATGGGAGGACGTATTTTTCGCGCGCGCAGAATTGTTGTTTTTCGCGCGCGCAGAATTGCTGTTTTTCGCGCGTGCAGAATTGTTGTTTAGTGAGCCAGAACCAACACCAGAAGCTGCTTAGGGCCACTCCAAAAAAAACCCAAACCCGAACCCAAAATCCAGAAGGTGCTTAAGGAGACTCCACGGTGAACAGAAGGTGCTTAAGAAGACTCCACGGTGAACAGAAGGTGCTTAAGAAGACTCCACGGTGAACAGAAGGTGCTTAAGGAGACTCCACGGTGAACAGAAGGTGCTTAAGGAGACGCTACGCCGCGGCGCTGCTGCGCAGCGACGCTGCTACGCAGCGTCTCGATCCACCTCGTCGCGTCAGAACCGCCAAAAAATGATGGGAGGACGTATTTTTCGCGCGCGCAGAATTGCTGTTTTTCGCGCGTGCAGAATTGCTGTTTAGTGAGCCAGAACCAACCCTAAACCCTAAACCCTAAACCCAAAACCCAAAACCCAAAATCCAGAAGGTGCTTAAGGAGACTCCACGGTGAACAGAAGGTGCTTAAGAAGACTCCACGGTGAACAGAAGGTGCTTAAGGAGACTCCACGGTGAACAGAAGGTGCTTAAGGAGACGCTACGCCGCGGCGCTGCTGCGCAGCGACGCTGCTTCGCAGCGTCTCGATCCACCTCGTCGCGTCAGAACCGCCAAAAAATGATGGGAGGACGTATTTTTCGCGCGCGCAGAATTGCTGTGTTTCGCGCGTGCAGAATTGCTGTTTAGTGAGCCAGAACCAACACCAGAAGCTGCTTAGGGCCACCCCAAAAAATCCAGAAGGTGCTTAAGGAGACTCCACGGTGAACAGAAGGTGCTTAAGAAGACTCCACGGTGAACAGAAGGTGCTTAAGGAGACTCCACGGTGAACAGAAGGTGCTTAAGGAGACTCTACGCCGCGGCGCTGCTGCGCAGCGACGCTGCCTCGCAGCGTGTCGATCCACCTCGTCGCGTCAGAACCGCCAAAAAATGATGGGAGGACGTATTTTTCGCGCGCGCAGAATTTCTGTTTTTCGCGCGTGCAGAATTGCTGTTTAGTGAGCCAGAACCAACACCAGAAGCTGCTTAGGGCCACTCCAAAAAAAACCCAAACCCGAACCCAAAATCCAGAAGGTGCTTAAGGAGACTCCACGGTGAACAGAAGGTGCTTAAGAAGACTCCACGGTGAACAGAAGGTGCTTAAGGAGACTCCACGGTGAACAGAAGGTGCTTAAGGAGACGCTACGCCGCGGCGCTGCTGCGCAGCGACGCTGCTTTGCAGCGTGGTGCTGCTGCGCAGCAACGCTGCTTCGCAGCGTGTCGATCCACCTCGTCGCGTCAGAACCGCCAAAAAATGATGGGAGGACGTATTTTTCGCGCGCGCAGAATTGCTGTTTTTCGCGCGCGCAG
>NC_141069.1:57166093-57173593 GCF_041138505.1 Cibotium barometz
TGTTAAGCCGATGCTCCCAAGGGTTGCTTTACAAAGGTGGGTCCACGCTAAAAATAGTACTTACTAAAAATAGAAAGTTACAAATTAGAGGTTCGAAACCTTGATCTAACAAGATAGGAGCGCAGATTCCTTGGATTTCTCCAGCAAATCATAGGTCTAGGTATATGCTTCAGCTCGGGATTTTGTTGGCAAAGCCGAAAAAGTTTAGGGTTTAGGGAGGCCCCCAAGTTTAAAGCTTTGGTGTACTTGGAGTAGTCAAGCTTAAGAACCAGGGGGATCCGCTTACTCGAAGAGGTTTCTCGATTGGAAGCCTTTAGAAGTAGAGCTGTTCGTATATTGTACTTGACCTTGCTGAAAGTTTTCCGAAGGAGAGAATCCGGATATCCTCTACCTCGAAGTCGTTGGAAAAACAAAAGCTTTAGCTTGATGTAGCTTTGAAGCGTGCTTTCCCTGATGACATAACGCTTAAGTTCTCCAATGATGAAGGATTCCTTTTGATGACTAGGGTGCCAGGAAGAGAAAGGGAGGTATTGATACCTGTTCAGCTCTTTCTGAAAACAACTAGTAGAAAGCTTTCCTGTGGTTTGAAAATTAGTACCTTTGAAGAGGTGAATATCCAAAAAATCCACAGATGAATTGGAGATGACATGTGTTATCTTGATATGCTCCTGAAGATCCATTGCATAGTTGCTAAGATGTTGAAGCAAAGTGGTGTGAGACCCATGCCAAAAACCTAAAGCGTCATCAATGTATCTTTTGTAGTAGAGTAGCTCTGTTGTGGGATGTACCTGTTCTTGAAGGTTTTCTAAATAACATAGAAAAAGGCAGGCATAGACAACAGCAAAATTACTCCCCATAGCAGTGCCTCTGATTTGATGCCAAAAAGTGCCATTAAACTCAAGATAGTGGTTCTTGAGAACAAGAGAGGCAATTGTCATGATGAGGTTGAGCTCTACATGGTTGAAGTCACCCTGTATCATCATCTTGAGGGCATGCAGTCCTTCATTGGTGGGAATACTGGGGTACAGAGATTCCACATCAAATGTGAAGAGGATAATTTCTTGTGGTAGATGAAGCTCAGATAACTCTTTAATCAGAGTGAGGGAGTCTTTTAGATGTTGCTTTTGTTGGAGGAGAATGGGGAAAAGCTTATGATGAAGCCATATAGACGCATTCTCAAAAACAAAGCCATTGTAAGAGCAGATTGGCCTTCCGACCACTGTAGGTTTGTGGATTTTGGGCAAGAAGTAAAGAGAGCAAACTCTGAACCCTTGCTTTGGCTTCTGCAAAATAAACTTTGCTTCATCCCTTGAGAGCACACTAGACTTTTGACAGATGCAGGCAAGCCTATCAAACAGTTCATTCAATGGAGCTTGGGTGACTGGGAGATAGACCTGTTGATCTAGAAGTTGCCGATCACCTTCATTAAGATACCATGATTTATCAAGAATTACCAAACCAAGGTTTTTATCTGCTGGCTTGATAATGATGTTATGGTTCTTTATCAATCTGTTAAGGGCTCTTCTCAAATGAAGCGAAAGCTTGTTCTGAGGAAGTCGCTCACATGAAGAGATTGAATTTTGAAGTATGACTCTTCCAGTGTTGATGATGTCTTCCAGAGGCTGATAAACTTTAGAAGGATTCCAATTCGGGTTTGCAACTCGAAAAGGAGGAAGAGGTCTATCTGGTGCATTTCTGAAAAACCATCGAAGACGAAGTTGCCTTGCAAAATTATCATAGTCTTTGGTGAGATGTGTTGAATCCGGAAACTTTGATGGAGGAATATATCCCAAACCAAGTCCTAGAAGCTTTTTCTCGCTAAATGAAAGCTTGTACTGAGAGAGATTGTGGATGGCAGTGTTTGAAACACGTTGATCCACCTCAGTTGGGGTCTTTCTAGAGAAAAGCAATAGAGCATAGCGCTCGGGATCTTGGAGAGGGAGCCAGAAGAGGTGCCTTAACGCCGGGGATTTCGAGACCGAGATCGGCTCGGTGGAGCGGATCTGCTTCGTGAATTTTGCCGATGTTGTTTCTGTCCCGAACCAGATTTCTGGGTATTGCGGCCTTGTCGAGAAGAGGAAGGCTGTGCAGAGGAGGGGGTGGAAGTCTTCTTCCTTTGAGGTTGATTTCCACCCCCTTGCCGGTTTCCCCGCTGGTTTTTTGGCTGGGTAGACTTGCCTTTATTTGGCTTGTTTCCCTGCTGCTGCTGCTTACCTTGGTGGTTGTTTTGCCGGTCTTTCTGTTGATTGCCTTTCTTAGAAGCTTGGTTGCTTCTAGTGTTCTTCTTGTTGTTGTTCTGGCTATTGTTCTGGCTTTTCTTTTGTTGATTATCTTTCCGTTTTTTGTTTGTCCCACCTGTGTCATTTGCTAGACTTTTCTTTAGCTTGTTGATCTGTGCTTGAACTTGCTTCTGAACTTGCTCTTTGACTAGCTTGGCTATAGAGGGTTCAGTAGGAAGAGATTCTGCATCTCCCATGGCTTGATCCTGTGCAGCTTTCCTCTTGGTGAAAGCAGCTTGCTTGATCTTAGAGTTAAGGAGATGAGAGACCCTGAAATTATTTATGGCAGTTTTGAAATCTTTGAGCAGCTTGTTCTTCCAAGTCTTCATGGTGTTTTCCCATAAAGCGTGTGGGCTGTCCATCAGTTCCAAAGCAGCCATGAGGTTCAGGATTTCCTGGAGACTGGCTTCAAAAGTGGAGGCATAAGCATCCAGCTTCTTTTCTTGATTCTCTACCAGCTTTGCTTGGGCTTCAATGAGGACTTCCAAGCAGCTGCTCCTGTAATTTTTACAAAGATCTTGTAGAGTTTGATTGAGAAAGGCCTGTCCTTGTTCATCTTGCACAGTAAGGCGGGGTGGTTTGAGTCGAAGACTGTTAGGTACGGTGCCTTCTTCTCTTTGCTCTCTAAGCTTTTTGAGGTAAGCTTGACTTTTCTCAAAAGCTAAAAACATCTTCTTGTACTCCTCGATAGACTTCTTCAAGAAATCTTTAAGGTGAGAAGGTTGAGCGATGGGAAGAGTAGGCAGAGCAAAAAGGTCATCATAGGATGATGATGAAGCACCAAGTGTAAACCTGTATTGGTTTTGTGCATTAGCAGTATCTGTAGAATTATCCATTCTCCGCTTAGCACGTTCTCTTTCTCCACTAGCAAATTGAAACGCTCCCTGGCTGGTAGAAGGGTTGTCTTGACCTTCGTTTGCTGCCTCTGGGATAGTGTTCAAAAGCACCATGATAGCAAAGGTTTAGGGTTTAGGGGTTTTTTCAGGTGTGCGGTTGTGGAGTGATAAAGATAAATAACCGGTAGCTGCGGCAGCAAAAAGTAGCTGCGGCAGCAAAAAATAAATTTTTCGGGGGGCCGGTTACGTGATAGTCAAGTGAAGTGTATGTAAGATATGGTGTTGAGGTGTGAATAGTATGAACTTAAGATGGCCACGCACTATGACCAAGAAGTCCAAAATCCCACCTCACGAGGACAATAGCTAGCCGAAAAATACGACCAAGTTGCCCACGCAAAATAAAGACTAAGATGTGGGGACAACAACTTGCCGCAAAAGAACGACTAGTTGTCCACCAAACCAAAGGCTAAGATGTGGGGACAACAACTTGCCGCAAAAGAACGACTAGTTGCCCTCAAAAATAAAGGTAAGGGGAAGGGAAGGTGCATCAATCGAAATGACACTTAGCATGCCACGCAATATGACATTATGCCAGATCGAAGGAGCATACTCAGCAGAAAGACACTAAACCAGCCAAATTAATGACCAAGTGCCTCTTACTAAGCACCAAACCAATGGCCTTACTCACACACACAAGAAAGACACTTTACTTGCCCAAAAAAGGACTAAGTGCCTAACATACACAAAACACAAGACAAATTTTGATTTGATTTAAGAGACAAAAAAGACTTAAAAAAGTCGATTTCTTGTATTAACTTGAGGGTGTAGTTCCAAACTAGTTTCGCTCTAGAATGAGCTCTTCAGTGGAACACCCAAGTTTGAGATTACAAGAATGAGAGCTCTCCCTTATGTAGAGAAGGGAGGGCTAGCTTTTGCCTCTTTGCATGTGGGATAATTCAGCCTTTTGTTGTGAAAAAGCAAGCTTAGGACATGAAGAACCCAATGCAACAAACGGCGCTCGAATCGGATAAGTAGAGCTCTCTAAACAAGTAAAAGAAGCTCAATAGCATCTCATGCAAGCTATGGGTTTTGAACTCATGACCTCTTTCATTAGAGTCACAAGCCTTAACCATTAGGCTAGAGTGGACATGTTGACTCTACATGCAAAAATAAGTTACATAAGGTAACTAGAAGACTAGAGAGATGCATAAAATAGGTGGAGGATTTTCCCGATAGCAAAACCAAACATGGGAGGTCTCATATGCTGTTAAGCCGATGCTCCCAAGGGTTGCTTTACAAAGGTGGGTCCACGCTAAAAATAGTACTTACTAAAAATAGAAAGTTACAAATTAGAGGTTCGAAACCTTGATCTAACAAGATAGGAGCGCAGATTCCTTGGATTTC
Source organism: Cibotium barometz (assembly GCF_041138505.1). Classification (NCBI taxonomy): domain Eukaryota; kingdom Viridiplantae; phylum Streptophyta; class Polypodiopsida; order Cyatheales; family Cibotiaceae; genus Cibotium; species Cibotium barometz. The sequence continues at coordinate 57,170,613 of NC_141069.1, forward strand.
TCCAGCAAATCATAGGTCTAGGTATATGCTTCAGCTCGGGATTTTGTTGGCAAAGCCGAAAAAGTTTAGGGTTTAGGGTTTAGGGTTTAGGGTTTAGGGTTTAGGGTTTAGGGGTTTTTTCAGGTGTGCGGTTGTGGAGCGATAAAGATAAATAACCGGTAGCCGCGGCAGCAAAAAGTAGCTGCGGCAGCAAAAAATAAATTTTTCGGGGGGCCGGTTACGTGATAGTCAAGTGAAGTGTATGTAAGATATGGTGTTGAGGTGTGAATAGTATGAACTTAAGATGGCCACGCACTATGACCAAGAAGTCCAAAATCCCACCTCACGAGGACAACAGCTAGCCGAAAAATACGACCAAGTTGCCCACGCAAAATAAAGGCTAAGATGTGGGGACAACAACTTGCCGCAAAAGAACGACTAGTTGTCCACCAAACCAAAGGCTAAGACGTGGGGACAACAACTTGCCGCAAAAGAACGACTAGTTGCCCTCAAAAATAAAGGTAAGGGGAAGGGAAGGTGCATCAATCGAAATGACACTTAGCATGCCACGCAATATGACATTATGCCAGATCGAAGGAGCATACTCAGCAGAAAGACACTAAACCAGCCAAATTAATGACCAAGTGCCTCTTACTAAGCACCAAACCAATGGCCTTACTCACACACACAAGAAAGACACTTTACTTGCCCAAAAAAGGACTAAGTGCCTAACATACACAAAACACAAGACAAAATTTGATTTGATTTAAGAGACAAAAAAGACTTAAAAAAGTCGATTTCTTGTATTAACTTGAGGGTGTAGTTCCAAACTAGTTTCGCTCTAGAATGAGCTCTTCAGTGGAACACCCAAGTTTGAGATTACAAGAATGAGAGCTCTCCCTTATGTAGAGAAGGGAGGGCTAGCTTTTGCCTCTTTGCATGTGGGATAATTCAGCCTTTTGTTGTGAAAAAGCAAGCTTAGGACATGAAGAACCCAATGCAACAAACGGCGCTCGAATCGGATAAGTAGAGCTCTCTAAACAAGTAAAAGAAGCTCAATAGCATCTCATGCAAGCTATGGGTTTTGAACTCATGACCTCTTTCATTAGAGTCACAAGCCTTAACCATTAGGCTAGAGTGGACATGTTGACTCTACATGCAAAAATAAGTTACATAAGGTAACTAGAAGACTAGAGAGATGCATAAAATAGGTGGAGGATTTTCCCGATAGCAAAACCAAACATGGGAGGTCTCATATGCTGTTAAGCCGATGCTCCCAAGGGTTGCTTTACAAAGGTGGGTCCACGCTAAAAATAGTACTTACTAAAAATAGAAAGTTACAAATTAGAGGTTCGAAACCTTGATCTAACAAGATAGGAGCGCAGATTCCTTGGATTTCTCCAGCAAATCATAGGTCTAGGTATATGCTTCAGCTCGGGATTTTGTTGGCAAAGCCGAAAAAGTTTAGGGTTTAGGGAGGCCCCCAAGTTTAAAGCTTTGGTGTACTTGGAGTAGTCAAGCTTAAGAACCAGGGGGATCCGCTTACTCGAAGAGGTTTCTCGATTGGAAGCCTTTAGAAGTAGAGCTGTTCGCATATTGTACTTGACCTTGCTGAAAGTTTTCCGAAGGAGAGAATCCGGATATCCTCTACCTCGAAGTCGTTGGAAAAACAAAAGCTTTAGCTTGATGTAGCTTTGAAGCGTGCTTTCCCTGATGACATAACGCTTAAGTTCTCCAATGATGAAGGATTCCTTTTGATGACTAGGGTGCCAGGAAGAGAAAGGGAGGTATTGATACCTGTTCAGCTCTTTCTGAAAACAACTAGTAGAAAGCTTTCCTGTGGTTTGAAAATTAGTACCTTTGAAGAGGTGAATATCCAAAAAATCCACAGATGAATTGGAGATGACATGTGTTATCTTGATATGCTCCTGAAGATCCATTGCATAGTTGCTAAGATGTTGAAGCAAAGTGGTGTGAGACCCATGCCAAAAACCTAAAGCGTCATCAATGTATCTTTTGTAGTAGAGTAGCTCTGTTGTGGGATGTACCTGTTCTTGAAGGTTTTCTAAATAACATAGAAAAAGGCAGGCATAGACAACAGCAAAATTACTCCCCATAGCAGTGCCTCTGATTTGATGCCAAAAAGTGCCATTAAACTCAAGATAGTGGTTCTTGAGAACAAGAGAGGCAATTGTCATGATGAGGTTGAGCTCTACATGGTTGAAGTCACCCTGTATCATCATCTTGAGGGCATGCAGTCCTTCATTGGTGGGAATACTGGGGTACAGAGATTCCACATCAAATGTGAAGAGGATAATTTCTTGTGGTAGATGAAGCTCAGATAACTCTTTAATCAGAGTGAGGGAGTCTTTTAGATGTTGCTTTTGTTGGAGGAGAATGGGGAAAAGCTTATGATGAAGCCATATAGACGCATTCTCAAAAACAAAGCCATTGTAAGAGCAGATTGGCCTTCCGACCACTGTAGGTTTGTGGATTTTGGGCAAGAAGTAAAGAGAGCAAACTCTGAACCCTTGCTCTGGCTTCTGCAAAATAAACTTTGCTTCATCCCTTGAGAGCACACTAGACTTTTGACAGATGCAGGCAAGCCTATCAAACAGTTCATTCAATGGAGCTTGGGTGACTGGGAGATAGACCTGTTGATCTAGAAGTTGCCGATCACCTTCATTAAGATACCATGATTTATCAAGAATTACCAAACCAAGGTTTTTATCTGCTGGCTTGATAATGATGTTATGGTTCTTTATCAATCTGTTAAGGGCTCTTCTCAAATGAAGCGAAAGCTTGTTCTGAGGAAGTCGCTCACATGAAGAGATTGAATTTTGAAGTATGACTCTTCCAGTGTTGATGATGTCTTCCAGAGGCTGATAAACTTTAGAAGGATTCCAATTCGGGTTTGCAACTCGAAAAGGAGGAAGAGGTCTATCTGGTGCATTTCTGAAAAACCATCGAAGACGAAGTTGCCTTGCAAAATTATCATAGTC